>NW_028270143.1:30226531-30535699 GCF_037043375.1 Chiloscyllium plagiosum | reverse complement strand
TCCTTGCTCTTATAATTCATGTCCACATTAATAAAACCAAGAATACTGTACGCTCTATTAATTGCTCTCTCAACATTTCTTGCCACCTTCAGTGAACTGTGCAACCCCTTTAGAATTGTAGCCCCTATTTTGTAGCACCTTTCAATGTTCTTCTGGGCAAAATGCATCTCCTTACATGTCTTTGCATTGAGTCCCGTCTATGTCCTTTTAGACTTACACACTGTCCTCTTCAGTTTACAATTCATCCAAGTTTCTGTGATCTGTAAAATTTGAAACTGTCCCCTCCACATCAAGTTCTGGATCAGTGGTGCTGGAAGAGCACAGCTGTTCAGGCAGCATCCGAGGAGCAGTAAAATCAACGTTTCGGGCAAAAGCCCTTCATCAGGAATAAAGGCAGAGAGCCTGAAGGGTGGAGAGATAAGCTAGAGGAGGGTGGGGGTGGGGAGAAAGTAGCATAGAGTAGAATAGGTGAGTGGGGGAGGGGAGGAAGGTGATAGGTCAGGGAGGAGGGTGGAGTGGATAGGTAGAAAGGAGGATAGGCAGGTAGGACAAGTCATGGGGACAGTGCTGAGCTGGAAGTTTGGAACTAGGGTGAGGTGGGGGAAGGGGAAATGAGGAAACTGGTGAAGTCCACACTGATGCCCTGGGGTTGAAGTGTTCTGAGGCGGAAGATGAGGTGTTCTTCCTCCAGGCTTCTGGTGGTGAGGGAGCGGTGGTGAAGGAGACCCAGGACCTCCATGTCCTCGGCAGAGTGGGAGGTGGAGTTGAAATGTTGGATCACAGGGCGGTGTGGTTGATTGGTGCGGGTGTCCCGGAGATGTTCCCTAAAGCGCTCTGCTAGGAGGTGTCCAGTTTCCCCAATGTAAAGGCGACCTGGATGTGCAGGTAAAACTTTGATGGATGTGGAAGGCTCCTTTAGGGCCTTGGATGGAGGTGAGGGAGGAGGTGTGGGCGCAGGTTTTTCAATTCCTGCGGTGGCAGGGGAAGGTGCCAGGAAGGGAGGGTGGGTTGTAGGGGGGCGTGGACCTGACCAGGTAGTCATGGAGGGAACGGTCTTTGTGAAAGGTGGAAACGGGTGGGGAGGGAAATATATCCCTGGTGGTGGGGTCTTTTTGGAGGTGGCAGAAATGTCGGCGGATGATTTGGTTTATGCGAAGGTTGGTAGGGTGGAAGGTGAGCACCAGGGGCGTTCTGTCCTTGATACGGTTGGAGGGGTGGGGTCTGAGGGCAGAGGTGCGGGATGTTGACGAGATGCATTGGAGGGCATCTTTAACCATGGGGAAGGGAAATTGTGGTCTCTAAAGTAGGAGGCCATCTGGTGTGTTCTGTGGTGGAACTGATCCTCATGGGCGCAGATTCGGCTTAGGCAGAGGAATTGGGAATACGGGATGGCATTTTTGCAAGAGGTAGGGTGGGAAGAGGTGTAATCCAGGTAGCTGTGGGAGTCGGTGGGTTTGTAAAAAATGTCAGTGTCAAGTTGGTCGTCATTAATGGAGATGGAGAGGTCCAGGAAGGGGAGGGAGGTGTCAGAGATGATCCAGGTAAATCTAAGGTCAGGGTGGAATGTGTTAGTGAAGTTGATGAATTGCTCAACCTCCTCACGGGAGCACGAGGTGACGCCAATGCATCAATGTAGCGGAGGAAGAGGTGGGGAGTGGTGCCAGTGTAATTACGGAAGATCGACTGTTCTACATAGCCAACAAAGAGACAGGCATAGCTGGGGCCCTTAAGTGTGCCCATGGTTACCCCCTTGGTCTTTAGGAAGTGGGAGGATTCGAAGGAGACATTGTTAAGGGTGAGGACCAGTTCGGCCAAACGAATGAGAGTGTCGGTGGAAGGGTACTGTTGGGGACGTCGGGAGAGGAAAAACGGAGGAATTGGAGGCCCTGGTCATGGAGGATGGAGGGATTGGATATCCATGGTGAAGATGAGGCGTTGGAGGCTGGGGAAACGGAAGTCTTGGAGGAGGTGGAGGGCGTGGGTGGTGTCTCGAACATATGTGGGGAGTTCCTGGACTAGGGGGGATAGGACAGTGTTGAGGTAGGTAGAAATGAGTTCAGTGGGGCAGGAGCATGCTGAGACAATGGGTCAGCCAGGATGGTCAGGCTTGTGGATCTTGGGAAGGAGGTAGAACCGGTCAGTGTGGGGTTCCCGGACTATGAGGTTGGAAGCTGTGGGTGGGAGATCTCCTGAGGTGATGAGGTTCTGTATGGTCTGGGTGATGATGGTTTGGTGATGAGGGGTGGGGTCATGGTCAAGAGGGCGGTAGGAAGAGGTGTCCTCGAGTTGGAGTCTGGCTTCAGCGGTGTAGAAGTCAGTGCGCCAGACTATCACTGCACCCCCTTTATCTGCTGGCTTGATGGTGAGGTCGGGATTGGAGCAGAGGGATTGGAGAGTTGCACGTTGTGAGGGTGAGAAGTTGGAGTGGGGGAGAGGGGTAGACAGGTTGAGGCAGTTAATGTCCCGGTGGCAGTTGGAAATGAAGAGGTCGAGGGCAGCTTTTTACCCTCCACATCAAGATCTAGATCATTAATACATATCAGAAAAAGCAAGGATCCCAAAACCAGTGCCTGGGGAATTCCATTAAAACATTCCACCAGCCTGAAAAATAACCATTGATCATTACTCTCTTAGACAATTTTGTTTCCGTATTGCTAGTTTCTTTTATATTCAATGACCTGAAACTTTCCTCATAAGTCCATTCTGTAGTGTTGTGTCAAATTCCTTTGAAAGTTCTTGTTCACCACCTCAATAGTGTTACCTTCATCAAAATGTGCTGTTAACCCTTCCATACAATCCAGTATGTTAATTTTTTTTCAGACATCCATGCTAATTATTCCTAATCAACCCACCATTTTGCATGAGATTATTTCTATCCAAATTTATTGATTCTAGAATCTTCCCCACCACTAAACTTAAACTGACTGGGATGTTGGGCTCATTGTCATAACCTTCCTTGAACAAGGTTTACAGATTGCAGTTTTCCAGTCTTCTGGCATCTCTGCCAAGTGTAGCGTAGACAGAAAGATTATGACCAGGTCTCTGCAATCTCCACTCTCACTTCCTCCTAAATCCTACATCCTTTGAACGAACTGGTGGTCTATAGACTACACTGAGCAATGTAATTGTGCATTTTTGTTTCATAGCACTCGCCAAATTGATTCCATCCTTAAACCTTCCAGGACATACGTTTTCTCCACCATTGCAATGTCCTCCTTAACAAATACTGATACTTCTCCCCTTTCCTTTTTTTTTAAAGTTTTTTTTCTGAATAACTCATGTGCAGAAATATTTAACATATTGTCTTGACTTTCCTTGAACTAGGTCTCTGTTATCACTTCCACATCATATTTACGCAAGGTAATCTATACCTATAATTCTCCAATTATATATATTATATTCTTTGCATTCACATGTACAATAACCCCAATTTAGACTTCAATTTTTTCTCCTTTATTCTGACTTCAGCTTATAACTTGACATACTCTATGCTAGTGTCTGCTGTATCCCCAAGTATTCTGCAAACCCTAGCTTTCTACTTCACTGTTCTCTTTTGGTTCCCAAGTTATTTTACAGCCCCCCCTAATAACACTGGTAAAATACCCTGCAAGGAACTGAGTCCCAGTTGTGTTCCTGTGCAGCCTGCCTAGGCTGTGCAGATGCCACCCTCCCCAGAGCCATTGCCAGTGTCCCAGGAATCTAAAGCCCTCCCTCCTGTGCATTGTTTTCAGCCACATGTTGATTTAATATATCCTCCTATTTCTGTGTTCACTGGCACATGGCACTGGGAGTAATGTGGCGATTACTACATCTTCAGGTCCTGCTTGTCAATTTCCTGTTTTTGCAGTCACTCTGTGACATCTTGGACCCTAGCACCAGCTAGACAACATATCGCCATGGAGTCAAATAAAAACGGCCACCGAAACAATTGCCTGTTCCTGTAACTCATAAATCCCCCTGTTACTATCACTCCTTCTTTCTGTAATTCTTCCTTTCCTCCAGTGACAGTCAGGACACTCACGGTGCCACAAACATGGCTATGACTGCACTTCCTCCAGGAACCAGCGCCCTCATCAGCTTCTAAAACAGAAAACTGATTTGTGAATGGGACTCCTAGGGATTCCTGCACTGCCTGCCTGCTTTGTTTCACTTGAACTGCCTGATGGTCACCATTCCCTTGCTTCATCCAGACCCTTAAGCTGTGATGTGACCATTTCTGTGAACAAGCTACCTCAGTACCTTTCAACTTGGTGAATGTGTCACAGTGCCTCGAGCTCCAAAACCTTTATTACGTAAATGCATTATTTGTAATTTCATGCACTTCATAAAATGGGCAAAAAATGTGTTTGTCATTAATACAGTTACTCACTAGATGGCACCTTCCTCTGTATATTTTTAACTGAGAGAATAACTGCCAGACCTTTTCTCCCATATCTTGCCCTTGTTCTATTTTACAGATCAAAAAACAAACTATCATCTTCCAATACCTTCGATTCCAGTATCTTAGTGTGTTAGATCACTGGTTCCAACTTACTTAATTCTCAGAAGCAGAATTTTTTTCTTAGATATTGTGCATATTAAAAAAAAGCCTAATTGCTTTATGCAGCCTTGTTTTAAAAAAATGTAGACTATCATTTGCAAAATGGCAGACATAAAACTGGTATCAATTTAGCAGCTTTCAGATTTGGCACAGCCACACTGGAATTACTAAGTTCAAGTGTAAAACCATCAACTATTGTGATGAACTGATGCAAACAATTTTCCGAGCTGGCTTATAAAATTACTTACATCTCACTGCTTGTTTAAGCACTGGCCATCTCCAGGAAGCTGGTCTAAATGGAAGAGGAGACAGTTTTACAGAGATGTTGGGATCACCTATGCTCTTCTAACTTTCAATGAGCAGAACACTGTGGGAGAAAACCTGCTGTCCATCCAATGGAAATGGTCAGAGGCCCAAATCATTTGCATGGTCAATCCTCAGTGAATTCAATACATATTACTTTTACACTCCAACTTGTCAATTGGAGGAGGTGGGAAAATCTAACTGCCATCTCCCTCCATGGCACTCAGTATTCATGTTTCAGCCAAATTTGGGGGCCACTTCTGAGTGCTTCTTGAAAGAGTCTACAGCCATTTCTTTAATTCTGGATCAGTGGTGCTGGAAGAGCACAGCAATTCATGCAGCATCCGATGAGCAGCAAAATCGACGTTTCGGGCAAAAGCCCTTCATCAGGAATAAAGGCAGAGAGCCTGAAGCGTGGAGAGATAAGCTAGAGGAGGGTGGGGGTGGGGAGAGAGTAGCATAGAGTACAATAGGTGAGTGGGGGAGGAGATGAAGGTGATAGGTCAGGGAAGAGAGGGTGGAGTGGATAGGTGGAAAAGGAGCTAGGCAGGTCGGACAAGTCAAGGGGACAGTGCGGCGCTGGAAGTTTGAAACTAGGAAGAGGTGGGGGAAGGGGAAATGAGGAAGCTGTTGAAGTCCACATTGATGCCCTGGGGTTGAAGTGTTCCGAGGCGGAAGATGAGGCGTTCTTCCTCCAGGCGTCTGGTGGTGAGGGAGCGGCGGTGAAGGAGGCCCAGGACCTCCATGTCCTCGGCAGAGTGGGAGGGGGAGTTGAAATGTTGGGCCACGGGGCGGTTTGGTTGATTGGTGCAGGTGTCTCGGAGATGTTCCCTAAAGCGCTTGCTAGGAGACGCCCAGTCTCCCCAATGTAGAGGAGACCGCATCGGGAGCAACGGATACAATAAATGATATTAGTGGATGTGCAGGTAAAACTTTGGTGGATGTGGAAGGCTCCTTTAGGGCCTTGGATAGAGATGAGGGAGGAGGTGTGGGCACAGGTTTTACAGTTCCTGCGGTGGCAGGGGAAAGTGCCAGGATGGGAGGGTGGGTCGTAGGGGGGCGTGGACCTGACCAGGTAGTCACGGAGGGAACCGTCTTTGCGGAAGACGGAAAGGGGTGGGAAGGGAAATATATCCCTGGTGGTGAGGTCTTTTTGGTGGTGGCAGAAATGTCGGCGGATGATTTGGTTTATGCAGAGGTTTGTAGGGTGGAAGGTGAGCACCAGGGGCGTTCTGTCCTTGTTACGGTTGGAGGGGTGGGGTCTGAGGGCGGAGGTGCGGGATGTGTACGAGATGCGTTGGAGGGCATCTTTAACCACGTGGGAGGAGAAATTGCGGTCTCTAAAGAAGGAGGCCATCTGGTGTGTTCTATGGTGGAACTGGTCCTCCTGGGAGCAGATACGGCGGAGGCGGGGGAATTGGGAATACGGGATGGTATTTTTGCAAGAGATAGGGTGGGAAGAGGTGTAATCCAGGTAGCTGTGGGAGTTGGTGGGTTTGTAAAAAATGTCAGTGTCAAGTCGGTCGCCATTTCTTTCAGACCATTCTTAGACTACACTACATCAAGTAATAATGTAGGGAGAATGCACAGTGCACAGACTATTCACTTGGACCTTAAAATTGCATTGTATCATACAGACATCTCTGTATAAAAAGTATGACCACAAAATTCAGTTCTTGCGCCATTTCAGTACCAAAAATGACATATGGACAATTCAACTTCAACTTTCTGCATGGCTAATGCTGACTGGCATCTTGGTAAGGGCATGAGCATGAGCGTTACAAACATGCTCTGAAAGAATATTGAATATACAGATTATGGCATTATTCAATGTCTAACACTAAGTTGATACAGGTGCTGTCTTTTGGAAGTTCAGCACTCTAATTAACTACCTGTCTAAGCACACACAAGCTGAACATGCATTTAGCAGAATAAGAACCCTGTGCCAATCGATTTCAAGTGATCATCAATAGCTTGCAGGTTGGTTAATAATTACTTTCTTCTTACTCTGTTTGATTTTATGGAAGTCCCCAGCAGAGGAATTGTTTACAGTTGGTGAAATTTGAAGTGAGTGGCTCTAAATGCACCACTTGCTGTCAATCATGGATGACATAGTGGTTCTTTGGCTGCAGCATGAAAAGAAGATGGTTCAAAGCAACTTTTGAGAAAGGACCAGAAAGGTGGGAAAATGAATGTACGGGGGTGGAGGAGGGGGTGGGGGAGAGAAAGTCTCAGCTGGAGACTTTATCTATCTGTGGTCTTCCAGCTGAAGTTTTCTTACTTCCACCTTGTGACAGTCGATGTGATCTGGGTCCTGAATTTCTTCGGATTGAGATCTTTCCAGACTTTAACAAGTGACATATTTAACATCCCATGGTGAAATATCTACTGCCATATCAGTGAAATTACAGGAGTTCTTTACGCTATATGTTATGGTGAACCTAGCTAGGATCATAACACATTGCATTAAGGTCATTCTGAATGCAATTAATTCCTATCCTGCCAAGATTCCTCACTATATTATGACCCAATTGGGTAAGTCAGATCCTAGAATTAAACCTGCCTTAATAAATCATAAGATCTATTTTTGCAGTTGGATACTATAGTCGTTTGTCACTGGACAAATTCATATAAGGTTGCCAATGTTCCTTTAACACTGGAACACAGCTATATATAGATCTGAATAGGTCTTAACATAAATAGCTAAAATAATTACATTGTTTTCCCAGCAATAATGGGATTTCCAAATTACTTTCTGACCTCTTAAAATAGACAGTTACCTTCATAGAACTGAAACCAAAAATCCATCTTACATCGACTTTAAAAATTCAAATTCCTAAGTGATAATAATGTATTGGGCACCTCTCCCACATGGGAACAGATTTTCTTGTCATCTATTTGAAGAAAGAGGGAGCACAGTTTGCCGAGGTAGCTGGCTTTCCTAAATGCCAGATTCTATTGATGAAACTCAAAGGGATTTGCAGTCACTTCTATACAGTAATGAGATTCACTGGATGCTAAAAGATTATCACTCACTAATATTGTGACAGCTTACATGATATATTCATTCCATACTATCCACTGAGTGCATTGTATCCAGGTTTGCTGATAATATGAAGTTCGGTGGGCAAGTAAGCTGGGAGGAGGATGAAAACAGATTGCAGAGGGACTGGGCAGATTAATTGAGTGGACAGAAACATGGCAGATGGAATATAATTTGGACAAGTATGAATTCATCCAATCTCAAAGAAAAATAGAAATGTTAAATATCTTGAAATGCTGAGAAATTGGAAAATGTTGGTATCCAAAGGAACAAATTCTAGAAAATTAATGTGAAGTTACATAGATCACTTACAGTGTGGAAACAGGCTCTTCAGCCCAACAAGTCCACACCAACCCTCCAAGGAGCAACCCATCCATATGCATTCCCTACATTTACCCCTTCCCCTAACACTACAGGCAATTTAGCATGGCCAACTCACCTAACCTGCACATTTTTGGACTGTGGGAGGAAACCAGAGCAAACCCACACAGACATTGGGAGAATGTGCAAACTCCACACAGAGAGTTGCCTGCGGCAGGAATTGAACCCAGGTCTCTGGCACTGTGAGGTAGCAGTGCTAACCACTGTACCATCGTGCCACCCATTAGTGTTTAGGAGAGTATTTAACTTTTATTACAAAGAGGTTCAGAGTACAGGAATGGAGATATCTCACTGCAGTTGATGAGAAAATGCTTGAGTAGTTTGAAGGTGGCAGGGCAGATGGAGGGAGCAGCAACTAAAGCATACAATATCCTCATCCTTACTCTTAGAGGTATAGAGTAAGGAGGTAATGTTGAATTTGCATGAGACACTTATTAACTCTCAATACAGTTGTGGTTGCCACTTTATAGGCAAGATGTGAATGTTTTGGAGAGGGTGCAGAAGTGATTTATAAGGATGAGAAACTTCAGTTCTAAGGATAGATTGAAGAAGTTTGGTCTGTTCTCCTGGAGAGAAGAAGGCTGAGAAGAGATTTGATTGAGGTTTTCAAAATCACATGTGGGCCGGATGGAGTAGATAAGGAGAAGCTGTTGTAAAAGAAACAAGAGTGAGAGGGCATTGATTCAAAGCAATGTGCAAAAGAAGCAAAGGTGATGTGAAAAAACACACACAAGTAGTCAGGGTATGGAATGCACTGCCTGGAAGTGTAGTGCAAGCACAGTCATTTGAGGCATTCAAGAGGGCATTGGATGATTGTTAGAATGGAAATAATGTGCAAGGGCATGGGAGATGGCAGAAGATTGACACTAGGTAACAGAAGCAGTGCAGGAATGATGGGCCGAATGTCCTCCATCTGCACTGCAACTATTCTGCGATTCTGTAACTCAGAGTATGATGTTTAGTCTCCTTCGGGTAAATGTAACCAAACTGTACTGGACTGATTGTTGAACCGGGAGGTTTGTTCTTATACTCACTATAATTTAGACAAATGATAAATTGCGCGTTCATTCTAAAATACTGGGCTGAAATTTACCGAGTGGGGGATGAATAGTTTGACTCTACTCTAAATCAGCGAAGTTGGCAGCCAGTCAGCAGATACAATCAAACTTGCCCCACAGCCATGGCATATTACGGGTGGGTATAATTGGTGCAGTGTAGGGCTTCAACCATCAGTAGCACCAAGTCCCACCCTCTGGAGTTGCCAGTCACTCCTTCCCAGCAGATCCAACCTCCTGACATCAGCAATGCCGAGACTGCATCTGCTCCTAGGATGAATTCCCCAGATAATCTCTAGACCCAGGTGTGTAAAAGTATTGAGTGAGGAGGGTTTGTGCATAAAGGGCACCATCCAAACCATTCCTAATTTCCTTCCCACACTTTGAAAAAATTATTAACAAAGAAACTGCCCATTCACTCGCTTCTGCTCATGCCAATTGTGTTATGGGATAGCCAAGGATTACTTGAGCTTTCAAAAGGATTAGTTGACCCTTAATTGTTTATCAACATATGGTGAGCAGGAGCCAATGCAGGAGAATGTCACTGACAATAGCAAAGAGGAAGCAAAGATAGCCATCAAACACTGGCATGCCTTCGGCCTCTCTGCCCTCTCGAGGAGATAACTCTTCAAATTATCCAGCAGAGGGCAACAGAACCATTAGCACCAAGTCCTACATTCATGATGATGGCAAAATGCTGCTTTTGCACCTTCCCAACTCTTTTCATCCTGAGATCTTTCATGAGATGAAAGCTGCAGGCAGTGTGATGCTGTTTTCCTGCTCAGCATCTTTTGTCCCAAGTCCAAATCTCCTCTTCTGATTTTATATTTTCAGATACCCTAAGAACTAATGCTTGGACCACCTCAGCAGAGCTAGGGGAAAGAGGAGAGAAATGGATCAACATTGCCAATGAAGGACCGTTATCACCATTCCTGATGAAGGGCTTTTGCTCAAAACGTCGATTTTACTGCTCCTCAGATGCTGCCTGAACTGCTGTGCTTTTCCAGCACCACACTAATCTAGACCCCCATTATCACTTTATCCACACTCACAGCAACCAGCTGAGATACTTGTCCTGCATAAACTTTAGAGGCCAGGGTGAAGTGGGATGAATGTGTTGTTTGTTTCAGTGAGTTGCCAGTCACTAATAGATTGCAGCCAGGCCAAGAGAAAAGGGAAGTTATGTGTCAGCTTCCCACAGGGTGCAAGGATAGATGCATTCCCCTATGGATGCTCATTGCATATTTATTCTATTCAGGTAAAGGACATTAACCAGTGTTTCATCTATGCACATATATGTAGAAACCAATGGAACAGTGGTTATTGGGTTAAGAAATATATATTTGTGCTGTTTATCTCTCTAAGGAAATGTGCATGGAGTGACTTTTACAGGTAGACATGTTTCTGCCTCCAACCACAGCCCCACAACTCTGTCAAATCTGAAGATTAACACCTTAGTCAGGGACAGAGCACTCCCAAAGGAGATACTTCCTTCCTGCCTTTTTGTCTGAGCTGTTATAGATATGGGCTAGCCATCTTCCTTTCCCCTTCCTCACATGTACTATTGTGACAGAGGCAGGATAAGGTCCTTACTGAGCTTCGATTAGCAAAATAAAGGCCTCAGTAGTCTAAGTGTGAGCAGACAACCTGATACCACCCTCTGTAATGTGAAGGTCTGCTCAGGGGTGGGTGAGAATGTGGTCGGCTAGCCATCTATTTTATTTTGTCTGAATACCAAGACTGCCTCATTACTTGGGTACTTTACCCTCTGTCCTCATTGACTGCATTCATTACACCTTTCTTCAAAAAACATTATCATAACCTAGATTTCCTGTGTTGCAGTTAGAGGCCATTCGGCCCATCAATTCAACACTGACCTTCCGAAGGACACCCCACTCAGAATGGCCCCCCGCCCTATCCCCATTACCTGACAGTTATCATGGCAAGCCTGCA
Source organism: Chiloscyllium plagiosum (assembly GCF_037043375.1). Classification (NCBI taxonomy): domain Eukaryota; kingdom Metazoa; phylum Chordata; class Chondrichthyes; order Orectolobiformes; family Hemiscylliidae; genus Chiloscyllium; species Chiloscyllium plagiosum. Next base: position 30,524,424 of record NW_028270143.1, on the reverse strand, counting down.
CATCCCTGAACACTACGGGCAATTTTAGCATCACTAATCCACCTTCCCTGCACACCTTTGGACTGTGGGAGGAAACCAAGTACACAGAGCAAACCCGCAGACATGAGAAGAATGTATGACTCCACACAGACAATCACCCAAGGCTGGGATTGAACCTGGGTTCCTTGGTACTGTGAGGCAGCAGTACTAACCATTGAGCCACCATGCTGCATAGAAACAAGCCCAGCAATCACAAATCCATCAGGTTAACGTTGGTTGTGGTGAAAATTCTAGAAAAAAATAGTCAGGATAGGATTAATAGTCACAGGTTAAGGAAGAAAAGTCAGTATGAATTTAAAAGAAAATCATTCCAATTAACTTACTAAAGCTTTTTTAAGAGGTAACAGGAAGAGTTGATGAGGGTAATACAATTAATGCATTGTACATGGACTTGTGAAAGGGATTTGGTGCATGGCCACACAATAGACATGAGAAAAAAAAAGATAGATCATGAAATGAAAGGGACAGTAACAACAATGATACATAAAAATTCAACTGAGTAACAAGAGTGCGATGATGTGATCTGAAAATGTGTTGCTGGAAAAGCGCAGCAGGTCAGGCAGCATCCAAGGAACAGGAGAATCGACATTTCGGGCATAAGCCCTTCTTCAGGAAACTTATGCCCTGAAGAAGGGCTTGTGCCATTCCTGAAGAAGGGCTTATGCCCGAAACGTCGATTCTCCTGTTCCTTGGATGCTGCCTGACCTGCTGCGCTTTTCCAGCAACACATTTTCAGCTCTGATCTCTAGTATCTGCAGCCCTCACTTTCTCCTGTGATGATGTGATGACATTTTTCAGGTTAGACAAAGGTTTATCGTGAAGTTATCTTGGGGTCAGTATTGCAATTCTTGCTTTTCCTGATATATTTAAATGATTTAGATCTTGATGTGCATGGGGAAATTGCAAAGTTTGTGGATGATAATCGTAAACGACGAAGGGACATTGATAATTTGATGGAGTGGGTGAACAGATGACAAATGAAGTTAAATGTAAAGAAGTGTGAGGCAATACAGTTTGGTTCACAGAATATGCAGAGAAAGCATAAAATAGAGTAGCAATCATAAGGGTGTAGAAGGGCGGAGAGATCTGAGAGCAGTGTTGATAGAAGCATAGGCCATTGACTGTGATGCCTGGAGGTGCTGCATTTGGGAGTCTGAGAGACAACTTTCAGGCTGAGTAAAGAGCCAGTATGGAAGAGAGAAGAAAGCAAAGGATTATCCTCAACAGTAATTACACCTCCTCCTACATTTACTGTGCGAGAATCTGCTGGTCACCACCAGGTTTGCAACTTATGAATAAAACCTTCTTAAACGCTTTGTCCATGAAGATATATCAAGAAAAGAAAAGAAAATCTGCTTAGATAGATGGAATGATTTGTGCAACTGAAGATGCCTGCCAAAGAATAACGGCAATTTAAGTTGACTTTGAACTCACTGCTTGAGTAACATTCCCAGGACACCACTATTGCAATTTGACAGGTGTATAAATAGAGAAAACTGCTACTGATCACAATAAAACAGCACATCTATCCTTTTAAATATCAGGGATTTTTGTCAGTAGTCCAATTGCATTACAAGTGTACACATCATTTCAAGTCTTCACTTCAAGGGAAAATAAGTGTAATAAAGACTATGAAAAGCTTAAGTGCATGCTATTTTCATAGTCATAGTGTTTCCTTAATTTTTAAAATACTTTTATGGGTTTGGGCATCACTGGTAAGGTCAGCATTTGTTGTCTATCCCTAATTTTCCCAGCAATTAATTGCTTGCTAGGCTTAGTAGAAGCTGCCCACACTGTGGGTATGGAGTGGCAGGTAGCTCAAACCAAGTAGGGACAGGTGATATTCTTTTACAACAATCGATGTCAACCATTAATAGACCAACTGATGATTCCAGATTTATTTCCATTAGCTACTAAATGGCCTTAAAACTCATCTGCCCAAAGCATTAGCCTCTGGGTTACTAGCCAAGTGATATTATCCATATGCTGATCTGGCATTGTGAAATGGGCTTTTGCTTTGAGAGGACATTTGGACCTGTTGAGATAATAATGGTAGCTCCCATTACATAAGAACTAGATGCAGTTAATATAGTACTAAGAGATTCAATATCTATTTATTGCAGTCACAGTCACTTCAGTCTGGTCTAATGTAAAGCAATTTGATTACAAACTATAGCATGATTTCATTAGCATGTCATGCTTTAGGTAGCACCAGAGGTCGAAAGCTTTATACCCACTGGTCACATGTTATGACATGTAATGATGTCATGAGCATGTCTTTTAAAGTTATATGGCATACTGACTAGGAGAAATAATACAACGTCCCCTTTTTATCAAGGAAAGTAAATCCCGAACAGTTTATATGGTTATGCATAGGCTTATGTTGTCAATTCAATAATTATACAAACTGGTAAAAACAGAGTTAACAAGATTAGCAATTCAAACTTTGATGTAACATTGTGGTAGTTTGACAACTTGTGCAGATCTGGTGACCATATACCAATCTGGAGAATTATGTGTGACTCTCAGTTGCTCTTGGTTGACAACTTGGATTGTCTTGATGCTGGCTGCTGTCACTCAGTGCCATTGTGCAATGATTCCTCACTCTCTTCATGCAAGATTAGTGTGTCATTTGGTGATCAGAGCTACTTCTTTTCTGTTGCAATGTTGCACCATAATCAGGGACAAGTTTCTGTCATAGTCATACAGCATGGAAACAGACTGCAGACCATGCCACCCATGTTTTCCCAAACTAAACTAGCCCCACTTGCCTGTGTTTGGCTCATATCTCTTCAAACTTTTCTTATTCATGAACTTATTCAAATGCTTTTTAAATGTTGCAACTGTACCTGCATCCACTATTTCCTCTGGCAGTTCATTCCCCACACAAACTACTCGCTATGTAAAAACATTGCTTCTCATGGTTGCATATTTCAGAAAGCTTGTAACTGGAATTCTGCCTTGCACTCCCTGACCAACATGCAGTTGTAATAGTTCACTATCTGCTCACTGTTCATGTAGCTCTTTCATTTTCCTCTAAAATTGAAGAATGTCCTGTATTTTGGAATGGTTAGACAATTGTTTGCAGGGCCTTCACACTTGCATTCCAAGCATAGGTTGATCTGGGGATGGTAGCCCTTTCTCCATTAATGCTGCATGTACATTCAGCAATACAATTCAATGATCTTGCTTTGTTGCTCAACACGTAATGGTCATTCTTTTGATAGTACGCTCCAACTGTTCAGACAGACTGTCTTAGCGAAGGTAGTGGATATCATGTGATATGGGCTACTCCCCACTTAAAGTGTGTCTTTTGAAATGTTTTGCCAGTGAGCTGTAGTCCATTGTCAGACACCATCCATTCAGTAATGCTGAATAAACTGAAAATGATGGTCATCATGTCAGAAATTGTTGCACTTGTTGTGTTGCTAATGCATGAAACAAAAGGAAATTTGGAGAAATAATTTGTCACACGGATGTAATTTTCTATATGCAGGGTGAATAAAGCTGTTGCTAGTTTGATTCGAACAATCAATGAACGTCATGTGGATATAGACTCTCTCCATTGCTGGGTTGATACGTTTGTCATGCCTCACTTGTATTCCCAAGGCTTTGAATAGCCTGATTCATTCCTGGTCAATACATAGATTCACGGGGGGATCTAAGATGGCGGCGATCTGAGAAGATCACACTGCAGAGCTTCGCATCGCAGCAGGAGCAGGACAGTCCTTTAACTCATCCAACCCAGGTCATCAGGATTTCTTGGGGTGTTGGAAAGATTGTGGAGCCCCAAGAAACATTTAAAAATTGACTTACCTGTATTTTCAGCTGTCCAGAAATGCCTAAAAAGGGAAGAGGAGCATCTGAGGCCAGGCCTGCAGCTCAGCCTGCAGCAGCGTCAGAGCAGATTACTCTCCAGGACCTGGTGAACCAGCTCTCAAAATCTCGCGAGATGTTGGGGAAACAGATTGAAGATAAGTTGGCTCCAGTCTCTCTCATGCTGCAGAAGCATAAGCAGCAACTGGGAGACCTGGAGAAGAGGACTGATGAGGTGGAGCACAGGGTCACAGTGGTGGAAGCTGATGCCAGTTCTTTCAAGGAAGAGATCCAAGCCCTGAAGACACAGGTTCGTAATTTGCGTGACCAAGTGGATGATCTTGAAAACTGGGCAGGAGAAAAAACATTCGGGTCATCAGTCTGCCTGAGGGTAAGGAGGGTGAGCGGCCTGCGGAATTTGTTGAAGATTGGCTTCCGAAGTTCCTTGACTTGGAGACTGGGCATGAGGGGATTGAAGATAGAGAGGGCTCACCGGGTCGCAGCACGGAGGTCGGGTTTGGGTCAACGCCCTCGTCCTTTCCTGGTGCGGTTCCATCGTTACCGGGATAAGGAGAGAGTCATGGAGGCTTCCAGACTCCAGGGGAAGGATCCAAGGCCCTAATTTACGAGGGGTCTAAGATCATGTTTTTTCAGGACTTTTCAGTGGTGGTGATCCAGAAACGAAAATCGTATGATGGTGTCAAGAGAAGATTGAAGGAGCTTGGGATTCAGTACTCCCTGAGATATCCGGCAGTGCTTCGGATCACCTTAGATGGATCCATGCATCTCTTTGACACATCGGAGAAGGCAAGAGACTTTGTGGACAAACTAACCTAAGTTAAACAATTGTAGTATGTATAAATATCGTTGCTTAGGTATGCGTTTATCATTCCGTAAAAGAAATGGAGGAAATCCGGTTGGAGCTTTGTTTTTCCCTCTTTTTTTTACCTCTATTGATAATAATTTGGTTCAAACTATGTCTGGCGGTGGTTAAGATGTACATTTTAAATTTCTAAGTTAGGACATACCAAAGGATGGGTGGGTATTTATTCCCTTTCTTTTAATAAAATAATTTTTTTTTATTCATATTGATATCCTGTGGGGTGTTTATTCTTTTTAGCTTGTGCTTGCGATGTGGCTCTAGCTGGGAGAAGTGAAGGTGGTTGAGATGGTTGATTAAATGGTGTACCTGGAATATCAAGGGAAGTCACTCACTAATTAAAAGGAAGAAGGTACTCTTGAGTCTTAGAAAGGAGAAGATGGATATTGCTTTGTTACAGGAGACACATTTGGATGACAAGGAGCATCTGAAATTACATCAGAATGGCTTTGACTGAGTTTATTTTTCATAATTTAATACCAGAAGTAAGGGAGTGGCTATATTGGTTAGGAAAAATCTCTCATTTAAATTGTTGGAATGTGTTAAAGACACATACGGGAGGTTTGTAATTCTTAAAGCCTTGATAAATGGGGAAGAATAAGGCATTTTAAATGTTTATTGTCCCCCAGCTCATCCTCTTAAATTCTTGATAGATGCTTTTTCTAAACTGATACGTCTCAAATCTCGGCACATCATTATAGGGGGAGATTTTAACTACCTCATTCCTAGACATCAACATAGGCTCGGTTGATAGCTCATCTGTTCTCTGGGAAACTGCCAAAGCTTATGCCAGAGGGTTAGTTATTTCATATTCCACAAGTAGGAAGAGACAGAAGGGTGAGCAGCAACGTCTCCTTGAAGCACGGTTGAAGGCAGCCGGGAAGGCCTTTTTTGACAGACTTTCGTTGGTCAAACTACAGAGGATTACGGCACTCAGTCTGCACTAAATTCCGTGCTCACGCAGACGGCAAAGAAGGAGCTGGCTTTTGCAAAGCAAAGGTTATATGAGTATGGTGACAAGCCAGGCAAATACTTAGCATACCTTGCCAGAAAGAGAAGTGCCCACAAACCATTACAGCGATTAGGGAGGGGTCTGGGAACCTAACATGTGATTCTAAAAAGATTAATGTGGCATTCCAGAGATTCTACTCTAAATTATATCAGTCTGAGAATTGTGAGGAGGGGCAGGCCAAAATGGAATCCTTTTTTAGAGATCTGAAGCTCCCGGGTGTGACTCCCGAACAACAGTCCTTTCTCAATGCCCCATTATCAGAGCAAGAAGTGCAGGAAGCTGTGAGGCAGCTTCAGAGTGGAAAGGTGCCCGGTCCTGATGGATTTCCCAGTGAATTAGATTAGATTAGATTAGATTAGATTACTTACAGTGTGGAGAACGTGCAAACTCCACACAGTCAGTCACCGGAAGGATCCGGAAGACTGCGCTTCATACAGGCCCATCTCGCTCTTAAATGTGGACTTTAAGATCCTTTCTAAAGCTCTTGCGTTAAGGCTGGAGACTGTGTTACCTTCTATTATTAAAGAGGATCAACACGGACTTCATAAAGGGTCGCAGATCCTGCAATAATGTTAGCTGCTTAACATAATTCAAGCATGCCAACAGCAGTCAATACAGGGATTGGTGATTTCTTTAGATGCAGAGAAGGCATTTGACTGAGTTGAGTGGCCGTACCTTTTCTATACTCTAGACCGGTTTGGTCTGGGTGAAGTTTTCATAAGATGGGCAAAGGTTCTCTACAGTGTACCTCTCGCTGCGGTCATTACCAACGGGGTACGATCAAGCAATTTTAATATTTCTAGGGGCAGCCGGCAGGGCTGTCCCCTTTCACCATTACTTTTTACGTTGGTGATTGAACCGTTGGCAGAAGCCATTCATGGGGATCTCAATATATCAGCTACAGAAGTGGGGTCAAAATTACATAAAATCGCACTGTATGCAGATGATGTTCTAATTTTCTTGACAAATCCAGCAGTTTCAGTGCCTTGCCTGATACAATGCATTCACGCGTTTGGTGCTTTTTCAGGGTATAAGATTAATTTTTCTAAATCAGAGGCTATGCCTATGGGTGGTCTTACGAAAGAGTTGGCTCTTGAGAGTGACTATAGATTCCCATTTAGGTGGTCACAGGGGGGTTTTGTGTATTTGGGAATATTCATTACTCCAGTTCTGGATTGGCTGTTCAAAACCAATTTTACTCAATTATTTGAAAAAATTAAACAAGATCCCCAAAGATGGGAGGCACTTCCATTCTCATGGTTGGGTCGGATAGCTCTTATTAAGATGAATATTCTCCCTTGTTTGCTATACCCTATACAGATGCTCCCCTGATTTTCAATAAACAAACACTCAGGAGACTGAACAGTTGGTTCAGCTCCTTTATCTGGCACCGTAAATGGCCCCTCATTAAATTAGCCAAACTGCAGTTGCCTCACAGACTGGGGGGAGTAGACCTTCCGGACATTAAAAATTACCAATTAAGCTCGCTTTTGACCTGCGTAAGTGGTTGGGCTTGTGGGGACCCTCTTTCAATATGGCTAGATATCTATGTCTCCCAGGCAAGGTGCCCCCTTACCAGTTTGCTGTTTTTGGACAAGGTGAGGACAGTTAGGGAATATTGCCATAACCCAATAGTCATCAATACTGTTAAAGCATGGAGGGCAATTCGGCAGAGGGAAGGTAATATTGGCAAAACATCTTTATTTACACCTTTAGTGGGTATGTCGAGTTTTCAACCAGGTATGATAGATTCAGGATTTAAACGTTGGGCAGCTAGGGGTATATCTTGCACGGGTGATTTATTTGAGGGAGATGTAATGATGTCCTTCAATCAGTTAGTATGGAAGTGCGAGTTACGTAATAGAGACCTCTTTCATTTTTTTCAAGTTAGGGATTTTATTCAAAAAAGGACCACACTTTTGATTGATCCCTACAAATCTGACATAGAAAGAGCGGTACTAAGGGTTAAGAGTACACTCTCTGTCAGTACTCTATATCACCAATTGGGGGGTGCCACCTCAGATGAGTCTGATCGACTCTGCAAGATGTGGGAAAGAGAGCTGGGTGTTGAAGTTTCTTCAGAGGCATGGGAGGATATTTGGCAGAATGCAAGGAAAATATCAATTTGCAATAGGATCCATGCTTTACAGCATGGTCCACTTAGCCCCAGACCGTTTGTCAAAATTTAAACCAGGGGTATCTTCAGCATGTCCCAAGTGCAAGGTCTGTACGGATACTCTTACCCATTGTCTTTGGTCTTGTGACAGGCTTCAAACATATTGGAGCGCTGTGGTGGGTGCAATGGAGAGGATTTTAGGTGTAGGGGTGGAGAAGAACCCTATTTCGCTCCTTTTGGGCCTACCCATTGTATTTCCTGCAGACTCGCATAAGGCAAAACTTTTCAATATTCTTACATTCTGTGCAAGGAAGAATATCTTGCTAGGTTGGATATCAGAAAACACCCCCAGGCCCGTCGGGTTGGAGGAAGATTGTTATGGAGCATATTCCCATGGATTTTCTCACAAATATGGTACACCACGAAACAGAATTTTTACAAGACATGGCAATCCTTTTTGAAATACCTGAACACAGATTTATCTGCCACACTAACAAGGGCTTTTATATAGCCGTAACGATTGTGTTTCATGAGTCCAATATCCAGGGAGGAGGAACTGTGAATGTTTGAGTGTTTTGTTTGGCTGGGCTGAGTTATTACTATTTATTTGTTTGTTGTTAGGTATTTATTTAGTTAGTTAAATAGCTAGTTTAGGTTTTTTTTAAATTTTATACTTCTCTATATACGTTTATACATTCTTATAGGAAGGTGGGTTGGGGATTTTCTTTTATTATTTGAGTTTAGTTTTGTACTATTTTTGTACTGTTTTGAATTGCATTGTTTTGTATTTGTTGTAATATTTAAAAATCTATTTTTTCTTAATAAAAATATATTTAAAAATGAAAAAAAAAACATAGATTCACATGCTAGCTCTCTTCTATGTTCAATTTCCATATATCACTGCTGTAACTTGTCATGATATATTGGCATGTTGCTTGCGCTGTTAGATCTTACTTGACTGAGAAAATGATTTGCCTCATACACCAACTCCATCCACATGTATGGCCAAAATGAATTAACCTTCTCAGATATTCTCTTAATACTGTTAGACCATCCCATCTTTTACAACTCTTGTAGTTTCTCATCTTCAGCAATTGTCAACTGCAATTATTCACACTGGCTCTGTGGAACAGATATACTTTGAGAACATCTTCAAGGTCATAGTCAAGAGCATCAACATGTAAATGAAGAAGAATATCTTGGTCTTTGTATTGGTTGGGTGATCTGCTGAGTGTGTTAGACATAATCATCCTGGTGCCTGGCATCTATCTGACTTCAAAGACATATCCTTGCACTTTGGCAAGTAAATGTTGCAAATTTGGATGTACACTCATTAGCATTTATGACAGATAATTTATTAGTGGTTAATGAGCTGTTTCAATCATAAATTTCCTGCCAAATAATTAGGTATGATACCCAATGGTGCCACACATTAGGACTAATGTTTCATCCTAATATTGGAGCAGTTTTCTTGCACAGATGACTAGCTTAAAAACCAAAAGAAATAGATTTCTCATCTTGCTAAAGACGTGCACATAGGCCATCCTGAAGTTAATTTCTACCTCAATTTCTACTTGGTTTTCAAGTAATTTACTGGTATTTTCTGGATCTTTCTGGTCATCTATGGAAAAACTCTGATGTATTATTTCTGCATGGCCTGTCCTTTTTGAATTCAAGTAAGATTTATTGAGATTACTTCTTAGGATCTTTTGTCACTTGAGCTGCAAAACAAAATTGCATATGTTGCTGAGTAGCTGTAATTCAGTGAAGAAATAATTTCCTACTGAATCCAGAAATTAAATGTTTGCTTTCCATTTTACACCAAAGGTACTTTGGTTTCTTTTTTGTAGCATGCAGGATTTGTCTATTTTATTTCTTTTACTTGTTTTGCTGTATTTTTTTAAAATTTTGCTTCCATTTCACTTTAATTTCATTGTTGCTGTGCCTTTAATCATTTTTAATGTTGGAACTACACCTCTAAAAAATACAGGACTGTAGTAGCAGTTTCAGCTACTAATGAATTATGACATCATAGGACTTATTCTACTTTCACCCTGAATTACAAAATATCAGAAGCAACCAACCAACCTCTACACACAGGCAAGCTTACTTAGTCTTGAAAGCTTTCATTTAGTATTTTTAAAGTTGTACGTTTAATCAAGAATGTATCATTTTTGAGCTGGAAGCTCTTTTAATGGAGAACAGGCAGATATTTCTTTTTGGATTAGAGTGGTGCTGGAAAAGCACTGCAGTTCAGACAGCATCCAAGGAGCATGAAAATTGACATTTCGGGATAATGCCCTTCATTAGGAATACAGGCAGAGTGCCTGAAGGGTGGAGAGATAAATGAGAGGAAGGTGTGGGTGGGGAGAAAGTAGCATAGAGTACAATAGGTGAGCGGGGATAGGGATGAAGGTGATAGGTCAGAGAGGAGGGTGGAGTGGATAAGTGGAAAGGAAGATAGGCAGGTAGGACAAGTCATGGGGACAGTGCTGAGCTGGAAGTTTGGAACTAGGGTGAGGTGGGGGAAGGGGAAATGAGAAAACTGGTGAAGTCCACATTGATGACCTAGGGTTGAAGTGTTCCGAGATGGAAGATGAGGCGTTCTTCCTCCAGGCGTCTGGTAGTGAGGGAGCGATGGTGAAGGAGGCCCAGGACCTGCATGTCCTCGGCTGAGTGGGAGGTGGAGTTGAAATGTTGGGCCACAGGGTGGTGTGGTTGATTGGTGCGGGTGTCCCAGAGATGTTCCCTAAAGCGTTCTGTTATGAAGCGTCCAGTCTCCCCAATGTAGAGGAGACCGCATCGGGAGCAAAAGATACAATAAATGATATTGGTGGATGTGCAGGTAAAACTTTGATGAATGTGGAAGGCTCCTTTAGGGTCTTGGATGGAGGTGAGGGAGGAGGTGTGGGCGCAGGTTTTCCAATTCCTGTGGTGGCAGGGGAAGGTGCCAGGAAGGGAGGGTGGGTTGTTGGGAGGCATGGACCCGACCAGGTAGTCACGGAGGGAATGGTCTTTGCGGAAGGCGGAAACGGGTGGGGAGGGAAATATATCCCTGGTGGTGGGGTCCGTTTGGAGGTGGCAGAAATGTCGGCGGATGATTTGGTTTATGCGAAGGTTGGTAGGGTGAAAAGTGAGCACCAGGGGGGTTCTGTCCTTGCTTTTCCTGCTCCTTGGATGCTGTCTGAACTGCTGTGCCTTTCCAGCACCACTCTAATCCAGAATCTGGTTTCCAACATCTGCAGTCATTTTTTTAACCTAGATATTTCGTTTTTTAAAGCAACAGAGTTTTTAGTTTGACAAAAGCTTTATTTTAGAAGAAAGAGGCTTCATTCAGGCTTCATAACCTGAATGGTTATTCTATAGCTCTTTACTCATGGAAATTGGTTCTGTTACATTTCTGTGCATTGAATTCAGTGAGGTTTCCAAATGCATACCACCAAGAACTTGAATTCTCAAATAAGAAGCAATACTTATGATATCTCCTAAAGCATAAGAACTGGAAATGAGTGAAGTAGTACTGAAAGATTTGGTAGACAGTTATAATGGCTCCTGGTACATAAAATATCTTACTGCTACAGGCTCTTTGTACCTTGGTTATTCCTCAGCGATTCAGTTACAAATAGTAGCACACTTTAATCAGCGAGCCATGCTTCAAACCCCAAATAAGATGGAGACTTAGATCTTTTTACCCTCAACTCACATACCTTGATACAGTGATAACGTTGTGAGCTGTGTTTTAGAGGTACACTGTATTTTAACTGTGGTACATAACATAACATACACCACCATCTCTTAAAAATACCTGTGAATGTGTGAGCAGAGATATAGTGTGTATATCTGGATGTTGAACAGTTTACTTTTAAAAATTATTTTTAAATGTCACTTGCCTTGTCAGTGAGAAAAGGATTGAGAATCCTTCATATCTTTTCCAACCTGTCCATAATAAAAGAAAAATATGAAAGCAGTTTATTGGTATGCTAGTCATTGAATCCCATTTAAACAGGCTATAATCACTTCCCAGCAGTCATAGCTTCACTGTGTATAATTGATTGGTAGCCTGATTCAAGAAAATCATGAAGAGACTACTATACATTGTAAAAGCAACTATAACAATACCGTATTGCACCTGAGGAATTGTTGTTCTGCACACTGTTTATGAATACTTGAGGATTTGAGCTATAGGGAGAGGTTGAATAGGTTGGGGCTGATTTCCTTGGAGCATCGGAGGCTGAGGAGTGACCTTATAAAGGTTTATAAAATCATGAGGGGCATGGATAGGATAAATGGACAACGTCTTTTCCCTGGGGCGGGGGAGTGCAGAACTAGACGGCATAGGTTTAGGGTGAGAGGGAAAGATATAAAAGAGATCTAAGGGGCAACGTTTTCATGCACAGAATGGTACGTGTATGGTATGAGCTGCCAGAGGATGTGGTGGAGCCTGGTACAATTGCAACATTTTAAAGGCATCTTGATGGGTATATGAATAGGAACGGTTTGGAGGGATATGGGGCAGGTGCTGGCAGGTGGAACTAGATTGGGTTGGGATATCTGGTCGGCATGGACGGATTGGACTGAAAGGTTTGTTTTCGTGCTGTACATCTCTATGACTCTATCATAAATAAGAAGAATGGATATTGAATCAGGGATAAAAAGAAGCAGAAATTTAGTGCAACAGGATCAAGTTACAACACAATTAAATGTATACCAAAACAGATGGGGCCTGGGTTCAACATTTCATCTAAAGGATAACACCTATGACAATGCCATACAGTGCCAGCCCTGATTTTGCTGCTCAAGACCTTCAGTGGACTAGAACACAGAAGGAATACTGCTCCCCACTGAGCCACAACTGAAACAGCCAACTTGGCAGTCAGTGCTGCCACCAATCACATAATTTTATCTCTGAAGAAAGTTTGAATAAGCTGGCTGTTGTGTTTTTGTAACAGAGGAGACACAGTGAAGATTCAATTGAAGTGTATAAAGTTTGGGAGGTGGGCTTCAAGAAAGTGGACAGGAGGAACCTATTTCCCTTAAAGGCGAGGTCAATAACTAGGCAAAGATTTAGTTTATCGGTAGAAAGATTATATGAGAGTTGATAAAAATGTATTTCAGCCAAGGCCAGTGGGATGTCAGGAACTCACTGAATTAAAGGGTGGTAGAGGCAAAAAGCTTTCATGATATTTAAGAAGTGCATGAATATTGTAAATTACAGGAGTATGAATAAAGAGCTGGAAAATGGAATGACGTTCTTAAACTCTTTTAATGTTAGCACAGGCACAATGAATCGAATCTCCTCCTTCTATGGTTTGTGTTCTGATTTGTTTGCCACACCAAGTGCAATCAACTTATTACAGACTTTACCTGGCTATTTCTGTTATATTAACATTCCAATATTAGCATCTGACTGACTATCTCCAGATCCCCAAACCAGATTTGATTTAAGTAAAATTGTTTCACTGATAATTGTGATATCATTGTAAAAGCCTGGTCAAGGCATCAGAAACATGTTGCTTCATGCATTCTGCTTTTCCCTAATTTTTTTTGTTGCTTCAGTAATCTTTTCCAAATTTTAATAGTTCCTTAATTTGGTTTCGATTGAATAATTGCGTGATGATACTAGTAACTTCATATAATTCTATTTCCTGTTCACGCTGAGACATTACTTAAGATTGCTCAGCTGCAAATGCAAATTCTCTCAGTTGGGAGACATTTGACATTGAAGTAATCATAGAAAGTCTGCTGCTGAGTTTCATTGCTTTATTAGTTGGGGTCTAATCACTAAGGTAATGCAGTGTCTTAGTCAGACTGCATCTATAATACGGCAATAATATGAACATTATGTATGTTTATATCTTAAGGCAATTCATGAGGCTAATCTCTTGTCCGTTGAATTAGCTGTAAATAATTGGTAAGCTAGGAGTCTTCAGGATGGACAAGAAGGATCTCAAGTGGGATTATGTGGAGGTATAGACTTCACTTAGCATGGTAGTCATAGAGAAGTACAGCATAGAAACAGACCCTTCAGTTCAATTCATCCATGCCAACTTGATATCTTAAATTAATTCAGTCCCATTGGCCAGCAATTGACCCATCTCCCTCCAAATCCTTCCCATTCATGTGCCCATCAGACGCCTTTTAAATGTTGTAATTGTACCTACCTCGACTACTTCCTCTGGTAACTTGTTCCATATACACACCATCCTCTGTGTGAAAAGGTTTCCCCTTAGACCCCTTTTAGATCTTTCCCCTCTCACCTTAAACCAATGCCTTCTAGTTTTGGACTTCCCTACCCTGGGGAAAAGATCTTGGGTGTTCGCCCTATCTCTACCCCTCATGATTTTATAAACCTCTAACAGATCACCCCTCAGCTTCCGAAATGCCAGGGAAAATAGCCCCAGCCTATTCTGGCTCTCCCTACAGCTCAAACCCTCCAACCCTGGCAATATCTGTTTAGATCTTTTCGGAACCCTTTCAAGTTTAACAACATCTTTACTATAGGAGGGAGACCAGAGTAGAACACACTTTTCCAAAAATGGCCTAACCAATCTCCAGTACAGCCACAACATGACCTCCCAACTCCTATACTCAATGCACTAACTAATAAAGGCAACTTTACCAGACACCTTCTTCACTATCCTGCCTACCTGCGGTTCCACTTTCAAGGAACTATGAACCTGTCCTCCAAGGTTTCTTTGTTCGGCCTTGCCATTAAGTGTATCAGTCCTGTCCTGATTTGCCTTTCCAAAATGCAGCACCTCATGTTTATCTAAATTAAACTCCATCTGCCACTCCAAGGCCCATCTTGTCAAGGTTCCATTGTATTCTGAGGTAATTTTCTTGGCTGTCCACTACACCACCAATTTTGGTGTCATCTGCAACTTTACTAACCATACCTCCTAAAGTCACATACAAATCATTGATATACATGACAAAAAGGCATAACCCAAAATAATGCATTCAGATGCACCAAGGCCGCAGACTGAGGGATTGTGAAAGTCACATTAAGATAGATATCAGAAGCATCTCTTTTCACAGAATAAGATCAACAATTGGAAAGAACTCTAAGAAGGTGTTTGAGGATGCTGGACTCAATTAAGAAATAGATACTGATAAGGAAGATAGTTTGGTTAATACTGTACAAGGACAAAGTCAAATGATGTGATGTACTTTGCTTATGCAAAACTATCTTGTAACTAATAACAATCATAAGACCAGTGTTGTGACCTATTGGGGACTGGGTACTGTAAGTCAAACCATGCTAATCCCAGAGTCATACAAAATCTTAATTTTTTAAATATGTTACACACAGCACCCAATTTATCTGACTTTCAGACCAAAGTTGTTCAAAAGCATGACCATATTCCTGCACTAAACATAACTTATTATTTATTATAAATGTTTAGAACAAGCTACAAGTAAACAGATATAAACCACTGGCATGTAACACTGCAAACTAAAACTCTAATCCCCTTATAAAATAAACACACACACGCGCACACACACACAAATATGGAAATTAGATTACTGGCAGATGTTAGAAAAAGTGAAAAAGCTTGTTCAGTAGTCTTTGCTTCTCAATTCCAATGCTGAAGTGATGGATCTTCAGCTAACCAGGCCCTTGGTATTCAACTGTCTTTAGAAACTTCCACTGGTTTGTAAGAAGTACAGAACAACTGATGCCTCTTGGAAAATTTCTCTGATTTATTAATTCAAATTCATAACAACTTCTGCAACAAAGGTAACTGGTTTTCTTCAGAGAACTGGCAGCTTCTGTTCGGGAAAATAACTCCATACTCTTCTCTGTTATTTTCCCTCTATGGGATGTTAGAAATTTGTAACTTGCTTCCCGTTCCAAGCTGCTCAGGTAGCTAAGAACCAATCAGCTTGATTTGTAAACAAGTCCTTGGCTCCTGAACATCTGCATATTGCAGGAACCCACAGCCACAAAAGCAAAGTTCATAATCTGTATCAAAGTCCTGCTGTGAAATCGTGTAGCCATCCTATTAAATTCCTGATTATAAAAACAATTCCTTCCTGTTGCAGTCCACAGTTTCTAAATACACAAAAATAAGAAGACATTGTTCCTACACTGGTTACAGCTCAAACTTTAATTGAGATTACTCAAAACCATATTTCCTTTAATTGTTTTCATGAACTTTTAAAATATTCAGGAGAACCAAATCATTACTTGGCAGAAATTTAATTTTTTACATGTTCTGTCTCAGCATAACCTTCAAACAATGCCAACAACGTTTCACATTTTTGTCAAAACTTTTTTTTCTTGCTCTCATCAGGAATTTTCTCAAGAATTATCAAAGGGAAAACTACTGTACTTTTTTATATCCATACTGTATGAAAGGACCGAACTGATTGCTTGGCAACTGGACTCTGATTAGTGGAGACCACAGAGAATGCACCAGTAATCAATGACTGATAGTTAACTACCAAGTTTAGTTTAAGTTTTAGACTGGTCAACTTTCTCACCAATGCCCAGTGTCTGAGGAAATTCCACCTTCAGGCCCCAATCAGATCAACAGTGATCTTATTGAATCATGAAGCAGATTTGATGGGCCAAATAGCCTACTTCTGTTCCGATTTCTTATAAGCTAAGATGGAGCCTAAAAGTGATGGTTAAGCATGCAGTAAGAAAAACCCTTATTAAAATGAGTTAAATTGCTGTACAGTATGCTAATAGTGCCCATAATAAAACAACTGGAAGCAATCATGAGTTGAGTGGACCCAGACAAAATAAGGTCTACCATTCTGAGGAAGGGTCAGTGAACCCAAAACATTAACTCTGATTTCTCACCACAGATGCTGCCAGATCTGCTGAATTTTTCAAGCAATTTCTGTTTTTGTTTTTGTTTTTTGCTTAGGGTTTACTTGAGATGGCTAGAAAAATACCAGGACTGGAGGGTTATTCAAAGTGACTGAAGTTGGAAAGTGGGCCTCCACAAGGATCAGTGTTGGGGAAACTGCTGTGGTCACAATTTTCAGTAATGATTTAGACTCTTGACTCAAAAATATATTTTTAAAAAATTTGCAGATGACACTAAACCAGGGAATCAAACTAAATGGGGAGGGGAACAACTAATGCTGAGGAGGACTCCGGCACTTTACAGGAGGAAATGATTAAACTTGTAGAATTAGTTCAATGCAGATAAACATCTTCAGTGCATGGAAAGAAATAAATGGAGCAAAGATTATTGGAAAGCGGTGGGATAGAGGAACAAAGAGATCTCAGAGTGCACATACACCAATTATTAAAGGTTGTGTCACGGGTCACATAAAATAACGCCAAGCACTAGATTTTATTCATAGAGGGATACCATTGAAAAATAATGAGATCGAATTTTAGTAGTCCACACTTAATGTACTATGTGGTCAAATTAATTTACTTCCAGCAGGGTGCATTACCTAATGCAGTAATGCTTATATTATCCCTGCAGCATAGGAAACTGGGCATAGAAACTGTGGAATTAATAATACATCTATTGCAGCTAACTATTATATCCAGACATTATATTCATCAGACACACAAGTATCTTGGCTAACTAAGCTATTAGATTATAAAGGAAGACAGCCTATTTCCACTAGAATGTCATGCTTCAAGTTATCCATGGTAAGATAGAGTATGAGGCTTTTATACCCCTCAGAACATTCCTATGAGATAGTGATGATGCTATGGTCAAGACTGTTAAATATATACTGAAATACCAACAGTGAGATGTACACACCATTCCACTCTAGCCAAAGGTAAAAATATATCCCAAACATATATACCTGGTTGTACATTGGCATATTGATTGAATGACCATACAAAGAGGTAAAACAGATTTACAAAACTAACATATCAAACATCAACATAATGCTTTTGAGGTATGACAAATTGTCCTGATCTGGTGATTGTATATCAGTCAAGAAAGGTATGCTTTGTTCTCTGTTGCTCTTGTTTGCCAGCTTGTTTTTTGTGCCACTGATTGATTTCAATGAACATCATAACTGCATAATCATCATCATTGGAGTACTCTTCCTCACTCTCTTCAAGCATGATTAGTGTACCATACAGTGGTCTAAGTTATTTTCCATTCCTTCTCAATGTAGTACCATTACTTTGTATGAGTTGCATATTTTCAAAATCTTTGCTAGTAACCAAGTTTTTAGAGTTAGATTTCCAACTTACGGTATCTATCAAGTGCATAGTTTTGGTGGTTCTCTACCTGCTCAGTCATCATGTATCTCTTCCATTCTCCTGTGTATTTGAAGAAGAATGCCCTGTGCCTCAGAGTGATTAGAGAATTAGTTGCAGGACAAGATCTTTCATTGTTGTCTTTTGAGCATACGTTGTGCTGGGGATGGTAATCTTTCTTCATTGGTTTAGTGCAGAAGTGCAGCAATGCAATACAAATATCTTGCTTTGTTGCTTATACTTAATGACCATTGGTCTGATAGTATTCTGCTAGACCATTTGAGCATGGATAGTGAGCTAATATGACATGGATCATTTAGTATTTCTGCCTTACAACAGTCTGCCTGTGCATTGCAGTCCACTGTCTGTGCTTTCTATTCTGGGAAACAAATAGAATGAAAATAGCACTTATTGTGTCAGTGACTGTTGTGTTTATGATGTTGTTATCAAACAAATACGAATTTTTAGAAGCAATTCCTCACAAGGATATCATCCACGAAAAGTGAATGCTTACATCTAATTCATGGGTGGAGCATTGTGTGGTTGCAGAGGCTCCTCAATTCCTGCTTAGAACTGGCCTGAGATGTTCTAAAACCAGAGTCTAGATTAGAGTGGCACTGGAAAGGCACAGCAGGTCAGGCAGCATCCGAGGAGCAGGAAAATTGACGTTTCCAGCAAAAGCCCTTCATCGGGAATAGAGGCAGAGTGCCTGCAGAGTGGAGAGATAAATGAGAGGGGGGGTGGGGGTGGGGAGAAAATAGCATAGAGTACAATAGGTGAATGGGAGTGGGGATGGAGGTGATAGGTCAGAAAGGAGGGTGGGGGAAGGTAGCAAAGAGTACAATGGGTGAATGGGGGTGGGGATGAAGGTGATAGGTCAGAGAGGCGGGTGGGGGAAGGTAGCAAAGAGTACAATGGGTGAATGGGGGTGGGATGAAGGTGATAGGTCAGAGAGGAGGGTGGAGTGGATAGGTGGAAAGGAAGATAGGCAGGTAGGACAGGTCATGAGGGCGGTGCTGAACTGGAAGGTTGGAGATGGGGGGAGGTGGGGAAAGGGGAGATGAGGAAACTGGTGAAATCCACATTGATGCCCTGGGGTTGAAGTGTTCCGAGGCGGAAGATGAGGCGTTCTTCCTCCAGGTGTCAGGTGGTGAGGGAGCAGCGGTGGAGGAGGCCCAGGACCTGCATGTCCTCAGCAGAGTGAGAGGGGGAATTGAAATGTTGGGCCACAGGACGGTGGGTCGATTGGTGCAGGTGTCCTGGAGATGTTCCCTAAAGCGCTCTGCTAGGAGGCGTCCAGTCTCCCCAATGTAGAGGAGACCGCATTAGGAGCAACGGATACAATAAATGACATTGGTGGATGTGCTGGTAAAACTTTGATGGATGTGGAAGGCGCGTTGGGGCCTTGGATGGAGGTGAGGGAGGAGGTGTGGGCGCAGGTTTTGCAGTTCCTGCGGTGGCAGGGGAGGGTGCCAGGAAGGGAGGGTAGGTTGTTGGGGGGCGTGGACCTGACCAGTAGTCACGGAGGGAACGGTCTTTGCGGAAGGCGGAAATGGGTGGGGAAGGAAATATATCCCTGGTAGTGGGGTCCGTTTGGAGGTGGCGGAAATGTCGTCAGATGATGTGGTTTATGCGAAGGCTGGTAGGGTGGAGGGTGAGCACCAGGGGGGGCTCTGTCCTTGTTACGGTTGGAGGGTGGGGTTTGAGGGCGGAGGGGCGGGATGTGGACGAGATGCATTGGAGGGCATCTTTAACCATGTGGGAAGGGAAATTGCGGTCTCTAAAGAAGGAGGCCATCTGGTGTTTCTGTGGTGGAACTGGTCCTCCTGGGATCAGATACGGTGGAGGTGGAGGAATTGGGAATACAGGATGGCATTTTTGCAGGAAGTAGGGTGGGAAGAGGTGTAATCCAGGTAGCTGTGGGAGTTGATGGGTTTGTAAAAAATGTCAGTGTCAAGTCGGTCATCATTAATGAAGATGGAGAGGTCAAGGAAGGGGAGGGAGGTGTCACAGATGGTCCAGGTGAATTTAAGATCGGGGTGGAATGTGTTGGTGAAGTTGATGAATTGGTAAACCTCCTCTCGGGAGCACGAGGTGGCGCCAATGCAGTCATCAATGTAGCGGAGGAAGAGGTGGGGAGTGGTGCCAGTGTAACTACGGAAGATGGACTGTTCTACGTAGCCAACAAGGAGACAGGCATAGCTGCTCCCCATATGGGTGCCCATGGCTACCCCTTTGGTCTGGAGGAAATGGGAGGATTTGAAGGAGAAATTGTTATGGGTGAGGACCAGATCAGCCAAACGAATGAGAATGTTGGTTGAAGGGTACTGTTGGGGACATCGGGAGAGGAAGAAATGGAGGGCTTGGAGGCCCTGGCCATAGCAGATGGAGGTGTAGAGGGATTGGATATCTAAAACCAACTTGTTATAAATTACTGGTCATTGATATAAACTACAAGTACTCATGATCACAACATTAAATCCAATGGTACACCAGTTAGTCTTTCCCCAAATAACCCTGTAACTTCTTCATTTTTCAAAACTGCAATCTAAGTTTACCAAGTGTTTTAGATGGCCTTTCAGCCATGTTGGTAACACTCTTCTCTCAGATTCAGAAAGTTACAAATTCAAGTTCCACTTCATGTTGAGTGCATAAATCAAGATTAGCACTGCACTACATTGCTGAGGGACAGTTTCACTGTTGGAGGTGGTTGTCTTTCAGATGAAATGTTAAACTGAAGCCCCAACTTCCCACTTGGGTAGCAATAAAAAAGAAAAGTTGAGAGTTATCCAGGGCTGTTCTCAACCAACACTCTAAGAACAGATGATCTGGTTATAATGGCATTGCTGTTTGCTAGCTACTACATTTCCTCCATTATTACCATGACCATGCATCAAAAAGTGCTTTACTGTCTGTAAGCCACTTTAGAACATACAGAGTTTATGGAAGACATTATGCAATTCTAGTAGTGTCATAGTTTCATGCAGCACAGAAACAAATACTTTGGCCCAGTTGTCCATGCCAGCCAGGTTTCCTAAACTGAACTAGTCCCATTTGCCTGTGTTTGATCCATATCCCTCCAAACATTTCCTAATCACGTGTTTGCCCAGATGTCTTTTAAAAGTTGCAATTGTACTCACCTCAACCACTTCCTCAGGCAGTTTGTTTCATAAACACACCACCTCCCACGTGAAAAGGTTGCCCCTTGGGTCCCATTTAAATTTTTCCCTCTCACTTTAAACCTGTGCCCTCTAGTTTTGGACTCCCTACCCTGGGGCAAAAAGTCTTGGCTACTTACATTATCTATGAATATCATAATTTTATAAAGCTCAATAAAATCACCCCTCAGCCTCCTACACTCAAGAGAAAAATGTCCCAACTTAACTAGCCTCTCCTTATAACTCAAAACCTCTAGTCTCAGTAACATCTTTATAAATCTTTTCTGCACTCTTTCAAGCTTAATAACATTCTTCCTATAGCAGCGTGACCAGAAAAATCCTTACAGGATAAATATTCTTCCTAAGGTGGCTGTCCATCAAAATTAATATCTAAATAAAGTCTGACTAGTGCTATGTGTTGTGAAGTACATCATTGCTTCATATAAAAACTATCTATAGATGGATTCTTATGACTTCTGAGACCAATTAATCAGAATCAGAAAAATAATTTATTTTTAATGGCTTTGTAATAGCACAATATATTATAGCAAGAGGTACAACCATATAGACTAACTGAGGTACTGTCACTTTAACATATTAGCTTTTTGATATGATTCAATTCTGACATTTAGTAGATGTGCTCCATAAAGTTGTACCCAAATAACCTTGCTTTAAGGAAACAAGAAAATAATCTAATTTATTTGCAGAAGTATCGAGCAAAATCAAAGCACATAATTTTGTGGTAATGTACCTCATCTATTAAAAATTGGTTAGGAAATAGTATACAATGATGAGGAAAAAATGGATTGTTTTCAGAATGGAATGTGATGATGAGCATGATACCATAGGGATCATTGCTATTCATAACACATATGTAAACAGTTTGAAGAAGGAATAAATTGCAATATTTCAAAGTTTATTTAAGGCACAAAATAGCTAGGAGTGTGAGTGTTGAAGAAAATGTAAAGAGGCTGCAAGAAAACTTAGACAAGTTGAGGGAGTGAACAAAAGGATGGCAGATGCAGTCTACTGTGGATAAAAGTGAAGTTGTTCACTTCAGTAGGAAAAACAGAATTGCAGCATATTATTTAAATGTGATAGATTGGAAAAGGTGGGTATACAAAGGGACTTGGTGCTCTTGTACACCAGTCATTGAAAGTAAACATGCAGATGCAGCAAGCAGTTAGGAAGGAAAATGGAATACTGTCCTTCATTGCAAGAGATTTTGAGTACTGGAGCAAGAAAATCTTATTACAGCCATGTGTGATGGTTGTGCAACCACTTCTGGAGTACTGTGTGCAGTTTTGACCTTCTAAAAAGGGTAGATATACTTTCCACAGAGTGCAATGCACTTATATCGAATGTTCATCAGACTGGTTCCTGGGATGGTAGGTTTGTTACATGTGGAAAGATTGGGTTAACTGCCCCTGTATTTACTGAAGTTCAGGAGAATGAGAGGAGATTTCATTGAACCACACAGAGGTCTGACAGGGCTGGTCAGACTGAAGATAGGGATGATATTTCCTCTGGCTGGGAAGTCACAGTTTCAGGATATGTAGTAGGTCTTTTCAGACTGAGATGAGGAGAAATTTCTTCTCTAAAGAGGTGATAAAACTTTGGAATTCTCTAACACTGAAGGCTGTAGATGTGAAATCAACATTTAAGAATAAAAACAATAGTTTTATAAAAGCTAAAAGTGTCAAGGAGTATAAGGAGGGCACATGAAATTTTAAGACAACCAAATCATAACCCCTATACCAGTTACATTTTTACTAGTGCAAGGAATTCTGCAATTTTCCATTCTAAGAAGAATACATAGCAGTTCCACTGAACATACTAGCTTTACACAATCTCACTGAATTTTCCACAATGTGAACATAGTCCCCGCTGTTTGCACAGGTCTTCTAGTGAACAGTTCAAGTCTCCTCACTATTTCCATTGAGACATTTATCATCATTTGTCACTGAATGCTAATTTAGGAGTGCCTCTTTTTCCTGTGTCTCTCCCCAGTGTTTTTGTTAATTTTAATTCAGTCCATGAAGTTGTGTCCAATTTTACACAGTTGCATTTAAGTCAATAATTTCCAGACAGCCTTGTTAGATGTCATCTGAGAAAATCTGAATTTAATGGTTTCAAGAATTGTTGGCTGGAAATCACTGTATTCTTTCAGCATAGAAACAAAATCCAGAAGGCTTTAGCCAACACGCAGCATGCTGTTTTGAAATACTTCAGTGATCTTTCTAGAAGACATACATTTGACATTATCGTGGAAAATGCAGCAATCCTTTCAAGCAGGCATGCACAGAACTTTGAAGAATTGCTTTGGCCTCTGAATTATCAGCCTGATATTACAGCTTGGAAGTCATTAAAAAATTCTCTTGCAGGACAAGGGCATCACTAACTGGGACAGCATTAATTGCCTGTCTGTATTTGTCCTTGAGAAGCTGGTGGTGAGCTGCCTTCTCAAACTGTTGCAGTCCATTTGATCATCACAGATAAAAGCGAAGGATGTTGGAGATCAGAAATAACAACAATAGCGTTCTGAAAAAGTCACATTAGACTCAAAAAGTTAACTCGGTTTCCCTCTCTACACATGAGTTGGAGGTGCCGGTATTGGACTGGGGTGGACAAAGTTAAAAAAATCACACAACACCAGGTTGTAGTCCAACAGGCTTATTTGGAAGCATTAGCTTTCACAGCGTTGATCCTTCATCCAGTGGTTATGGAGGTTAAGAGGTTGTGAGCATGATCTTAACCTCCACAACCATGTGGTGAAGGACCAGCGCTCCAAAAGCTACTGCTTCCAAATAAACCTGTTGGACTATAACCTGGTGTTGTTTGATTTTTAACTTTATCAACTGTCTTTACACATGCTGCCAAATCTGTTCCTCCAGTATTTTCTGTTTTTATTCTTTGAGTATCGGAGTTGGGAAGTCATGTTGAGGTTGTATAGGATATTGGTGAGGCCTGTTCTGGAAGGCTGTATCCAGTTCTGATTGCCCAGTTATTAAACTATAGAGCATTCAGAAGAGATTTACCAGGAAGCTGGCAGGTATGCAAGGTTTGAGTTGGATAGGCTAGATCGGCTGGGTCTTTTTCACTGGAGTGTAGGAGGTTGAGAGGTGACCTTACAGAGGTTTATAAAATCATGAGGGGTATAAGTAGGGTTAATGGTAGGTGTCGTTTCCTTAGGATGATTCAAGATGAGGGGACACAGTTTTAAGGTGAGAGAAGAGAGATTTTAAAAAGACATGAGGGGCAATTTGTTTTACACCGAGGATGGTTCGCCTGTGGAATGACCTTCCTAAGGAAGTGGTGGATTGCGGACACAGTTACAATGTTCAAAAGATATTTATAAGTACAGGAGTAAAAGAGGTTTGGAAGGATATGGGCCAGGAGCAGGCAGTGTGACTAGTTTAGTTTGGAATTATAGTCAGCATGGACTGGTTGGACCAAAGGGTCTGTTTCATATTGTAGGACTCTATGATCACTGATTGCTTGCCTTTTGCATCTTTTATTTTAGTTCTGGCACCCAGCCCCTAGTAAAACCTGATTATAAATGGAGACTATAAAATGTGCTGAACATTAATTGCAAGGGAAAATATTTCTCCGCCTTGGTGATCGAAGCATTGTACTCTGTACCTGTGCCTAGGTTTAACCTCCAGAAAGAGATGCCAATAACATCAAGGATGTGATCAGAGTACAGTTAACTTCCTATTTTGAGGAAGAGAGAGAGAGGAGCAAAAGGGATGAGAGAAATAACCAGAGGAGATGGTTATGTTAAACAGCTTTCATTTAGTACCTTGTTAAAATATTCGTAAATTTTTGCTTATTTCTCAATCATTTTCCCCCTTAAATGTGTCAGCCCTGTCACTTCAGTTCACACTCAGTACTTGCAGTTTCACTCGACAGAAAATATTTACAAACTTGCAGTTTCTTAAAAAAAAGATGACACTCTTTTTCCCCTTCACTGGATATTCCTCTCAGAGGGAAGTAAAGTCGCGGATTTCAAAACAAGTTATTGGGGTTTCCGTTGGGGAATCCAAGAAAGTTACCCTCAGCAATAAATAAACGGCCCAGCGCCGTGAAGGTCTGAGTACTTGAGCCCAAGACAGCCCCACACAGAGAATCCGGGAGAGCGAGCCTGCGACCCTCAGCATGTCCTCATTGCACTGTTAGTACAAGCTGCTGCTCTCTGAGTTCTGCCCGTGGTCCCTGTCTCCGGGGAGAACCGCTACTGACTGCCTTTGTGTTTTTTCTGTCTTTCTCCTTTCCAGATCTCTGCCAGTCTGTCCTACTCTTGGTGATGGGGGTGACAGCCGCCTGGATGCTTCCTGTCGCTGTCTCCCCGCTCCCTGAATCTTCCGGAGACTCTGCAGACCTTTCTACAACTGGTACACCCCCGAGCGCTGGAAATCCGAATCTTGAACCTTTGGCTCTTTTCATCCGGAGTGTTGCCGTGGAACTGCGCGACCGGCAGGTGAGATTAAAGGAGGCGACTCTCAACTGTGAGATAAACATTTAAATAAACCTTCCTGGTGACTTGCAATCGTGCCCCTCTGCGAGAAGAAATAAATGATTTTAATTCATTAGATGTTGCTAGATTGATGAATAGAACCCTTCTATTTTCATCTGGTTCTTAGCGCTGACTGTATTGTAATAAGTGCGACTTCTTTTCCAGTTGTGTGACTTTTTCCTCTTATGTGGCGGGGACATGAGTTCACTCCAGATGCACAGCATGCAGTTGCCCCAACTGGCAAAGAGAGACAGATGTTTCAGCAGGACCTTCCAAAAGGTAAGGCATTTTCATTTCGAACGTTGTCAAAAACGATGTCCCTTCACGTAGTAAATTTCAGTGAAATGACGCATTATTGGTGATGTTCGAGGGATGTCCCTATATGCATTAAATATGTACTGTATCTGTGCTTCGGCCACTCATTAAGCGTTGTCAGTAATCTTATTTACTGTAGGAGCATTAGTCAAGTATGCGAGGTCTCTTGTGATACACTGGCAGTATCCCTGCCTCTGGACCAGGCATCCTGAAATCAAGCCCCACTCGCTTCAGACGTGTGTAATAACATCTCTGACCAGCATCTGCTTTTGCCTATACTGCCCTGATCTTACTGCCTTTTGCCCTTTTAATTCAACCAGTACATTACTGAAGGTGTTGTCAGTGGATAAATATGTGATTTTTGTGGCTATAGGATGTGTTAAACTTCAGAAACTTACTGCATGAGGCTTTTAATCAGATCATGGCAGTTGAGTGGGTAATAATATCTAAACATTTTAAGAAATGTACCTCTGCTTCTCTAAAGCTTTACTTGGTACATATTTGTTAGACTACACTTTTGTGCCAACTCACTCCTATGTAACTCTTATGGCCTCATTTAGAATTGAAGCTGCTGATGTGAACTGAGTATATTCTCCTGCCAATATTGGGATTGTGACACTGTAGTGTTGTGAGTCCAGCCCCTCAGTTTGTATTATGGAGCACGTTAGTGGCTTATCCATTTCACAGCAGAAGCTGTGGCTGATTTGAGATCTGTGTCTCAATTTAATTGAAGTTAAAGTGAATGTGCCAAGTTAAGCATCTTGATGCAGCTAGTGGTGAGGCTGTGATCACTGTGAGGGAAGCCTGGAGTGAGAGGTTCAGAGTACTATTCATGACCAAATGCAGCATTCCTAATCCTCATGTCTCCACAACAATAAGTTGAACCTTCCCTTGTTGATTCTGTTGCCAGTTAAATTGCAGAACGCACAGGCACATTCTGATCAGCACCGGAATGCTATATATTATGTATAATCGAGTAGCAGTGCTGTCATAGATGTACAGTAGATTCTATATTGAATGATTGACAATTGAAACTTTGTTTATTATAAAATAATTAATTGCAGATTAAGAACAAATACCAATTTTTGTGATCCTGAGCAACAGTCAGAATAAATCAAAAATGCAGCACAGTGCTAACCATTTTATTCATGATATTACATTATGCATTGATTATCTTATAGACAGGCATTTCAATGAACCACAATAAATTTCAGATAAAATAAACACGATGCATTCATAGCTACAGATTATCCAACTGAAACATTTCTAAGGTTAAGATAAGCATTTAATATTTTGAAAAAGTTTAATTTGTCAATCTTTTGCTATAATTTGGGTTAGGTTTATGTGAGCATCTATTAGATTATGGGGAATCTATTATCTGTTGTAACTCTGCATAATATATTCAAAAACAAAGTTATCCATCATACTGAAACATAGCCTTTATCTTTGAAACCATATTCAAAATATAAAACGAATTGGAAATGCTCAGCAGGTCAGGGAGCATCTGTGGAGAGGGAGAAATAGAATTAACCTGTCAGGTCATTAATTTTTTATCTTTACCAGGGAATCAACATTTAGTGATGTCACTAACAGTTTAACCCAAGTTCCTTTCACATCCTGAAAGATAGTAATTATTTTTTAGTTCAAATATTTCTTCAATATGTTTCTGGAATGTATGAACAAACATCACAAAAACAAAGGAGACAGTGAGGTCTGCAGATGCTGGAGATCAGAGTCGAGAGTGTGGTGCTCGAAAAATACAGCAGGTCAGGCAGCATCCGAGGAGCAGGAGAGTCAATGTTCCAGGCCGAAGCCCTTCATTAGTAATGAGGCTGGGAACCTCGGGGGTGGGACTGGGGGGAAGGTAGCTGGGAGTGCAATAGGTGGGTGGAGGTGGGGGTAAAGGTGATAGGTCAGAGAGGAGGGTGGAGCAGATAGGTGGAAAGCAAGATTGACAGGTGGGACAGGTCATGCTGAGCTGGAAGGTTGGAACTGGGGTAAGGTGGGGGGGGAGGGGAAATGACGAAACTGGTGAAGTCCACATTGATGCCCTGGGGTTGAAGGATTCTGAGGCGGAAGTTAAGGTATTCTTCCTCCAGGCATTGGGTGGTGAGAGAGTGGCGACTGAGGAGGCCCAGGAACTGCATGTCCTCAGCAGAGTGGGAGGGGGAGTTGAAATGTTCAGCTATGGGCCAGTGCGGTTGGTTGGTACAGGTGTCCCATATATGTTCTCTAAACCGCTCTGCAAGAAGGCGTCCAGTCTCCCCAATGTAGAGGAGACCGCATTGGGAGCAACGGACACAATAAATGACGTATGGAAGTGCAGGTGAAACTTTGATGGATGTGGAAGGCTCCTTTAGGGCCTGGGATGGAGGTGAGAGGGAGGTGTGGGCGCAGGTTTTGCAATTTCTGCAGTGGCAAGGAAAGATGCCAGGAGGAGAGGGTGGCTTGTTAGGGGGCATGGACTTGACCAGGTGGTCGCGGAGGGTACGGTCTTTGCGGAAAGCAGATAAGGGTGGGGAGGGAAATATATTCCTGGTGGTGGGGTCCATTTGTAGGGCTAGGTTTATGGGAGCATCTATTAGATTATGGGAAATCCATTATCTTTTGTAACTCTGCGTAATATTTTCAAGTCTATCACCTGATATTCAAAAACAAACTCTTCCAAAAAAAACTATCAAGCCACTATCTCATTGCTCTGTGCAGGCGTTTTCTGTGCATAAATTAGCTGCTGTTTTTCCCTGTGTTATAACAAGACTATTTTTAAAATGCTTTTAACTGGCTTTAATGTTTAGGAATGACCCGAGGTTCTGAAAACACTATGGAAATGCAAGGTTATTATTTCCTTTTAAAATCGTCAAAATAAATTTCCTACATTTTCCTTGTTGCAACCAATGGTATGATTTGTGTGTTTCCCTTTTTGTAGAAATGTACTAGACCATCAGCAAAGTAGAGATAACTTTCACGTGTTGGTGACTCCTTGTGTAAATTTTGCTCAGATTTGAATGTATAGATTTCTCCATGATATAATAATTGTTGCTGACAATGCTCAAAAACATTAGAAAGTCTCGTGTTTTTTTTGTAGAAAAAATGTTTGGTAAAGATTGTCAAGGGCCTTGAAGAATACAAAAAACATTTATTGTTTGTGAATCAATGGATTCAAGGCGAAACACAGCAAGTGGATTTACTGCTGGTCAGCACGAAAAACCTGGCTGATTTGCTCATTTTCCAGGTAATCACTGTTTAGAGAGCATGATCTATTATTAAGCCAGTTAGAATAACAAATACATAACTAGAAATCAGTAGATCAAGACAAATCACATTTCTACAGCAAATTATCTAATGTTTGTAGCCAACATTTATGCAAGAATTGTAATCAGTGTAAATAATAGATAAGAATATCAAAGTTATCATTTGATTCTGTTTGAAATTATACATGGACAAATATATCCTGTCGTTAACAGCTTCATTAATGCATAGCAGATTGGAAATTTGCTCATAAAAAGTGCTCTTTGGTCTTAAAACTTCTTACGCGGCTAAATTTGATTAAGCAGTCAAGTGAATAGATATCACATAGGAGATGGGCTCCAAAGTGTTAAATTCAGCAGCCGGCATTCACAAAGACTACTGTCTGGAAAATGGTAGACCTGCTTTTGTGTAAACTTATTTAAATGGACAGAAAAGCAGGCATTGATGGATCACAATTTTCCAGCTAATGCCCCCTCTGTAAATATCATTCCCTGCCAAGAGTGCTCATTTGTAGAATTGGCTGTCAGGTCTCAAGAGTAAATACTTTAAACTAGAAAATTTGTTTTTCCAATTTTGTTTTTGCAAGTAACACAAGTCGAGAATCATTTCTATGGAATTGACCTACTTACTGCATACTATTCCACACTGAAACATGTAGGCAAGCAATCAAAAATAATCCCTTACAAAGACAATATTTTTTTCAACTGGTTCATTGTTTTAATCATAGCTAGTAAAAACTTAGCATACTGACTTAAGACAATCATTGAATTCCAAAGGTTTGCCCTCAAACTTTGCAGAGATCCAAAATCAAGGGCTCAGCCTATAGAAAAAAAATGCAATCTGTACTTGAATAAATTACAGCAAATGTTTTAGTACTAGCCTTATTAATATCCTTTGACTGTGTGTCATTAGGAGTATTAATAAGCATTAAATAATCAGCAATGTAAATCAAGCCAGGACCATATTCTTAGACTAGCAACTAAATTGATGCTATTTATCTCTGTTTTCTAGAACAAAGTTCAAGAAAATATTACTCACCAGTACAAAGAGGTTATCACTCCAGAGGAGCTTCCTAAAAGTGTCTGGGACAAGCAATTGAAGATTCACATGATTCTTAGAAACTTTGCACTCTTCATGGAAAGTACTATTCGAGCCATTCGATTTATGAATTGAATCCCTACAGTTGGTCAATTATGACAGCAATAGTAAAATTGTATGAACGTTTTAGTTCATAGGAGTTTTTGGATGAGATCTGCTTTTATAGTAGATGACAATGTTGTTCGATATTCAGAACCAAAAGTTTTAGTTAAGTTCTGTGAAACTGAAAATCGCAATACAGTTTGTTATTTATAATATTTAAAATTAATACTTATTTATTTACAATGACTGTGAATCTAAAGTTCTTGAAGTATAATGGTATTTTAGCACTTTTGCTCTTAAATGTAACAAATTCATGGATCCTTGTACTGTGATAACTGCTGCTGGTGTCACACTAAAACATGATATGGCATCCAAAATGAAATCCCTAAGTAGAGTTTTTCTGAATATTTAAAATAAGTTATTATGCAATATTTAAAACTTCTGTGGTTCAAATGAATAATAAAATAATTCAAAGTAATATATTTTATATGCTTTACATTTGACACTGTGGGAACAACAGAATAAAAGAGATATTTTGATTATCCCTTCCACTTGCCTGCCATTCATTCTACTTTTATATTGCTTATTATAAATGATAATGTACAAGGAGAATATAAAGTAGTATCAACAACTGAAAATATTCTGTTAATAACTTAAATGTTTGGAATCGGTGCCTTTTCATGGATTGGTGGGAAAATTTATGTAAAGCATTCTTTTAAGAAATGTACTTTGCCAGTGATTTCATGGTACAATAAGTGAGAATACTCAGTTCATTTCAGCCCAAACTAAGGGACAAAAAGATCTTCTCTCCCTGCTGACAATAATGGTCAGTCATGGTTTACATCAGCCCATTGCACAGGGTTATCCTCAACACAAGATAGAGCGACATTAAATTTGGCAATTTTACACAAATTCCAAAGGTTGCTATTGTGGAAAGTTAAAAAAAAAACTTCCTGATTCAAAAAGTTTGAGATTTGGATACCTGTGAAGCAGAAATTTGTACCTGTGATATAAGAACTTGATGTTGACATCAGGGAATAATAAAGAGAAGTTCTGTATTTGCCTAATTCTTAATTGACTTGCTTTAATGAACACAAAAACCCCATTCAAAAAGAAACCAAAGAAGTGGCTTAATATATTGTTGGAGTATAGTAGACCATACGTCCCAAAGATTGGCAGATCATATCAAACACCACACCCCTTTGGCTGTTCACAACAGGCAATGTATTGACTATTCCAAATCAAATGCAAATTTTAAAATATGGGTGTCCAACATTGCATGTGATTCTGTGATTGGTTAACATTTGCTAATCATGAATATGAAAAAGTTAGCTGACAACAAATTTAGGATTGTCAGTTTGGCTCAGTGCTTGGCCATTCTGGAAGGTCCTTACATTGATACACGGGATTATGCTCTTTGTATATGAATTGAATCTATTTAAATCAGCAAAAGAAGTCACAGTCATTCACTGGCTCATTTCTCAGAACATCTTGACCAGAGTTAACAAACCTGGTTTAATATGTAAACAAAGTTTGGCAGTTAACTGTTAGTCATCATCTAACTACTGGATTCTCCATGGTAACACTTCTATTAATCGGAATCCACTTGTCTATCAACCAGCACCCGACTCTCAAAGTATAAATGTTGTTCTTTCTTTTGGCATTTCTTATAAATTATTCTGATGAGCTCAAGACAAAATGCTTTGAGAAAATGATTTTTTTCAGCAGTTATCAAATTCCATACTACCAAACAAGTATTCAGGTTCTGTAAGCTACCCACAAGATGGTTTCTTGAAATTGTGCCACCGGATCTTTAAATTCTATCTAACAAGCAGATAGATCAGTTTCATAATACATCCAGTAGCTGGTGGTTACTATACTCAGTTTCTGTATAATGTTCATGAAATCTGTATAAATTGTCCACGGCCACAAATCAGTCCAATTCCTCAAGAGGACCTAATATTAAATTCTGGGCAAATGTCTATCTGAAAGGAATTGTCACAGTACATTTTTAACTCATTGTTTTTGAAAATTTAGATTGCTCAATGATAAGAATTTTTTTTAAAATGGTGAATACGACTAGAAACCACAGGCTGCATCTATTGCAATGTTTTTTATGCATTTTTGCTTTTTGGGAAGTACTAAGTATTAGCAATAATGCAAAAAACATTCATGATTTTTCAAACCACTACTTACACTATTTAAATATGAATCACTGTGTCAAAGCAATAATACAAACTATCAATTAACATCGGAATTAAGTTTCAGCATGAAATACATCCTTCCTACTTAGAGACGTAGATTGTTCGACAGCATTGGCACAGAAACTGCGGACAGCAACAAAGCTGGGCTCATTGCTGAACGTGTTTCAAATCATAAACTAACTTAGTGCATTCTCTGAGGTTACAGGATAAATTGACAACATTTGGCACACCAAGACCATTAAACACAGTGCAATCCCAGCTAAGAGCCCAGATTGCATAGTACAGTAAACATCTTAGTTGTGCTCCATAGATGCAAGCTGTGAAATTGCTTTCAGCAAATGATTTCTGTCCTCCAAACCAACAACAAAATGCAAAGTAATATCTAGTTTGCATGTTTATAGTAAATAACTCAATGTCTAGGAGTGTTCACTGGCCCAACATTTGCATCTAGACCTTCTACTGTCTACCTCCCATACCTTGGGATTCTCTCTCCAATTCCCTTTCCTCCTATAAGACCGCTCATAAAAACCAACATTTCTTAGCTTAGCGTCTGTGATTTATCCTGCTTTGGCTCAATGCCCATGCTTGTATTACAGCTGCATGAAATGCTTTGGGACTTTCTCCAATTTTAATGGTGCTTCTGAATAATAACAGGGTGGTAATAGTAGGGGATTTTATCTTTCCAAAATTAGACTGGGACTGCCATAGTGCTAAGCGATTGGATGGAGAGGAATTTGATAAATATGTACAAGAAAATTTTCTTATTCAGTATGTGGATATACCTACTAGAGAAGGAACAAAACTTGACCTACTCTTGCGAAATAAGGCAGGGCAAGTGACTGGGGAGTTGATGAGGGAGCACTTTGGGTCAAGTGATCATAATTCTATTAGTTTTAAAATAGTTATGGAAAAGGTTAGACCTGGTCTAAAAGTCAGAGTTCTAAATTAGAGAAAGGCCAATTTTGAGGTATTCAGCAAAAACTTTCGAAAATTGGTTGGGGGCGGATGTTCCCAGGTAAAGTGATGGCTGGAAAGTGGAAAGCCTTCAAAAATGAGATAACGAGAGTTCAGAGACAGTATATCCCTGTTACGGTGAAGGGCAAGGCGGGCAGGTATTGGGAATGCTGGATGACTAGAGAAGTTGAGGTCCTGGTCGAGAAATAGGAGGTGGCATATGTCAGGTATAGACAGCAGGATTGAGTGAATCCCTAGAGAAGAATAAGGGTAGTAGAAGTATACTTGAGAGAAATCAGGAGGGGAAAAAGGTGAGACGAGATAGCTTTCGCAAATAGGGTT
Organism: Chiloscyllium plagiosum; assembly: GCF_037043375.1. Taxonomy (NCBI): domain Eukaryota; kingdom Metazoa; phylum Chordata; class Chondrichthyes; order Orectolobiformes; family Hemiscylliidae; genus Chiloscyllium; species Chiloscyllium plagiosum. The sequence goes on along the minus strand of NW_028270143.1, from coordinate 30,490,491 downwards.
AAGGAGAATCCAAAGGGAATTTACAAATACATTAGGGACAAAAGTGTAACTAGGGAGAGAATAGGGCCCCTCAAAGATCAGCAAGGCTGCTTATGAGTGGAACCGCAGGCAATGGATGATACTAACCATGCATGGTGCATCAGTGTTTACTGTGGAGAAGGATATGGAAGCTAGAGAACTTTGGGAGATAGATGGTGATGTCTTGAAATAAGGAAATTATTGGAAAAGATCCTCAGGGACAATTTAGAAGCAAATGGACTTATTAGCATTAGACAGCATGGTTTTGTGTAGGAGAGGTTATGCCTTACTAGCTTGATCAAGTTTTTTGAGGTGATGAAAATGATTGATGAGGGAAAAGCAGTTGATGATGTCTACATGGACTTCAGTAAAGCCTTTGACAAGGTCCCTCGTGGCAGACTGGCAGAAAAGATAAAGTCACATGATGTCGGGGTGAGCTGGTAGGATTGATATTGAACTCGTTTACTCATAGGAGACAAAAGGTGGTGGTGAAAGGATGTTTTTCGGAATGAAGGGCTGTGACTGGTGGTGTTCCACAGGGATCAGTGCTGTTCTAGATCTACATAAATAATTTGGAGGAAAATGTAGCTGGTCTAATTAGTAAGTTTGCAGAAGACCCAAAGATCGATGGAGTTGCTGAAAGTGAGGATTTGGTATATTCTAGAACTTTGTGGGAAGCTAGGGAAATGATTTCTGGGCCCCTAGCTGAGATATTTGTAACATCAATAGCCACAGGTGACCTTCTGAAAGAAAGCAGGTTGGCTAACATGGTGCCATTATTTAACAAAGTGGTAAGGAAAAGCCAGGGAACTATAGACAGTGAGCAAGTCATTGCAGTGGATTCTGAGGGACAGATTTACATTTATTTGGAAAGGCAAGCACTGATTAGAGATACACAACATGGATTTGTGTGTGGGAAATTGTATCTGACTAACTTAATTGAGTTTTTTGAAGAAGTGACAGAGGATTCACGAGGGCAGAGCAGTGGATGTTGTCTGTATGGACTTCAACAAAGCGCTCAACAAGGTTCCACATGTTAGACTAATTAACAAGATTAGTTCACATGGAATGCAGGGAGAACTAGCCATTTAGATGCAAAATTGGCCAGAACATTGGAGACAGAGGGTGGCAGTTGAGAGTCATTTCGGATTGGAGGCCTGTGACCAGCACTGTGTGACAGAGATCGTTGCTGGTCCAATGTTATTTGTCATCTATATAAAATATTTGGATGTGTATATGGGTGGTATGGTTAGCAAATTTGCAGATGACACCAAAATTGGTGATGCAGTGGACTGCAAAGGTGGCTACCTCAGAGTACAATGGGTCATTGATAACCCGGGCCGAGAAGTGGCAGATGGGAGTTTAATCTAGATAAACACAAGGTGATGCATTATGTTAAGACAAATCAGGGCAGGAGTTATACACTTAAGGGTATTCCTGGGGAGTGTTTCCAAACAAAGGACCTTGGAGTGCAAGTTCATAGTTCCTTGGAAATGGAGTCCATGGGCACATAGGGTAGAGAAGGTGGCGTTTGGTATGCTTATCTTTATTGGTCAATGCATTGAGTATAGGAGTTTGAATGCCACGCTGCGGCTGTACAGGACAGTGGTGAGGCCACTTTTGGAATACTGCGTTCAATTCTGCTTTTCTTGCTATAGGAAGGATGGTGCTAAACTTGAAAGGGTTCAGAAAAGATTTACAAGGATTTTGCCAGGGTTGGAGGGTTTGAGCTATAGGGAGAGAATGAATAGGCTGGGGCTATTTTCTGTGGACCGTCAGAGACTAAGGTATGACCTTATAAAGGTTTATAAAATCATGAGGTGCATGGATAGGGTGAACAGCCAAGGTCTTTTCCCCAGGATAGGGTAGTCCAAAACTAGACGGCATAGGTTTAAGACGAAAGGGGAAAGATTTAAAAGGGGGGACCTAAGGGGCAATTTTTTCATGCAAAGGCTGCTGTGTGTATGGAATGAACTGCCAGAGGAAGTGGAGGAGGCTGGTACAATTACAACATTTTAAAGGTGACTGGATGGGTAAATGAATAGGAACGGTTTGGAGGAAAATGGACCAAAGCTGGCAAATGGAACTAGATCGATTTCAGATATCTGGTCAGCATGGCTAAGTTAGACTGAAGGGTCTATTCCCATGCTGTACATCTGTACGACTCTAATAATATTTATACTAATTGCAGTCTGTGCCCATTTCTGAAATGCCAAGTTTGCCAATTGAGAAAGAAGAATCTCCTGACAAGGTTTTCATTTTTCTCTGGACTCTTGCACATCCCCAGTTTTAATCACTTTACCATTGCCTTTAGGCCACTGGGTACAAAGCTCTCTAATTCCCTCCCTAACTCCTCTGCATTTCTATGAATGTTTTGAAAAACCTTGGTCTTTAGCCAAAAGTTTTGTACATTATCCTTGTATCTCCTTACCTGGCTCAGTGTTAAACATGGTTTAAAAAAATTCCTTTAAAGCCTCTTGGAATGTTTAAGCAGTTTAAGGGCACTATTTAAAACCAAGGTGTTGGAATTATGGTCATCTCCTAATTATTGTGTATGCCAGCAGTATGGAACAATTAATTGCTGTGGCTAAAACTCAACATCATCCTTGAAAAGGAGTAGGAGCTACATGGAAACCCAGGATTTAGCTTGCTGTTGAGCTGCTGGATAACTGATCAGGATGGAGAGTGAAGCATAGAATTATAGAATCCCTACAGTAGGCTATTCAATCTGAGTCCACACCAAACCTCCAGAGTATCCCACACAGACCCAGCCCCCTACCCTATCCTTGTAACCCTGCAATTCTCCATGGCTAAACCACCCTGTCTATACAATACTTGGACACAATGGACAACTTAGCATGGCCAAGCCACCTAACTTGCACATCTTTGGAATAGGAGAGGAAATTGGAACACCCGGAGAAAACCATGCAGACACAGTGAGAATGTACAAACTCCACACAGTCGCCAGAGGGTGGAATTGAACCCAGGTTCCAGGCAGAGGGAGCAATGCGTGAAAAGAAGCCCAACACATCTCAAAACTGCCATTCCCTCCTTAAATGCTTTTTTCCTTGTGACTGGAACCTGGAAGTCATTCTATAAATGATTTTGAGGGGGGACTATTCAACAATGACACAGAATAACTGTGATGCAAGGATCTCTTATGCCACACCAGGTAGCTGTGTAGGAGATGGAAAAGAGGAATTTCAAGGCCAGGTGGCCCTTCAACCTCTGCAAATCCTGTGGTGATATCAGATAAACTTGGAAATAAACTCTACCTGCTTTATTTCTGGCAAGAGAGAATGAAACACACCCAGATTTCTTGGATTAGAGTTTCAGTAACAATGGACAAACTACTGAATTATAAGCTTGTCCATCAATGATCCCATCAGAGACAAAACAACAATCAATGCCAAAAACTAAAATGGAATTGAATTTCTAACCTGCACCTTGAAACCTCTCTCTACCTGTTGAATGCTATGTAGAGATTATCTGCAAACTTTAATTAAAGAAGTAATCCCAGATTGTGATCGGTTTCTCCCTCTGAAATTCCTTTCCAAATTCTGTGTCCATCTATAGTAGGCGGGGTGTACAAGAATTTGGTCCTAACCCTGATAACATTGATGTAGTTTCCCCAAAAGACTTTTGCTATTAATATTCTTTACATAACAGTATAATATTTTACCCTATATGAGGAAGGAAAACAATATTTTTTAGGCTATCATACACACTTTTTTTATATAATCAGTAACACAAGGACAATGAGTTTATTGTTGGTTTAATGAAAACTAATCAAATTGACAAATATCCAATTCACATTTCCATTGCAATATTCAAATCTCAAAGCAAAATTTATAAAGTACATCATGAACTTGAAAATTACAACATTTTCAAGTAAAGTATATCCAGGAATTAGTACTCAAGTATTAAATCCATTATCTTAACAAAAACTCAATAGTTAGATTCTTCACTATATGCAGGTTTATACAATGTGGCTTCACATTTTAAAAGTGTGCTTACTTAGCTTTTAAACCAAGGAAACTTACAAACATGCATGCTGCAAATTTTATCTAGCCATTGTTTGGATGAGTTCTCTCTCTTGATTATTTCTTCCCTATAAGAAGTTTACATAAACTGAAACACAGCAGCCACAAATGCAGCTAATTTTTTAGGAAAACAAGACAGCCCATAACTACCCTGCTGGAAAATCTATTGCTGTAGATCAGTAAAATAGTGAACACAGGCATTGCACCTGCCAACTGCAATGGTCTGTTCTTCCCAATTTTCTTCAGAGAGTACTTCCAGTCAAAATGGAAATGTAGAACTTCTGCTGCACTATTTTCATCCCCACAGCAAACTAGAAATCAAAAATGCAGACAATTAAATTGTGAATGCAACAAAATTGTACACAAATAAACATAAAGACTGTTCTGATTAAATGACTGTAATGAGGTGCAGTTACGAAGGACTGGATATGCAACCTTGTGTTAACAGTTAGAAGATAATGGATAGTAGACATTTGGAGCAGTGTCAAATAACTAAGCAAATTGACTTACAAAATATAGGAAACAGAGAGCTATTGTAAAGGTACATTTTCTTGCCCAAGTTGGAAGGCATAAAGTACAGTTCCACAAAGAGGGGTGCAGGTAAACTTCTTTCCAATTAATAATTTGAACTCAGGAACAAGCAATACAATATCAAATAGCAGTGCAACAGAAGAGTGAAACAAAAGGACATCAGAAAACTTGCAGACGAGACAGTTACACGGTAAATTAACTTTAACAGCTACACGCGAGATGATGCACTTTGGTAAGAAAATTAGGAACGTCAGCTGCATTTTTGCAAATAAGAACGTGAATGGGACTGAAGAGCCAGGAAATCTAAAGGCAAGCAAATTATCTGATTATTGCAGTTCAGCAAAGCATTTAAAATGAAAACAGTCCATTTGGATTTAGTTGTAGAGGTGAGGGGTAGGCCAACTGAAAACTGTATTAAGACTTTTTTTAATTAGCTAAGCGTATTGAAGTATATGAAACCAAGGATCTAGACAGGTTGGGAGAGTGGTCCAGGAAATGGCTGATGGAATTTAACGTGAGCAAGTGCGAGGTCTTGCACTTTGGCAAAAAGAATAAAAGCATAGACTACTTTCTAAATGGTGAGAAAATTAATAAAGCCAAAGCACAAAGGGATCTGGGAGTGCTAGTCGAGGATTCTCTAAAGGTAAACATGCAGGTTGAGTCCATGATTAAGAAAGCAAATGCAATGTTGTCTCTTATCTCAAGAGGGTTGGAATATAAAAGCAGAGATGTACTACTAAGACTTTATAAAGCTCTGGTTAGGCCCCATTTGGAGTACCGTGTCCAGTTTTGGTCCCCACACCTCAGGAAGGACATACTGGTACTGGAACGTGTCCAGCGGAGATTCACACGGATGATCCCTGGAATGACAGGTCTAACATATGAGGAACGGCTGAGGATATTGGGATTGTATTCGTTGGAGTTTAGAAGATTAAGGGGAGACTTAATAGAGACGTACAAAATAATACATGGCTTGGAAAAGGTGGATGCTAGGAAATTGTTTCCGTTAGACGAGGAGACTAGGACCCGTGGACACAGCCTTAGAATTAGAGGGGGTCATTTCAGAAGAGAAATGCGGAGACATTTCTTCAGCCAGAGATTGGTGGGCCTGTGGAATTCATTGCCACGGAGTGCAGTGGAAGCCGGGACGCTAAATGTCTTCAAGGCCGAGATTGATAGATTCTTGTTGTCTAGAGGAATTAAGGGCTACGGGGAGAACGCTGGTAAGTGGAGCTGAAATGCGCATCAGCCATGATTGAATGGCGGAATGGACTCGATGGGCCGAATAGCCTTACTTCCACTCCTATGTCTTATGGTCTAAGGCAGGTGAATGCAATTCAGATACAGCACAGCTGTGATCTAACTAAATGGCAGATCAGGCTTGAGAAACTGAATAGCATATCATTGAATTCACTGCCACTAGAATGAAGCAATTAGTATCTCTGATTATTTCAGCCCACTGTTCTACTTCAAATAAGCAGGCCATGACTGTTAATTGTACATTTCATCTCTTCAGTAAAAACAATGACTGCAGATGCTGGAAACCACATTCTAGATTAGAGTCGTGCTGGAAAAGCACAGCAATTCAGGCAGCATCCGAGAAGCAGGAAAATCGACGTTTCGGGCAAAAGCCCTTCATCAGGAATAGAGGCAGAGTGCCTGCAGGGTGCAGGGATAAATGAGAGGAGGGTGGGGGTGGGGAGAAAGTAGCACAGAGTACTCTATGCTCATTTCATCTGTTCTCCACAGGAGATACAGCATCAAAAGAGCATTCTTCAGAATGAGGTCAGGAGCACAGACCTAGCTGTGAGAAGACAAATCTTAACATCTAGCCCACTCTGCTCAAGTTGTGGGTATAATTGAGAAATCACAGAACAACTGATCAAATAATTGATATTTCCATTTCTCCATCTCAGGGCATTCAACTGCAATCAACATGAAAAGGCCAATGTGCAACCTCAAAACAAAATTATCTATTATGATAAGCAAATACAGCAGTTTTATAAAAATAAAACAAACTCAGATTGTAGTATTTTTCCTTGTCCCTGCATATGTTTGTTTCCGAAAAAAGTGACTGCTTTTCTCCCAAAGTTCTTCATACAAAACTGAAGTATCTCCACGGAAGTGTCCCTTTGTTTTTATTCTACAGTGGATGTATTTAGTTTCTGCCCTATGGTTCCAGAGGAAATGCCGTGTAGAAAATCGCATGTATGAAGCAGGACCCCAGCTATTCGCAATATATGTTAATAATTTAGATGATGGAACTAAATACAATCTCTCAACATTTGCAGATGACACAAAGTTGGGTAGGAGGGTGAGCTGTGAAGAGGGTGTAGAGGGGGTATTGCAGTGTGACTTGGACAGGTAGAGTGAATGGGCATAGGCATGGCAGGTGCAGTATTTTGCAGATATGAGTGAGGTTATCCAATTTGGTTGGGAAAATAGGATGGGAGACTGTTATTTGAATGGCTGTAAATTGAGAGAGGGGAATCTTCAATGAGACCTGGTCATCCTAGTAACTGAAAGTAACTGTGCAAATGCAGCAGGCAGTAAATGCGGCAAACTGCATGTTATGCTTCATAACAGAGGATTCAAGTACAGGAACAAAAATGTCTTGTTGCAATTATACACTGCATTGGGTAGGGTAGTTTTGGTCTCCTTATCTTGTTATGAAGGGAGTCCAGCGAACTTTTACTTACCAAACTGTATCCTGGGATGGCAGGACAGATTTATGAAGAAAAATTGAGTCAGTTAGGATTCACTGAAATTTAGAAGAATGATAGGGGTGGGCGATTTCATAGAAGCTTATAAAATGTTGGGGTGTCCAGACCCAGAAGACAGGTTAGATGCAGAAAAGATATTCCTAATGTCAGGGAGTCCAGACCCGGGGTTACAGTTTAAGGATAAGGGGTAAACCTTTTAGGACAGAGAACGAGAAGAAGTGTCTTCACCCAAAGTGATGAGCCTGTGGAATTTGCTATCACAGAAAGTGTTTGAGGAGGTAGATACAGCTCGTGGCTAAAGGGAAAAGTGGATATTGGGGGAGGGTGGATTAGGGTATTGAGTTCAACGATCTGCCATGATATATTGAATGATGGAACAGGCTTGAGGGTCAAATAGCCATCTCCTACTCCTAAATTCTGTGTTTCTGTAGAACTGATGGAAGGACTTTGCTCTTGGCTATCATACAGGTGGCTCAAAGTCAAGAAAAACAGATTTAAGTTAGAAATGTAAGAATTATTAAAATGTAGAGCAGGCTGGTTAGTGGAAAGAGGGGTTTCCTAAACTGCCAACGCCACTTTGCCTGCCACACAATGTTGAGAAGGACAGTTGTGAGCTTTAACTTCTTGTAGCAGCATCACTGCAGCCAGAGACAGCTAAATATTGTCTTGGGCACAATATCCTATACAGAAGGCCGAAAAGGAAAAAGAATAAGCAAATCAAAAATATTCCTTTCTCAAATAACTTTATCCACAATGTCAAAACAATCAACCCAAAACTGAAGCCTGTGTGATCATTCTGCCTACCATCTTAAGCTGAATATATCAACCACGTTCAATGACTTGTTCAACAATTTATTTTAACAAATGGTTAAGAACAGGTATGAAGCTGATGGGTATTGGCTGCAGAATCTTAAGATGCCATGGTTAATTTCATTCAGATTTGCTGGCTTGGCAGATAACTGTGCTACCCCCCAGAGCCCAATAAGTTATTTTCTTTGCAGCTATCATGTGGCTTTTGGACATCCATCAAAAATTTCACATTAATACAAATAACATGATATTTATCAATCCTTAATTAAATAGCCATTGATGCTCAATACACCCATAACTCAAAAATTTAAATTATTGGAAGATCCCAGGAATTTTCTTTTGCTTATAAATGTTTTGGCTTATATTCTTCAGCAAAATTCCCTAACTGTAAGAGCAAAATAAAAATAGACAATTAAAAATGATAAGATGAACTATTTCTCCTTTTAAGTTTCCCTACTTTGCCCCATCTCTCAATTTAATTTTTTTTTGAGATTCATATCAGGCAAGTACTATTTCAAGATTCATTTAACATTAATTTTAAAATTCGCTTTTATGTATTAAATCTCCATTCTTCGAGAATTCTATTTGTTATAAAACAGTAGTTAAGTGGCTAAGTACATGTTCAGAGAAATTTTCAACCGATTAAATTTCAGGGTAACTGACATACAAATATACAAAATAGGAGCAGAAATTGACATATCAGCCCCTCAAGCTTGCTCCACCATTCTATAAGTTCATAGTTATCTGTTTGTCTTTCAAATACCACATTCCCATCTATCCCTCAAACTTTGGACCCTTTGCCTCACAAGAAATCATCCTTCTCTGTCTTAAAAATATTTACTGATTCCAACTCATTGCTTTCCAAGGCAAGGAAAAGCAAACACCTCAAACAAAAAATTATCCTCATCTGTCATGAAAGAAAGAGATGCCTCTAATTTTGTAACAGTTGCCCCGAGTTCTGAACTGACCCTTAAGAAGAAACATCCTTATCATACCCACCTTATCAACATAAGTCAGGATCTTCTACAACTCAATCAAGTCACCCCTCTCTGTTTTAAATTCCAGTGGAAACAAGCCAACATTGACTAATCTATCGTCATAGATTAAGGCCTCAAATGAATCTAAGCTTCCACTTCCAATGCATTTACATTCTTTGAGACCAAAACTACACACAGTATTCAAAATGTAGTCTCAGCAATGTCCAGTACAGCTGAAGCATAATAATATATTTACATTTATGTTCAGTTCTTCTCAAAATAAAAAATAGAATCCATTAATCTTCCTAATTACTATATAGGAATAGAAATAGGCCATTCAGCCCATTGAGTCTGATCCTCTTTTCAGTGAGATCATGGAAGATCTGATAATTCTCAACCCCACTTCTCTGCATTTTCCCCATAACCCTTGATTCCCTTCCTGATTAAAAATCTCACCCTTGAATATAATTAGGAAAAGTTGAGGGCTGCAGATCAGAGTCGATAGTATGGTGCTGGAAACGCACAGCTGGTCAGGCAGCATCTGATCTCCTCTCTCTACAGATTCTCCTATTCCTTGAATATACTTAACCCCAGTCTCTGCAACACTCGGTTGTAAAGAATTCCACAGAATCCCTACCCTCAGACGAAATTCCTCATCTCTTGCCCTTATTTTGAGATTGCGCCTTCTGGTTCTGGACTCTCCCATCATGGGAAACAACCATTCCGCATCCATGCTGTCAAGTCCTATTAAGAATCTTGCATGCTTCAATAAAGTCACCTAATTCTTCTGTAGCTCAATGAGTACTCAATTTCTCAAGACAGTTCCTCCACACATGGGATCAACCTCAAACCTTCTTTTGACTGCTTCCAATACCAGTAAATATTTCCTTAGATAAGTAGACCAAAACTGTCCACAGTATTCCAGGTCTGGGCTATCTCATGCTTTGGATAGTTTTATTAATATTGCTCCATTTTATATGCTTTGAGATAAAGGCCAACGTTACATCACGTGCTTGATTACAGTACCTGTATACTGCTATTCATGCCACAAGAACACTTAAATATCTTTGCAACTCGACATTCTGTAGTAATTATCAATTTAAATAATATTCTGCTTTTTTTCCTTTATTTGCTCACATTATCGGAGTATTTCAATTCATGACAAGTATTTTGACAGCTTCAGCCATTCCTCAAGATAGCTCATCAACTACATAAAAGGACAAATACGGTCAAAACAAGTTTTCTTAATAGCAATGAGTATAAGGTTAATTCGGTGTGATAAAGATATACAAAATTATCACTTGGGGTTTAAGTTTTGATTTCAACTCTGCGAAGGTAGTTCTTTAAAACAAGTCAGAAAGTCAACTGTTATAGCACCCTAAATGTACCATTTTCAAGAAAACTCACAATTCAGTTAAAGATACTTGTGGTGTTAAATGACAAAATGGTTATGCAGTTTGAGTTTACCACAATGGAAAAAAACAGATCGGGGCCATTAGTTTAGATTTGATTTCTGTTCAAAATAATCAGGAGATCAGATTGAAAGAGAAATTTCATTAGCATAAACAAGCCATATTTTCTGATTAGGAGAACAACTTCCACACAACAAAAGGGTTTTAGTTTGTGAAGTGTACAAACAGAGTTGGTACAGAAGTTTCCAAGTTGATCAGAACTTGTTCAAAAGTGTTCAAGTTGTCTGAATTGAAAGGACGTTTCGGCTACCAGAAGCAAAAATAAGTCATAAAACCATCTCAGCCGTTCAAGAAGAACTGGAAAGAGTCAATTGAGTAAGAAATTAATTGTGATATTAGCGACATTTGTCTTTAATCATAATACAAATAATACTTCATAAATAGTCAAGGGGGGAGATTATGCAGCAGTCAGAAATTGGGATTTAGTGGTCACAGATAGAGGAGAGAAAAAGGAATGAAATGATTAAACCAATTAACAGAAATAAGAGACATGTTAACAAAACATTAGAGTATAAGGCAGGTTAGGAATTGTGTCCCAAATGTGCGCTCTTTACACAGATGCAAGAAATATAAGGAAAAGATTGAATGATCTACTGCATAAATTCGACTTGGAGGGTATGACAAAAATAAATTCAGAATAGACAAGCATCAGAACAGGCAGAGATTTAAATTGGAACATCAACTTTTGTGCTGATGGGAATAAACAGGCCAGCAGAAATCAGATACACAGTGAATTTCTTGAGAATGTGCCATGATAGTTCTAGGATATATTATTGCAGAAACTAACGAGAGGCATTCCACACACAAATTTGGTTTTGTTCATTTTAAATAACAACTTTACAATGTGTGAACATTTACCAAGTAACAAACATAACATCAAATTCAGTATAGTGGTTAACAAGAAGAAACTTAAAACATTCTAAAATTCAAGATTTGGGTGAGGCTGACTTTAATGTAATGAGATGGATTTTATGCACAATAAACTGGGCAAGTCTGCTAATGGGTAAAACAATAAATGATCAGTGGGACATGTTCAAAAAAAGAACATTAATAGGATGTAGAATTATTTCATACACTGAACAACAAGAGCTCTACTTGCAAAAAGCCACACTAAAAACCAAAGAGGAAGAGGGAAATAAAACTAAAGAAAGGTAAACAAAAATAAACAAATCCTGGCAATTGACATTTAATTTGACAATCATGCAGACAAAAAGGACAATATTAATTTCTTCTAAGTGGCAACAGAAACAGGTTTTTCTCTTATAAAAAAAGACATTGACAAATTTAAATTAAATATAAGAGACTATAATTACTTAAAACTACTCAATAAGCTAGAAAACCAAAAGGGATGATAATGTCAGTAATGCCACCCAACAGCAGTCTCAAGATTAGTGGTGAAGATGCCTCTGCTTCTCAGATAGTACAAACAGAGGGACCATAAATGCAAGGTAATGAGAAATAAATCCTACGGGGAACTTAAATAAACTTACTCTTTACCCAGTGTGGGGAATATGTTACGAGGAGTGGTGAGACAGATGGCAATGAATTTAAGAGGAATTAAGTACTCATGAGGGGAAAAGGAATAGAAGAGTATGTTGCCGTTCAGGTTAGAAGAGGAGAGTTGATAGAAGGCTTATGTGCAGAATAAATTGAACAACTGAGCTGAATAGACTGTTCCTGTGTTGGATGTATTTAGGAGTATTCAAACGTAATGTTACATCTAATTATTTTTTGCAGTGCATGGCCAATTCTTTTAAGTACAAAAGCCATTTTAATCTTTTTATGTAGTTGTACACAGGGAACAACTTAGAGGCTGACTTGTGCTTCACCCACACAGAAAGTTCTGGGTTACTGGAGGCTGTGCAGAGAACAATAAGTACATTAAATTGAGTGACCTTGCCAGTTTCAGATACCTACCTTAGAAGGTTGGGTTCTGGCATGCCTGGGTCGCCACCTCTTCTAAAACCTGCAGGAAAATAAAATAAGTATTTACAACAAATCCAAATAGTCAATGACAAACATGAAATATAATTAAATCTAAGCACAGCAATAAGATAGATTTACTGTCTCCATAATACAGCAGAAACTTCATACTTCTTCAGTCAGAGACCAATGGGCAACAAAAACAAGTATTATTTACACTGGCAAACAAAATTACAGTAATCAGGTTAGTCTCTATTTGAAGTACATAAGGATTCATACGCAAACCTTAAACTCCGCTGATGCAAAAAACAAGAAAATCTTTTGATGTCTGAAACATATCTGAAACACTGTCTGAAACACTGTCATGGTTTCAGTCCCATTGATCCCTGACTATATTTTTTATTTTGCAAGAGTGAGCTGTACAGGAGATTATCACACTGTATCTTCATCCCTTGGTGACACTACATACCTAATGCAATGAGGTCTTTTCTCCACTGGAATTCAAAAGACAGGTCATGTATAAAATTAGCTTGACTAAAGCCAGTGGATACCTATGCAGCAGCACGAAACACTGGTTTTTGAACAGTGCTACCATTCTGTCAAAGAGGCCACATTGGAGCATGATAAGTAGAAGAATTCGAGACTGGAGTTATCTATGAATGTCAGGGTGAAGGCAGAGCTAGAATTGTACAGTACCTCTCCAGTCATGGTCTAACTTAGTTCAATGCAAATTTACCATAAGTTATTCACTTTTCAGTTCTTTCTTAAACCTTAACTTTTTGAAAAAAATCTTGTTAACGTGTGTCCCTATTCTTTGCCTTTAATATTTATACTCCCAGATCCCTTTGCTCCTTTACCCCATTCAATTCTTCTTTCTCTAATATACAACCTCTATATTTTCTAGCCAAAATGTAAGGCATCACATTAATCCATGCTTACATTTGCCAATGTCAATTGCAAAAATTTCTGAATATCTTTTTGCATTTTGTTACAATTCTCCTCAGTATTGAAAATGCTCTCCAATTCAGTATTACAACAAATTTGGAAAGTGGTTTTGATCCCAATGTCTAAATTGCAACGACAAATTGTGAACAATCGTCCGAATATTGATTGCGAACCATCATTTTCCATCTGATGTGTTGAGTAACTACTCTCTATCTGTATTACTTTTCTATCTGAAATTAAGTAGCATCCTATGCTCCTATTCTCTTACTCTGCATTCTTTAACTTTATTTATTAGTCTATTATGTACTTCATCAAAGGGCTTTTAAAAATTCGATAAATTACATCTATAGTATTGCCCTGCTTACATATGCCATTTCTGCTTGAAATTTTTAATGAAATTGGTAAAACACCATTTGCTCTTTGAAAATTCACTGACTATTTATTATCGTATCAAGACATTCTTCCATTCTCTCCTTTAGTACAAATTCAACATTTTTGCTCCAGTGTTAAGCTGACGGGTCTATAGTTCCCTGGGCATGTTTTATTTTCCTTCTTAAGTACAGTTAACATTTACTATATGCCAGCCTTCTGACACTATAATTTTTTTCAAACTAATTATTAAAAATGTGCAGTAATGCCTCCGGCATCCGCTAGCTTATTTTTAAATATGTGGATGTATCTCATCCAAACCAGGGAATTCTCTGTCCATATGATCAGTTTATTTAATATTTCATTGCTCTATTTTAAACAGTTCTCGTTTCTAATCTCATCGCCCGATGTCATGTCAGCCTGTCCTGATCACTAGCAAATAGTGAATCTGAGTCACTATCTAATAGTTTCATCATTTCGTTATTATTACCTATGACATTATCCCAAGCGACTCTATGCCCATTCTGACTTTATTTTTGTGCCAATAAAATATTTTGCTGTTTGGTTTTATGCTCTTTGATAACTTAATTTCATAGCTCATTTTGAATCCAATTTTTTTTTTACCTCTTCAAATCTCTTCATCTTTTCCCTGGTCATATTCTTTCCTGCCGGCCATGTAGTTAGTTTAAGTCTCACTTCGTACCTGACAACTGAGAATTTGATTCTGACACTCCATGTTTAGTGCCTAAAACTGGTCCACTCAGTGAGTGACTGAACTGTGATTGGAAAATAGCTTAGTTGTGAAATGTGCTCAACTGCTTTGTATAATAGCTGTATAGAGTTCAAATAAATCTAAACTGAAAAGAGTAAACACACATTCTTCTAGTTCATGTATATTTCAAAAACTGAAGTAAATTCCATACGTGCATTTTGGATGAAATTCTACAGAAGCCAAAAGCGGCATAACATCAAAAATGAATGCATACCAACACTAATACATTCTCAATTTTTAAATCATGTAGCACCCTCAAAAATTCATTGCTTTCTTAAAACATTTGAGACTAGAGATTCCAAAATCTGCAGTGTTCTTAAGTAGACAAGGAGGCTGGAAGAACACAGCAAGCCAGGCAGCATCAGGAGGTAGAGAAGTCGACATTTCGGGTATAATCCTTCTTCAGGAAAAAGGGTTATATCCGAAATATTGACTTCTACACCTCCTGATGCTGCCTAACTTGCTGTGTTCTTCCAGCCTCCAGCTTGTCTACTACTAAAACATTAGACAGGAAAACCTGTTCACAGGCAGAGGCAAGAGGTCCATTCATTATGTCAGCAAAATATCTTTTATTAAAAAACATCAATCCAACTGCCACTTCACAGAAGTGTTACAGCTTTGAAGGAGGTCATACAACAATTGTATTTGCACTGGCACTCCAAACGAGTGCCACAATTTGGTGCTATTCTCCAGCATTTCCCTATATCATTATACCTTATTCCAATTTAAATAATCATTCAATGCCCTCTCAAACACCTTAATTGAACTGGCTCTCCGATTCTTCCAAGTAGTGCATCCCAAACTCATACTATCCATGTGAAAAAGATTTTTTTGTCACATCACTGTTGCTTCTTTTAACAAGTCAGGTTAAATCTATGTTATTCATTCTTGTTCCTTTTAAAAGTGGAACAGTTTTCCCTAATCTACTGTATCAAGCCACCACATGATTTTGAAACTTGTACCTCCACACACATCATTTACTGCAACCGCTGCATCCGATGTGGCCTCCTCTACATTGGGGAGACAGGCCGCCTAATTGCGGAATGTTTCAGAGAACACCTCTGGGACACCCGCACCAACCAACCCAACCGCCCCGTGGCTGAACACTAACTCCCCCTCCCATTCCGCCAAGGACATGCAGGTCCTTGGCCTCCTCCATTGCCAGACCATAGCAATACGACGCCTGGAGGAAGATCGCCTCATCGTCCACCTAGAAATCCTCCAACCACAAGGGATGAATACAGATTTCTCCAGCTTCCTCATTTCCCTTCCCCCCACCTTATCTCAGTCCCAACCCTCGGACTCAGCACCGCTTTCTTGACCTGCAATCTTTTTCCCGACCTCTGCGCCACCACCCCCTCTCTGGCCTATCACCCTCACCTTAACCTCCTTCCACCTATCGCATTCCCAACGCCCCTCCCCCAAGTCCCTCCTCCCTACCTTTTATCTTAGCCTGCTTGGCACACCTTCCTCATTCCTGAAAAAGGGCTTATGCCCGAAACGTCGATTCTCCTGCTCCTTGGATGCTGCCTGACCTGCTGCACTTTTCCAGCAACACATTTTTCAGCTCTTGTACTCTTTGCCCCATTAATAAAACCCAGGAGACTATATGCTTTAATTACAGCTCTCTCCATCTATCATGCACAAAGAGACAGGTCCCTCTCCTCCTAGAACTTATAGCATAAAAGCAGAAGTTGCCACTTGTCACTAGTCAGTGACCAAACTCAGCTTCTAATTAAAGGTGTCGCTTGTGACATCTATGGATCAGAAGGCCCAGGTTTTAGTTCCACTTGCTCCAGAGGTGTGCCATAACATATCTGCATATGTTGATTAAAAATATATCTAACTAGTTAATAGGGCTGTCGTGCAGTTGTAGTGTCCCTGCTTCTGGGTCATAAGGTCCAGGTTCAAACCCCACTTGCCTTGGAGGTGTACCATAACACCCAAACAGACTGTTTAAAATCACTAACTAGTTAATATAAACTAATGTTTAATGAATTTATTCATTTACAGGAAATACCAATGACTGTAAAGCCAGAAACTTGCCAAATTATTTACAACAGCACAGAGGACATTTTCTGTAATCAGTAATCTTATAATAATCTTGTACAGTACGCTGTACAATTGAATGTTTTACATTACAAGCTAATAATTCCATTATTCAATTCATCAAGATAACTCAACAGAAAGAGAAAGAATACAATGCTCACAATTTATGTGTAAGACAGAATATTGTTTCAGGACACACAGATTGAATGAAGGATAAAGTTATTGGAGTACATTCTTTACTGCAGTTATGAAAGACCGGTTAAAGCACTGCTTTCACTACAGATTAGCAGTCTGTACTACATTAGCTTCAAGGTTTGCAGATAGTTCTATACACTCTTACAGATACACAGATCTGCTCTACAACATTAACTTCCCCAGTACTTTGAGAGCAGGCAGGAATTTTGACAATCTCAAAACATTTAAATTAATGACATAAATTTATTAGGTGCCAAAGAAACTTTCTAAAATTCTTTTTGATACAACACAATAATAATCTAGGCACTTTCCAATCCAAACAGTGCAGGACTGCCTCCCAAAGGATGTTTCACATGGATCTGCATGAGAGATTTTCTCTGTCGAGTTATACTGCTGCACTTGAGCAGATGCAAAAAAAAAACACCAACATACAACTACATCCTTAAATACCATCAGAGAAATATCAAAAATAATACACAACATAAAATTGCATATTGCCATTAACAAATGGGATCAGGCAGTAGGAGTCTTCACTGTTTGTGGTCCCAATTCCAAAATGAGTCACCAATTAATTTCTAAAAGACACGCAAGTTCCAAAAAATTCAAATAAGGACTAGTCACAAATCACGTGTGGTTTTTAACAACATTATTAATAGATAAAACTGTTTTAAATAACAGTGAAGGAATTTATAAAAAGCTCCCAAATCTGTTTTGTTCCTGTTTTTAAAACTGCTGAGTAAGGAGTGGCAGGTTTTTTTTTTAAAAGAGAATGTCCCATGACATGATGAAGATCACTTCCATGATGGGTCTTGGAATTTACCCAAGAGGGAGTGACAGCAGCCAACATTTCCTTTTTCCCCACCAATCACAATGTCACATATCTGTAAGTAGCTACTTCAAGGCACCAAGCATTATTGGGACTTGAAGACAGAAGCATGTGTGTAGATAACCACTTTTTTACATTTATGGACATGATGTAGCAATGCAGATTTAATGATAATATTTTACTATAAATATTGTTTTAATCAATTAACGACTGTTGGGCTGTAAATTGAGCATTTTACTACTATTGCTGGTGCTTTATTCAAGGACTCTGAGATAATTACAAGCCTGAGGAGTGTTTCTTTCCCATTATGCATCAACTTGAGTAGAACAACAAATGCTGGAGATCAACAATGTTATCCATCTAAATTGCAAGGAAGAGCTGACCAATTTTTAAACAAAGGTGCAAATCAGATACTGAGATACTTTTTAAAAAAAAAAGTTTATATTAATATGTCCGATTAAGGGGTAATCATTTAGAACAGGAGAAAAAAATCTTCATTCAAAAGCTTGTGGTTCTTTGGAATTCTCTATCCCAGGGGTTTGTGGATGCAGAGTTAAATATATTGAAGACAAGGAATTAAGCTCAAGAAATGAAATTAATTACTTCTGCTCCTTAATTTCTAATGTCTATATGAAACTGGTCTTAGAAGTATGGAAATAAGTTGTTTTTTAATTCATTTACAGGATGAGAGCATCATTTATTGTCCATCCCTTATTAAGAGTCAACCACATAACTGTGTGTCACATATAGGCCAGGCCAGACCAGACAAAAATGGCAGCTTCCTTCCCTAAAGGATGTTTGTGAACCAGATGGGGTTTTTTTAAACAATTGACAATGGATTCATGGTCATCATTAGATTCTTAATTTGAGATTTTTATCGAATTCAAGTTCCACCATCTATTTCACCTTCGGCAATGGCAGGATTTGAATCCAGGTCCCCAAGACATAGCCCTCTGTATTAATAGTCCAGTGATAATACCACAAGGCTATCACCTCTCCATAAATTTATGGCACAGAGGTCATTTGGCCCATGTTGAGAAAATTAATTTTTTTGGCTAGTGTGCAACATGTAGCCTTGTCAAAGGCGAACTGATAAACCTTCTTAACTCACTATGAAAATATACAACCAAAGTAGTCAAACTTTTTAAAAAAAATACTTTGCCTATTGCTTCCTCCATTTTTAAAAGAAAACTATGCAAACATTAGTCCAGAAGAGAAGGTGAAAATAATAGTCAGAACCTCTGCTATTTCCCATTCTGGAGAGTCACTGAACCTGAAATATTAACTCTGATTTGTGTCCACAGCAGCTGCCAGACCGGCTGAGTTTTTCCAGCAATTTCGGTTTTTGTTTCTGATTTCCAGCATCCACAGTTCTTTTTGCATTTTTAATCTGCTATTTCCTCGCTTCTTCACAGTTTATTCAAACTTGCAAAGTTATCACTTTCTTAGACCTTAATACGTCCCCCCTCAATAGGCTGATAACTTCCATATCTCACTTGTCTTTCTCAATTACATATATGCACTATTTCCCTCTCTTGTGAAAGCATGTGCAAAATATTCATCTAATGGCCATGCTCTTGTCTTCCACCTTCGAATATAACATACCTTGTAGGGGTAAGTTGAGACCAAATCTTGACTTTGGCATCCTCCTAGTCTTAAGATCGTCATCGAATATCTTTTGGTGCTCCTTAATTCTACTTGTCAATATTTTTCCATGCACACTCATTAGTTTCCCAATGTCCTTTTTAATATCATGCTGCATTTATACTCCTTTCGACTTTCTGCTGCATTAAAATCTCAATATATGAAACCATCTTCAGCATTTTTAACCCTTATTACTACAGTTCCAGTCACCACACTACCAGAAGGATGTGGATGCTTTGGTGAGGATACAGAAAAGATTTTAGCTATGAAGAAAGGTTGGATAGACTGGGCTGGTTTACACTGGAACAATGGAGGTTATGGAGCGACCTGATCGATGATTGCGCACGGCATGAATAGAGTGGAAAGTATAAGGCTTTTTCCCAGGGTGGAGGGTTCAATTACTAGGGGAGACAGATTCAAGGTGGTGGTGGTGGTGGTTGGGGGAAGGTTTAAAAAGAGTGGTGCGAGGCAGGTTTTTCACACAAAGGGTAGCGAGTGCCTGGAATGCATTGCCAGAGCAAGTAGTGGAAGCAGACACAATAGCAGCATTCAAGAAGCACCGAGACGAATGCCTGACTAGGAACGGAACAGAGGGATACGGTTCCTGTAAGTGAAGACAGTTTTAATATGCAAGAACAAAATGTGGCGACACAGGCTTGGAGGGCCAAATGGCCTGTTGCTGTGCTATATTGTTCTTTTCCACTGCTACTGCTTTGAAACAAAGTTGATAGCCCACAGAGTTTCAAAAGATTCATTTGAGCCATGCATTTTTCTTCCTGTTTGTCAAGTTATGAACATTGGCAGGAAGAAGTACAGCACAGCCAGGTACAGGATAATGTCCTCTTTAGTGTGGTTAAAACAAATCAGAATAAGTGCACTGGGGTAAACCCTTCAAGGGGAGTGTGACAGAGAGTACCATGTTCAGTTTTGGGCATCAGAACTTAGAAAAAAAACCCAAAGCTTACTAAAAAAAATATTTAAAATTATAAAAGAATTTGTTAGAAATTAACCGCTTTCTCTTAGGATCCTGCAAGAATTGGTGTTGGGCCTACTGCTGTTTACAAATACGTAATTTACAATGTAGACACAGAATCAAACAATCTCTATATTTACCAAACTAGAGTGATGGGGTAATGGTCAATACTGAGGTTGGCAACAACAAATTACAAAACAATCACAAAAAACTTGAAATAAGCAGGCATTTAATTGGTAAAAAGAACTTCAGCAATTAAGCATGGGGTACTACAGTGTGGTACAAAATAATAATTGGAATGTTAAGAATGCAAGAGGGGGGAGAAACAAAGATTGGGAGCGGAGAGAATCAGAGAAAAAAAAACATAAACAGATAACCAAATCTGCACAGAATAAGATGGTAGATCAAGATAGAGATCACAAAAGCAAACCAAATACTGAAGTTAATTTTCAGATCGACAGCACTGAAAAGTAGATAAATTATCTAAACTTTTATGCTTCTTGGAGTACTGTGTAAAATAGGATGCAAACAAAAATTAAAAAGCAAAACTGCAAGTTATACCCATTGGAGAAGGATGAACTGACTGGGTTTGGTTGAGGTAAGCAGCACAGACATATTTAAGCAGAAGCTAGATAAGCAGTTGGCGAGAAAGAAATAGCAGGTCATGCTGGTCAAGTTAAATGAGGAAGGATGGGGGATAGCTCAAACTAGGCACAAATGCTCCAATATACCATTTGTTCTGAATGGCCTGTTTCAATGCGTCACTGTCACAGAGATTTATCACCACTCCTTTGTAGTCACTAGATTAAAATCCTTGTATTCTCAAAAAGCAGTATAGACTGCAGTTGAGAAAGGTTGTTCCCCATTCATGTCTCCAGGGCCGAAATATTTCATAACGCAAAGAAAGGCAGAGGGACAGGTGGTGTGCAGGAAACAGGAAGGCTACAGAAGTACTTAGACATACTAGGTGAGTGGGCAAAGAAGTGGCAGACAAAATACAATGTTGTAAAGTGTGAGGTCATGCACGTTTGTAGGAAGAGTTAAAGCATAGACTATTTTATAAACAGGGAAAGGTTTCAGACATCTGAAGTGCAAAGGGACTTGGCAGTCCCAGTTCAGGAGTCTCTTAAGGTTAACATGCAGGTTCAGTTGGTGGTGAGGAAGACAAGTACAACGTTTGCATTCATTTCAAGATGATTAGAATAGGGAGCAGAGATGCACTACTGAAACTTTATAAGGCTCTGGTCAGACTGTATTTGGAACAGTGAGAGCGGTTTTGGTCTCAGTATCTAAGGAAAGGTGTGCTGGTATTGGAGGGATTCCGGAGGGCATTTGCAAGAAGGGTTCGTTAAATGAGGCGCAGTTGAAGACTCCATGTCTGTACCTGATGGAGTTTAGAAGGATGGGGGGATCAGATTGAAACATACAGAATACTGAGAAACCTGGATCGTGTGGACGTGAAGATGATGTTTCCACTAGGAGGAGAGATTAGGATCTGAGGGAACAGCCTTGGAGTGAAGGGATGACTCTTTAGAACTGAGATGAGGAGGGATTTCTTCAACCAGAGAGTGGTTAATCTGTGGAACTCATTGCCAAGGAGGACAGTGGAAGCCAAGTCATTGAGTGTATTTAAGACAGAAATAGATAGGTTCTTGACTGTCAAGGGGATCAAGGGTTACAAGGAGAAGGCAGGAGAATGGGGCTGAGAAACATTTCAGCCATGATTTAATGACAGAGCAGATTTAATGGATTGAATGGCCTAATTCTGCTCCTATACCTTATTGTCAATCAAAGATGGGCAATAAAGGCTGGTTTTAATGAGAATGTGTATAGGGCAGAGGCAGAGAAAGAGTTAAGTTCTGAGTTTTGTGAAACAAGAGGTTCAGCTGAGCATGACAGATCAGGTAATAACTTAGTTAACAATGGGGTGCTGGAGGCAAGGGAAATGGGTTAACAAGGTGGAAAAGCAGTCATTACGTAGAGCCATTTAACAAGATGAAGTAGCATTCAGTATGTAAGGTCAGTTTAACAAGGTGAAAAGTATTCATTATGTGAAGCCAGTTATTCATTTTGTACTGGGGCTAATGTCCCCGGCTGGGGACGGGGGGGAAAAGAGAGCAGGAGGAGATGAGGTTCGAGTCCTCTGCGCAGTACTGGGGTTCAAGTCCTCTGGGGTGACTTTGGTTGAGGTCCCAGTCCTTTGCGTGGTACTGGGGTTCAAGTCCCCTGGGGTGGACTTGTTTGAGGTTCGTGTTCTCTGCGCGGTAGTGGGTTTCAAGTCCTCCGCACTGTGCTGAGGTTCGAGCTCTGTGCTTAAGCGAGGCTTGAGCTTTCTGTGCTTAAGTGGGATTCAAGCCCCCCTGAGAAGTAAAATGAGAAGGGGGAGGGTTAAAGTCCCCTAGTGTCAAAATTTGAGGCTCTGCTTTGTTCTTGTGTGGGGGCGGGGGGGGGGGGGGGTAAGAGAGAAAGAGTGTTGCACAGATTGCAGCGCCATCTGGTCCACTGCAAGGCTTTCTCTTGTTATAAGCGTAATTTCAGTGAGAGGTTGCAAAACAAAAATGAGAAACAGTGAAATTAATGTTGTGCTAATACTTGGGCTGGAAAAAGGAAAGTTTCAATGCAAGTTGTGCCATGCTGAGCTTGTTGTTTAAAAATTTTGTTTTGTTAAAATACTGGTTCAGAAAATCCCTTCAAGTAACTGTTTTGCCTTGTTTGAATCAGCATCTCAATTCAATGTGTTTTCTGGGCTATATAATGGGGCAGATTTTGTTTTTACATTGAAATTGTAAAACATTATGTCCTTTTTAAAATCATCCAACTTGTAACCTTAAAACAAATTGAGTGAGTGCCTTGAGCCCCTGATTCGTTTCAAATTCTACAATGCCTGTTATTAAAAAAAAAGGTGAGGTCAGTGGTCATGCTTTAGCCAGATGAGAGTATTGTATTAAAATATCTTTGCTGCAGCTGTGTCTTTAATGCAGAGAGTGTTTAGAAAAAGAGCACATTTTTAGCTTGATGTTTTGTTAAGATTTTCTAGAGAATATCAGAACTTAAGGCTGAGCTGTTTACATTGTTAACTATTGTTAAGACTTCACTTGCACCCCTCATATTGCAAATTCAAAAAATGTTGATCTCTACCAAAGTTGCCACTGTAATTGTGACTGTTTTATTTGGGAAGTTTCATTTGGAGAACATATTTTAAAATATTCTGCATTTGTTTCCCACAAATATTTGAGATTTAAATCTGAACTGAAACTGCCTCTTCAATTGCTAAAGCACAGGAAACATTTTGTTGTTTTCTTGCTGTTTCAAACTTTTGAAATACTTTTCCATACAGCTTTCATATTAGCCAAGTATCAATTTATTAAAAGGAAAATAATTTTTGAATAACCTGAACGAGGTACCTGAGGGTTTAATTTTAGGACCATTGATTATTGTTTATAATTGACTGAATTGTTTAGACAGTACAATTTAGAAGTTTATGGATGGTATGGAAGCTGATGTCATAAATAGTGAAAAGCGTAATAGACTTCAAGATAGAGTCATAGAGTCAGAGAGACGTACAGCATGGAAACAGACCCTTCGGTCCAACCCGTCCATGCGAACCAAATATCCCAACCCAATCTAGTCCCACTTGCCAGCACTCGGCCCATATCCCTCAAAACCCTTCCTATTCATATACCCATTCAAATGCCTTTTAAATGTTGCAATTGTACCAGCCTCCACCACTTCCTAATGTTGAAGTAGGCAGACTGAAAACCACCTTGGCAAGGAAGGAATGAGAGGGGAAATGCAAAGATACTTTCAGCAGCTAACATCTTCTCTGAAGCTTCTCCATTCACAGGTAAAGCACACCTTCGAACCACTGCCCACCCCTCCACAGCCTAACCTAACTGATTCAACCAGCTTCCCAGTCATGAACAAGAAAAGTGAAGAAGCTAACAATGGTGAAGAGGAGGTCTGTACACTTTTTGTCAGTGGCCTTCCTGCAGACATTAAACCATGTAAGCCTTACCTTGTCTTTTGATCATCTAAGGGATATAAAGGTTCACTGATCAAGCTAACATCATAACAGCCAGTTGGCTTTGTTACAATTAATCAGCAGAGTGGGAGCAGAAGCAGCAAAGAATGCTGCATTCATGTAGTCTGCTGTTGCATGCTCAGTTTCGCTGGTATCCTCCATCTGAAGCATCTCTGCAAGGACGGAAGCCTCATCAGTTTCGTGAAGCATTTAACTGCCCTTATCCAAGAATCTGGATTTCTCCATGGAGTGGTGTGCAAGGACAGAATGGATCTTATCAGGTTGGACTTTGGAGAACTGGCTTGTTTCCACTTGACTTGGAGGGGGTGGAGTGGCAACTAAGGACTGTGGATTTAAAAACTTTTTTTCTCCACATGGGAGGATTCTTCACACTCTAATTATTGCAATGGACTGGTAAGTTTTGTTGTTATAATCATTGCATGTTGTGTATCAATAGCTTGTGGCTATCAGTGTCTTATGAAAGCTGGTAATACCATCTTGATGGTTATCAGGAAATGATAAAAGGAGGGACTGAGAATGTGAATAGGATATAAGCAGGCAGGGAAAGAGTTGAGTTCTGAGTTTTGAGAAACAAAAGGTTCAGCTGAGCATGACTCAGATCAGATAACGTACAGTTAACAATGGGGTGCTGGAGGCGAGAGTAATGGGTTAACGAGGTGAAAAAGCAGTCATTATGTAGAGCCATTTAACAAGATGAGGTAGCATGAGGTAGTATGTGATGTCAATTTAACAAGGTGAAAAGTATTCACAATGTGAAGCCAGTTATTCACTGTGTTAACAGCAGATGGCTTAGTCTTTACCATTGACACTCACTGATCGTAACAGTCACCCAATCAATATGTATGTTCCCTTATCTGGATGGTCCTCCCTGTAAAATGACTACATAATTCATTGAGAAACTGCTGTTCCAGAGAAGATCGTAAACTCATGTCTCTGTACACATGGGCAATCATTCTCTCTCCGTCCCGGGTCCAGAACAAACATGAAGGAGGTAAAACTACACAGTGTCTCCAAGCATTTTGCTTCGACTGAAGGAGGAACAGGATGACATTAAGGCCTGCAGTTCTCGCTGTCTCACTGGTCATATTGCTCCAGACCACTGACCGTCTCTCTGCCGCTCACCACTCTGCTCTTTTACAGGAGGGAAGCAACACAGAGTCTGGAGTAACAATGCCAACAAGGGAAACAGTCAGGGAGTGTGCCAATGGTTGCCAAATATTCAAAGGGAAAACAATAACAGCATCAGTGACATCATGCCTACCAGTAGGTGTACTGATATCTTTCAGACACACAACAATGGTCAATAGCATAAACTTTCAGTTTCAGTGTGGTGACAGAGGAGATAGTGGAATATGAAAGACTTACATCCAAGCACATGTCAAATTCTGATTCTCAGAAACTGCACGAGTAGACCAGATGACACTGTCAGAATATCTCACTTCCCCAATTGGAACAGGCTGAGTCTCAGTCAATACTAAGTTATAGTCCATGTGCAAATAGATCAATTACAAAGATGCCAAATGCTGGGAGCCCATGTGTAACTCAGATCGTGATTAAAGTTTACTGTCTCAGAATTCAAAGTAAAGTCTTTTGTCACATACTACTCCTAAACAATTTTATCAGTATACATTTTAGTTACTTACACATGCTCTCAATCATTCCCGAAGATGAAGTTCCTCATGTACTTCAGGCATCCAAAAACCACAGATTACAAAACAATGGCACAAATAAGCAAGAATGGAGGGCTTTCCAATGAGACACTATTACTCACACAAGATACTCCAGTAACTAGGCCATAGTGCCGAAACAATCTAATTGTAACTCAATATATATTTTAAAAACATTTCATTACCTCAGAATCAGATGATCATCAATAGAACCACTTTGTTGCCCCATTAAAAATCCCAAAACTAACCTACTGCCCAGCAATTCTAGGAATTAGAATAAAGGAAATGGTTTTGAATGTTCTTTTCACATTTTTATCCATTTTATAAGAGAAAAAGAAAGGAACTGTGATGAAAAACAGAATTAGTTTACAAAACCAATAAAAAGCCAAATAAATTCCAGCCCAAGTATAATTTCTAGCCAGATAAAATTTTATTGTGAAAGGTATAGACAAGAACTTAACAACTAGGAGCAGTCAGAGACATATAGCATGGAAACAGAGCATTCGGTCCAACTGGTCCAAACAGAACCCCAAACTAACCTAGTCCCACCTGCCTGTGTTTGACTCATATTCCCCGAAACATTTCTTATTCATGTACTTATCCAAATGTCTTTTAAACTTTGTAACTGTACCTGCATCCATCAGTTCCTCTGGAAGTTCATTCCACACAAACCACTGTGTAAAAACAAAAAAATTGCCTCATCTTTTTTTAAATGTTTCTCCTCTCACCTTAAAAATGTCGCCTATTCTTGAAATTCATTACCCTTCAGAAGAGGCACCTGCCATTCACCTTATCTATGCCCCTCGTGATTGTATAAACCTCTATAAAGGTTACCCCTCTACCTTACACTTCAGTTAAACAAAGTCCCAGCCTCTCCCACCCTCTCCTTATAACTCAAATCTCAGCAACAGTCTGGTAAATCTCTTTTGAGCCCTCCCCAGTTTTATATCTTTTCTATAACAGGGCAACCAGAACTAGGCATAGTACTCCAAAAGCGGCCTTACCAACATCCTGTACAACCTCAAATAACATCCCCACTCCTACACTGAAAGGTCTGAGCAATGAAGGCAAGCCCTTTAAGCCTGTTGTGCCATTTAACACAATCATAATTCATCTTATTTCAGCTTCAACTCCACTTTCCGGTCCACTCTCCCTTACCCTTCAACTCATTAGTAATTAAATATCTGACTCCTTGTTAAAATAGTCCATGTCCTAGCATTCACCACACGCTGTGGTAGTGAATTCTACAGATTCATGACCCTTTGAGAGAAGTAATTTATCCTCTGTTTTAAATCTTGCCACCCTTTAACTAAACAGATTGGTCAAATGGGCAAATCAATAGCAGGTGGAATTTAACCTCAATAAATATGAGATGATGCACTTTGGAAGAAGAAACGGGACAAGGGAGCAATCAATGAATGGCAAGGCACTAGGAAGCTCAGAAGAGATCTTGAGGTGCTTGCATAGATTCCTGAAGGTTACAGAACAGGTTAATAGTGTAGTTAAGGATGCATAAGGGATCCTTGTTTTTATCAGTTGTGGCATAGATTATAAGAGCAGGGAGGTCATGTCTAAGCTGTACAGAGCGTTGGTTAGGCCATAGCTGGAGTACAGTGTACAGTTCTAGGCACCACATTATAGGAAGGATGTGATTGCACTGGAGGGAACAGAGGAGATTCACCAGGATGTTGCTTGGGATGAAGCATTTCAGCTAAGAGAGGCTGGATAAGCTTGTGTTTTTTTGGAGTAGAGAAGGTTGAAGGGAGGGCCAGCTAGAAATGTATGAGATTATCATAACTCTCAGCTTTCAGTTGGTTCGAAATAGTTCACTCAGTACTCTCTCCCTAGTGATAATGATTGTTCCAAGTTCCTCCCTTGCTATAACCTCTGCATTACCTGTTAATATTGGGATGGTACTAATGTCCTCCACTGTGAAAACTGAAGCAAAATATTTTAGTTGGGAGCAATTATATCCTTAAACATTTGCCACTGCTCATCAATTGTCCTACTATTTAATCTTCACACCAAGTCCACTAGGGCTAGATCTGGCCTCATGTCTGTGTAACTGTTTTAGTTTAAGTTCAGAATGGTAGTGACGGCCTCCAGTTTCTCATCCTCCAAATGAATCTGAAATTCGAGCACAATATGATCACTCTTTTCTGGAGAATCCTTTACCATGAAAGGAGTTAATCCCACCTCATTACACAGTACCAAATACACAATAGCCTGCTCCTTGGTCGGTTCCTGAACATATTGCGCCAAGAAATAATCTCTAATACAGTCAACGAACTCTCCTTGCTCATTTGAATAAGCTAGTCTATATGCATTTCAAAATCACTTATGATTATTGCTGTACCTTCCTTACAAGCCCTAAGTGTTTCCTGGTTTATACGGTGCCTCACTGCAGGACTACAGTTTGGGGACCAACAGGTTACTTCCACCAGGGATTTCTTTCCTTTGCTATTTCTTACTTCTAACCAGACTGATTCTACCTCTTGATCTCCAATGTTGGTATCACTTCTTACTGATATTTTGGCTTACTACAAAAGCTACACCACTCCTTTTCCTTCCTGGCTATTTTTCCAAAACACTGAATACACTTTGATATTCAATTCCCAAACCTGGTCTCCCTGCAATGACCTCAGTCATAACCAAACTAAACCAATTTGTCTCCAATTGCATTAACTCATTAGTTTTATTCCAAATGCTTCATGCATACGCATACACATACAATGCCTTTATGTTTATTTTATTATCAAATTTCCAACATTCTGTGCCATCCTTTCCTTTTCTGTTAGCAATCAGATATCACTAATCTCCATCCCCAGCTTCTCCTTTAAACTTTGATATTCTTATTTTCCAAGCAACTGAACCCCTCCCCATCCCCCTTCTATCCTCATTTTATTCTTTACATACAAATTTAAAGTTGTTAAAAGACTATGCAAACAAATAGTAAATGATCATGTTTGTACTGATTGTCGTATTTATTTTCCTGTCTACAACAACACCTTTTGACTCCCTTGTCATTCAACTATCAAACTCAGTCTTAAAAAGACTCAATGGCACAGCCTCCATTGTTCTCTGTGGAAGAGAAATTCAGATCAATAATCCTTAGAAGAAAATTCTCATTCTCAATTTAAATAGGAGAAATCTTATTTTAAAATTATTAATTCTAGTATCTCTCATAAGGAGAACCATCCTTTTGAACATCTGCGCTGTCAACTCTCTTCAAAACCTTACATGCTTCAATAAGATCACCTCACATTCTTCTAAACTCCAACTTGTACAGACCAGAACTGTCCAACCTTCCTTGTCGAGTGAACCTCTCTGAACTGCTTCTTATGCAACGACTGTATTTCCTTCATTAAGTAAGGAGGCCCAAACTCTATAGTAATCTGTGCAATTGCTGCAAAACTACCACAATTGTATACTCCATTCTCTTTGCAATAAACGATATTTAATTTGCAATCTCATTTTTATGTATGGTACTGAATTTTGCACTGAAATGTAATGTTATTTAGAGAACAAAAATGGTACAGCATTGTCTATAATGGATAGTGAGATCAGGGGAAGCAACTGTATCTCCAAAATCATAATGGCTTAGTCTGAACCAAGAAGTGTGAGTTTAGAATAGTGAATTCAAGGTCAAATTAGGAATTGAAAGCAAAATAAAAAAAACTGACTTGAGAAAGAAAATATATGGAAAGAAATAAAATAGTTTAAATTGTTGTCTTGGAGATCCCAAGAAATAAGACTCCACACATATATAAATGATAATTTTCAGTGTCAGAGAAATTAGTTGGCAATAATTAAAATATATCACAACACTAAAACTTCAGCTGCACCAAAATGGGTGAGCCCATTTTTTTGACATGGTTTATTGGGAATTGAGCATGCTAGTACAATAACTTCATTCTATTCTAGGTGTTTCAATGCACAGTCGCTATAAGATATCAATATAGCACAACTTTCAGAGAAGGAAGCTACCTTGGGATAACAACATCACAATTTCCAAACTTAGTGTAAACTGAACACCAGTTTATGGTTAACAGTTGAGCGCCATGATATAATTTCAACAGCAAATTTCGGCTCAATATAGTGCCATATTTTCCCCATGGCAAAATGTATGTTAATTTGGAGCACATGTTGTACCTGCGACCACGTAGTCTGTTGTACTGGATCTTGTTGAGCTATGTATCTCGACAACTAAGACATTAGTTTCCAATATGCATTCCTACTTCATCTGAAAGCAAGTTTGTAGACAAAGGCAAGTCAAGTGTGTACTTGTTAAACGTGCATTCCATCCCCACACTTTCCCCACCCATATAGAGGATTTTATTGCACTATTTCCCCATCAAAGAAACTAAAAACATTTCTTACAACTTAGCAGCAGAAGTCTTAACCAGTTAAAGCATTAACGATTACAGCATATGAATTCACAAGTCTTCTTTAAAGTAAAAAAAATCTAAGGTGCTCCACAAACCTGTGATCAGACTAACATGAACAGCCAAACAGGATGGTTCAGGTCAAAGTAGCAGCTTTCAAATGACAGAGGAAACTGGAGAGGCAATGGATCAGGAAAGGAACTCCATAGTATAGGACCATGATAGCTAAATGCATCACCACTGATGATTGAATGAATGAAAGGAGGAAGATAGGATGCATAAAAGGCCAGAGTAGACAGGCAGGAGACTGGAAGAATACAGCAAGCCAGGTAGCATCATATTTAAAAGGCCAGAGTGGCAGGAATGGTGAAGGCATTGTCTGTAAGTTAGAGAGATAATCGAGGGAAAAGGTCATAAAAATTTCCAAATGCAAGAATTGGAAAATGGACGCATGGAGAGAGTCAAGGCTAATTTTGGTTTGATAATAAAGTGAACGGGACAATTCAAGATAACGCGTGGACAGAAGGGGGCTGAATAAGCTGAAGTTTGAAGGACATGAAATATAAAGGCAGTCAATGGGAAGTACCAAAAAAAAGGAACGGATAAGAGTTTCAGTAAAGAGGTGTTAAAGCAGGAATGATGGAAATATAGGTGGTGAAGGACATGGGACGGTAATTTAACTGAGGTCTAACACAACGCCGCCGTCCAGAACTCCCTGATCGTAGGCACAGCAGTGAGGCTCGCGGTGCCTGAACTCCGGGACAGGCCCCTCACCTTCGACCCGGGGTCCCCCGCTACATCACACCCCACCCCCACTTCCTCCCCTCCCCCATCGCCCAGACTGACCCAGGTACAGGATGGTCGGGATGAATCCCCAACGGATGACGAACTGTCCGCAGCGGAATACCTGCTGCAGCCGCTGTTTGGTTTCTTTACTCATTTTGACCATCCTTGCCGGGATTTCTGTGCACGCTGCCGGCAGCAGGAAGCCCTTCAGCGGAAAGGCGATCGCAAACGGAAATGGTCCGCCGATCACAGCGCCGCCTGCCGCCTGGGAGGAGGCGAAGACGTTTCCGCTTCCACTCGTCGGACACAGCGCCGCCTGTCGCCTGGGAGGAGGAGAAGACTTTCCGCTTCCGCCCGTCGGTCACAGCGCCGCCTGTCGTCTGGGAGGAGGAGACACTTCCACTTGCATTCGTGGGCCACAGCGCCCCTGCACTGGAGCGCCGCCTATTGGGGAATCCGATTGTAAATTGGATAAGCCCTGAGGGTTGAACTCAGAATTTGGGGAGAGTTGGATGTCATACAGCAAACCTGGAAGTTAATGATAGTGGTTAGAATAGTTATGGGGTCCATATCAGAAGTTGCAGTCATTGGCAAATTGTGCTCAGGTGAACACAAAATGCTGGCTTAAGAGAAAATAGCTACAATTGTCCCCTACCAGCTCCTGTTCACATCACTGGAGGAATGAGGCAAAACTGAGAATTCTTCCATGAGCAATTGCATAATTATGCGACAGCAACTCATTTGTTGGACAAACCAGAACATGACGTGGAGGTCGGAGTCGAGAGTGTGTTGTTGGGAAAGCACAGCAGGTCAGGCAGCATCCGATGAGCAGGAGAATCGACGTTTCGGGCATAAGCCCATCATCAGGAACTGATGGACCAGCTCAGAGATCACATGATACCAGGTTATAGTCCAACACGTTTATTTGAAATCGCAAGCTCTCGGAGCGCTGCTCATTCATCAGGTGAAGTGAAGAAAAGCACAAAGGCATAGAATTTATAAATCACACAACACCAAGTGAGAGTTCAACAGATTTATTTGGAACTACTAGCTTTCAGAGCACTGCTCCTTCATCAGGTAACTAGTGGCAGGATCATAAGACAGAATTTATAGCAAAAGATGACAGTGTCATGCAATTAAACCGACATATTGAACAAACCTAGATTGTTGTTGTCTTTCATCTTTTAGAATGGTTGCGGGTTTCAGTTCATTAACATGTATATCCCAGGACTTCCTTTAAGTCACATTCTCGAGATAACTTAATGTTTTATTTAAAAAAAAGGGACATCTCAATTCAGATAATGTATTAAAAGGTGTGAGGTTAGAGTCTGTCTGTATCCCAATCTTGACTCAGACTGGTTCTACTTCCAAAGTAGGAATTGATAAAATGTTATATGGATTGTCTGCCTGCAGGTTGTGTGTTTTTTGAGCAAATCTGTAAATACAATTCTGCAAATGCAAATTCACCCCATAGATATTGTATGTGTGCACACACGTGCATGTGAGAGAGCGAGAGACAGCAACGGACACCTGAAGGTGCTGAAGGATGCCCTCATATGGACAGGATACGATGCTCAACTCATCGATTGCCAGTTCCGACGTGCCACATGAGAAACCATCATGACCTCCTCAGGAGACGGTGTTCATCCATTCATTCATTCATCCAGACATGGGATGCAATGGATAGGATACCCTTCGTTGTCCAGTAATTACCGGGAGCAGAGAAACTACACCATGGTCTTCTCAGCCTGCAACACTTTATTGATGAGAATGAGCACATTGCCAACACCTTCCTTACCCCCACTTCTCACCTTTAAATAGCCACCAAACTTTAAACAGTCCATTGCTCACATCAAACTGCGCATCCTTCAGGACAACATCTACCACAACACCATACAACCCTGTCATGACAATCACTGCAAGACATGTCAGAGTGTCGGCATATATACCATCTGCCATGTACACGGTGGGTACCCCATGTGACTCGGCCCACATTGTCTATCTCATATTCTGCAGGCTAGGATGCTCTAAGGCATGGTACATTGGCAAGATCAAGCAGATGCTATGACAACAGATGTATGAACACCACGCAACAATTGCCAAACAGGGATGTTCCCTCCCAGTCAGAGAACACTTTCAGTGGTCAGGGACATTCGACCTTAGATCTTTGGGTGACCATCCTCCATGGACTTTAGGGATACGTAACAACTCAGAGTGGCCGAGCAAAGGCTGATAGCCAAGTTCGGTAGCCATGAGGATGGCCTCAACTGGGACTTTGGGTTCCTGTCACACTACACATGACCTCGCCACACTATACACTCTCACGCACACATACACACACACTCACGCAGACCGTCTCATACACATGCTCTCTCTCAGACACACACACATATACCCCCTCTCAGGCTTATACTCCGTTACACTCATGCACACACACTACCAAACATGCACACGTGCAAACACACACTCTCTCATGTGCACTCACATGTCTCTCTCTCTCTCTCTCTCTCCCCGCCCCCCCCACACACGCAAGTCTGCGACGTGAATTTGCATTTGCAGAAACTTTCTATTTTTGCTCAAAAAATACACACCTGCAGGCAGTCAATGTAGACAGTCAATTCATGTAACATTTTATAAATTCCTACTTTGGAAATAGACTGACTCAAGATTAGGATACAGACAGATTCTAGCCTTAGCCTTGCACCTTTAATACATTATCTGAGCTGAGATGTCACCTTTTTTAATAAACCTTAAGTTATCTCGAGAATGTGACTTAAAAGTTGTTCTGGGATTTACATGTTAATGAACCGAAACCTGCAACCCATTCTAAAAGATGAAAGACTTAACAGCAATCTAGATTTGTTCAACATATTGCTTTAATTGCATGACACTGTGATCTTTTGCTATAAATTCTGTGTCTTATGATCCTGCCCCACTAGTTACCTGATGAAGGAGCAGCGCTGTGAAAGCTAGTGCTTCCAAATAAACCTGTTGGACTATAACCTAGTGTTGTGTGATTTTTTAACTTTGTCCACCCCAGTCCAACCCGGCACCTCCACATCATAGAATTTATAGGCAGAGAGATCAAAAGATCACGTAGTACAAATGGTGTGAGTGAAGTGTCAACAGCTGAATAGTAATGCCCTATAATCAGATTAATTGAGGCAGAGAGATAATTACAAAAACTTAAAAATAAGGCAGTGCTGGAGACAAACCAAATGACTGCAATAAATGATAGGTGTAAGAGTCATATGCAGAAGGTCTAACCAAAGTAACAAGTAATCCAAAACTATACAAACTAATTAAATGGGGAGATCATAACAAGTTATAAAGGTGATGGTGTCAGAACAGACAGTAAGGTAGATTTACAAATACAGAATAGTATGATGAGGCTACATGTAGTGCAACATGAACCCAAGATCATGGTTGAGACCATCTTCATGGGTACAAAACTTGGCTATCAGTTTCTGCTCAGTGATTCTGCATTGTTGTGTATCTCGAAGGCCACTGTGGAGGATGCTTAACGAAGACCGGAGGCTGAATGTCCTTGACTGCTGAAATGTTTCTCCAGTGGGAGGGAACAATCCTGTCTGGCAACTGTTGCATGATCTCCATTCATCCATTGCTGTAGCATCTGCATGTCCTCGACGATATATCATGTCTTGGGGCATCCTTGCCTGAAGCGTATGGAGGTAGACAACATTAGCTGACTTTATAGGTCGTTGGATTACAGGTCATCCTTTCACTTACTTTCAGCTGTTCACACTTCACTCACACCGTCTGATACTTTTGGTCA
Organism: Chiloscyllium plagiosum; assembly: GCF_037043375.1. Taxonomy (NCBI): domain Eukaryota; kingdom Metazoa; phylum Chordata; class Chondrichthyes; order Orectolobiformes; family Hemiscylliidae; genus Chiloscyllium; species Chiloscyllium plagiosum. The sequence goes on along the minus strand of NW_028270143.1, from coordinate 30,455,545 downwards.
TTGCAGAGATTTTACTATTCTACCCATTGACACTCCACTCACACCATTTTGTATGATCCCTTGACATGTTTGCCTATTGATCTCTCAATTCTGTGATGAGGAGGTGCTGGTGGTGGACTGGGGTGGACAAAGTTAAAAATCATACAACGCCAAGTTATAGTCCAACAGGTTTATTTGGAAGTATTAGCTTTATCTTTATCAGGTGGCTGCTGCTCCGAATGCCAGTACTTCCAGATAAATCTGTTGGACTATAACCTGGTGTTGTGTGATTTGTAAATTCTGTGCCTGTGTGCTTTTTTTCACTTCACTTGACGAATGAGCAGTGCTCCAAAAAACCTAAGCATTTGGAAGTGCTATTCTTTTATCATTAGGAGATCCAGCAGAGAGAGAGCAAGCTAATGTTTCAAGTCTGGATGACTCTTCATCAAAGCTGAAGTGGAGTATGGAAAAGGTAGCATTTATGCTGTAATTGGGGGGAGGTGTGGCGGTGGTGGGGTGTAGAGTACTGGTAAAAAGATGTTGATAGTTCAGATTAATGATCGGAACGAGAGAGTGGCAGAACAATGGTGTGTATAATTGCCAGATGTGAAAGAAAAGACAATTTCACTGGGACAGGAGGAGGGGAGAGAGGCAGGCTGACAGAGAATGTAACAAATAAAGCTAAAAGGGAAGAAAGGGAAGCCAGTAACAAGTACAGCTTAAAAGAAAGGGAAGAAATGGATTTCAGCATCTGCAGTAATTTGTTTCTACACTTTTATCATTCTTGGGAAGAGACTGTTCCAAGATACAGTCCACCCTCAGTCTCTCTGAAGAGCAATAAAAAAACGCAGAACAGAAATTATAAAGACTTTGCAGGCATGCTTTGAGCTTGAAGTGAAAGTTACATATGATTGTTTCCTAGTATTGACTACAGACCAAGGTGTAAACGAGTCTGTTGATTAATACGTAATGTAATTAACTCAGCTTGCAGAGACCTGTGAATCTACAAAATTAAAAAAAGAGCTGATTAGAGACAGAATTTTATTAAGAATAAAGGATCCAAAAGTGAAAAAAAAAACTGAGAGAAGGTGAACTTACACCCAGGACAGCAATTGAACTATGCAGATGTTCCAAGGTTCCAAGATAGTGCAAATTCATGGCAGAACAAATTAGATTTTGCATTATAATGTTAGAAAATCCAGGCACACAGGGCAGAACAATCACAGGCAAAGGACACAATGCAAACACTTCAGAAGACGTCATGAAAAGATAATTCATGTTCAGCAAGAGGAAGTAGTGTTCTCAGTGCAAAAAGCTGAATCATTTTGCACACAAGTATATGACAGAAAAGCAGCATAACAAGCAGTTACAGATGGTCACTGGAGAGGTAGCAGCTGAATATGATGAATCACTATACACCATACAATAGGTTGGTTCTGTTGAATCAATAGTAAAGACATGGTTTGTCATTGTTGAAATGGATGTACAGAAGAAAAACATCAGACTAACATAGAGATGTAGATTTTCTGCTGGCTGGACAGTTATTATTGCCAGCACAGGCAAGAGTTACACATAGCAGTCCTGCAGATTCCCCATAATAGCTCATTCTGAAAGGATTTGTCAGGGAATTGAACTTTCCACTGGGCAATTCCTCAAGGCCTGGAACCCCTTGAAAAAGCATCCATTTATATTGAAGACTTCAGAGGTTCCAATGAAATTAAGTATAATAGTTACTTGAGAGAAGATAGATGCTTAAATATATAAATGAAACAAACAACTGTGGATGCTGGAGATCTGAAACAAAAAAAAATGCTGGCAAAACTCAGCCGGGTTGGCAGTGTTTGAGGGGAGAAAGCTATGTTAATATTTTGAGTTTCTGATTCTTCTTCTAAACCCTGGACTCGATTCATTATTTCTTGCCCAAGCATGCTGCCCGACCTGCTGAGTTTTGCCAGCAATTCCTGTTTTTGACTCTCAAATATATAGTCTATCTCCTGAGTAATTATTAAATTGACACCCCCCCGCATTTACTTTACACAAACCCAACTAGACCACTTCAGATCTCTTACATAGCCCAGACTCTGAGATGACACCCCAGCCCAGAGAATACGCACCCAGAAAATAGGCATCTAACATCGATATCTAGGGTTCAGAACCAACAACTCCCCAGGTCAGACCTCCAAACACCACCCACCCAGCACTCTACTTCATTGCAACCATTCAACTCAAATCTGTAGCACCATCACCACCATGAGACTGTATCACCTCCAGACCTGGCCACCATTCCCCAGCTCCACACCATCCCGCATTCTAGTCCCGACCTGACCTTCTGCTGCTGCATCCAAAATCCCAGATTCAATGTCTAAATGTCAGAATATCAGAGTTGACTGCTGTGAAAAGGGCTGGTGTTTGCCTTCTCCTGACAGCTCTTTGCTACAAAAGAACAGTTAGAATGGGAGTACAGGTTTACATTTCTGAGAGAGCCCAAAGTGGGAATTGCCTCTCAGAAATATGCAGCTCTCTTCTTTCTCAAAAAAAAAAGGAGGCCGAAGAGCGGCAGTGTGTGAGATTCCTACTCCCACAAAATCTGGCCCAAAAAAGTCAGTTTGGTAACATCATGATCTTCATAGACTTGTGCAAAATAGTTCAAAATGGCAACTTAATAATGAAGCTATTGGCAGCAAGGAAAAGGCTGTAAGATGTCACCGTACTCATTCTGAGGGGACTGATTACTCAATGGGGCTATGGCAACAACATAAACGGAAATCTAGAGTGTGTTAGGACTGCTCATGACTGAGCAGCACAAAATGGCTGATGACTGCCCCTGACAAACTTTGCTGATAGAAGTTAGCATGTGTGGGAAAATCCTGCCTCATGTAGTCTCAGCAAGTAAAACTATAATTGGTCTGCCTGAAATATGATAGAATGTACAACTGAAATTGTCAACAACAGATTAGAACATTTCATAATTAGTTGTTTTCCTTGAATAATTTACAATATTAAGAGAAGGTTCAAGTTAGAGGTTCTTCAGATACTCACTGAGACAGATTTTAAATTAGTTAAGAATCCACATATATACATCAATCACTAAAAACATTAGAGGAAAAGATTCAAATAAAATTATGAGAGAAAACCATTATCAGATAGTAAAAACAGCCCCCATATCATCAAAGGGAGAAATGAATCATAGTTACAGAGACTAACAGAAATTGGAATATGGAGTGAATGAACATATAATATGATACCCAAGGATAAAGATAAGGGTGTCTCAGGAATATAGTAAGAAATTAATTGTTCACAACTCATTGGCTAAGGAATGCTAACAGTAGGTACAAACATGAAAATTTACCTAAAACTAACTTTATAATAGAACTAATGAATTTTATAACAGTTAGTAAGAACTAACTTTTTTTAAAAAACTAGGATATAATCCAACTGGTTTATTTGGAAGTACTGATGAAGTAAATGTGACACCTACACACATCAATCACAAGACCCAGAAGTCAACACCAACCTTGTGATAGAAATAGTGCAACAATGGCTGTCATAGCAACAACAAGTGACTCAGGAACCGGCAAAACAATATTACTCAGATAAACAGCTAATGACAACAACAACACGCACTGTTATGGACCAAAACAACCCCCTCGGAATATATTAAGAAGATAGCCTAGACCCTAACCTTTTCTTACTTTAGAAGCACCTTCTAAAGGTGCTATATCCTGGATGCAGTTTGATTGGTCAAACGACCAGGCTTGAAGCAGAACACACTTTATTCTAACACTAGTTAGAATACAGACAAAATAAGAAAAAGCTTAATTGTAACTCTATGGAAATACTTAACATTATAAATAAATGTTAATAACTACTGATTAGCTGTTCCAAAATAGTTGCATCCCATAAACACACCCTTGGCAGAGGCAAATTCAGTAAAATCAATTGTCTCATATGCAATTCTAGCAGTGGAAAAGACCCCCAAGCTTTGAGCCATAATAGAGAGAGGAATAACAGCTTCCCCACACAGCTTCAAAATCCTAACAACTCCTGAAAATTAAACTAAAATCCTGGTTATGTGGGTGCTTGGCCCCATCCCTTCATTATGCTTCTATTGTTCCAACATTAAAAAAAACCTCAAGGCCTCACAAGCTGCTTACCTTATTGGCATGGAACAGACTGTTCATACCTCTGTCTCAACCTCTCTTCACAAAAAAATTAGGACAACATACACGTCTTAAAGCCATAGCATCATCACTACACATACCACAAACATACCAGGATGATTTAAGGGCCTAATGTGACCACAGTGAAGGTTCGTCACAATTTTCCCCAGGATGCCAGGACTGTCCTAAGGAAAGAAACAATAGCGTCTAAAGTTTTGAAGAATGAGAAATCATGTAATTGAAATCTACAAGATATTTAAAGGAACAGACAGGTAGATGCAAAAAGCTTCCCCAGCTGGGGAGTGTAGAACCAAGGGGCACAATTTAAAGATAAAGGCATGCTACTTCAGTGTGAGATCAGGAGAATTTTTTTTACTCAAAGAGTGCTCTACCACAGAAAGCTGTAGAAGCTCAGCCTTTGTATATGTTCAATTTAGGAATTAATAGATTTCTGATTATTCATGGTTTACAGGGTTATGGAGATGAGTAAAAGGAATTTGGTCAGCGTGGACTTCTTGGGCCAAATGGCCTGTTTCCACAGTGTAGAGATTCTATGAATTGAAGTGTTTAGTTGGCCACAATTATCTTGAGTTGAAGGGAGATTGATGGGATGAATGGCCTACAGCTATTCCTAAGTTCTTAAGGACCATGTCTGCAATGCATATGTTGAGACTGATGGAAATTAGGAACAGCTAAGGCATGAGAATGGTAGTGAATATAGCTGGTAAGTTGGGAACTCAAAGTATATGATAAAAAGCAGTACAACAATTTGTTAGATTTATCAACTATTTAGTAAAATTCTTGCCCAATTCTTTCTGTTTTGTTTTATATAAAAGTGGGGTGTATAGATTGAAATGCAATCAAACATAAATATCTATTCCAGTCTTCTATGTTCATATGACCTCTGCAATGAGGCACATGCCAAGTAGAGAGACATCTTAAGCGGCACTACAAGAAAGTGTTGAACACTCCCCACCTTGGAATACTGCAGTAATTTTCCAACCTGACATGCCAGGCACTTAGGACTATAAAATAGAAGTAGACCATTCAACCATCGAGTCCACTCCAGCTTCGATGAGTTCATGGCTAATCTGACAATCTTCAACTTTCAGAAAGCACCTCCCACAGAGGCCAAAGTGGGCTCCAGAATCCCAACCAGCTGCAAGCAAAATCCTGCAGCCAGAAACCTTTCAAAATTGTGAGGTAAAGAAATGAGTAAATAGGGAGAAAATGTTTCCACTTCTAAAAGGATTGAGAATGAAAGGGCATAGACTTAAAGTAATTAGTGAAAAGAAGCAAGAAGTGATATGGAGGAAAGGCATCATTTGCACAGCAAGCAGTTAGAATCTGGAATGCACGGCTGCCAGCTTTTGAAGACAGGTTCAATTTGAGGCACTCTTGTGGTGGTGTTTTTGGAAAGTGGGTTGAGTTACAGAGAGAAGGCAGCAGAATGACAGCAGGTAAGATATTTATTTGAAGAGTCAGTGTAGATATGATAGTGTTTCTCTGTGCTGTGACAATTCTGTGATTTAAAAGTAGCTAACATAAAACTTTAAAATTGAGTTTACTTCTGTCACTGGTTACAAATAACAGAAATAGAATAAGATGGCAATAGATGACAGCAAAAGAAAGATGCATGAAAATGTTGCAGTTTTCTCCCTTGAAGAAACAGACATTTAATTGTTTTATTACTGGTACTGCTGTTAGTTCCCTTTGGTGATTGTTCTCTAATTTTATATTTGCTTTCAGGGTCATTACTCTGAGATTGAAGGCCTCTGGGATATGTAAGGTTGCCACTGATGAACCCAGATAGGTAAAGCATTGCTTCCAGCTATCTACAGTGTCTTTGATAAAACTGACTATAGAATGAGATTCAACATATCTACACTTGGCTCAACCTTAGTACATGGGTGTCACGACCCAACATTATATGAGGCTCACTATGTTGTATTTCCACTTTTTATTCCTCTTTAAATAAGAGTACCTCGAAACTAAAAACATAAAATCAGGCAACCATTATTTTGTGCTGTTAGCTATATGGCATATAAAATACCTTTTGAATGTTGTGTCGATGTGCAAAAGATAGGTAATGACCTTTTGGACTGTAGGAATGCCAGAAATTGTGAGAAATTATCTTGCACATTTATTTTGCTGCGTTAGTCAGTAACAAAATGTAAAGAAGACCTACTGAATTATGCAAATTGTAATCTTCATCACCAGCTTTGGCAGTACACTGACACTGCAAACATCGACAGTGCTAGCTGAGGCAGAGGCAAAATATTACAGCACCTACTGTACATATAAAATCTGGATGCTGTCCATAAGTGTCCCTGAAAGAGATAGCCCAGCCTCCACGTGAAACCTCAACTGCCTGAGACAGTTATCTGCTATGATAACTGCTATCTGCTATCCACAAGTATCTGCTATGTAGCAGAGCAATGAGACTCGATAGTGACAGAGGTCACCTGACTTTACTGGCAGCCTTTTCCACATGCTTTTTCTCCTTTGCCAAATACAGTATAATGAATGCAGCTGGCATAGTGCACGAAAAAGTAGCGTGGAAAAAAACAGTGAAACCATTTCACCTTTCAAATGTAGACTGCCAGGTAATGATATTACATTTTCATTGTAAGTTGAGATAGGCAATATTGTATTGACAAATTAACTGCAAAATAGTGGGTGAATTGCATAATGGGCAATCAGATCATTATCAGCCATTTTTTGCTATCACCAGGAATTGAAATAACCCCCACTTTTCTTCCTCAAGCTTCTCCAGTAACAAGTTATCCTATGTAAATGAGACAAAATATATTCCACCATAGGTTTTTTGCTGCTGTGATGTGGAGCACACCCAACTGACAAATCCAACATATCAATTGCCTCGTGCACAAATGGAAGAAATTAGTACTCATGTTTCAGTTTTCCAAAAGTGATGGTATTACAAACTCTATGGGGTCAGTTTCCTCATTTTGAATTAAGTGCTTTTTTTTTAAATGAGATTCACAGCACCCAGTCCACCGTGGTTCACAGCTACCTTTCTAACGCAATCTTCCACTCTTCATTGAATAGCTAACAGGATGAGTAATGGACATAAATGGACCATTTTCTGCTTGGCAAGATGTAAGAAGTATTATGTCACAGAGATCAGTGCCAGGGCCTCAAATTTCTAGAATTCATGTAAATGATTTGGATGAAGGACCAGAGGGTAGTGTAGCTAAATTTGCTGATGGCACAAAAATAGGTAGAAAACTAAGTTGTGAGGAAGATAAAGGAGGCCACATTTCAACATAGATAGGTTAAGGAAGTGGGCAAAGATTTGGCAAATGGAGTATATTGTGGGAAAATGTGCAATTGCTCATTTTGGTGGGAAGAATAAAATGGAAGCATATTATCTAAATGGTGTATGCTGGTAGAGCTCTAAGATGCAGCAAAATACATTTTCTCATCCTTGAATTGCAAAAGATTACTATTCAAGTAGAGTCGTAGAGATGTACTGCATGGAAACAGACCCTTCGGTCCAACTCGTCCATGCCGACCAGATATCCCAACCCAATCTAGTCCCACCTGCCAGTACCCGGCCCATTTCCCTCCAAACCCTTACTATTCATATACCCATGCAGATGCCTTTTAACTGTTGCAATTGTACCAGCCTCCATCACCTCCTGTGGCAGCTCATTCCATACACGTACCACCCTCTGCATGAAAAGGTTGCCCCTCAGGTCTCTTTTATGTCTTTCCCCTCTCATCTTAAACCTATGCCCTCTAGTTCTGGACTCCCCAACCCCAGGGAAAAGACTTTGCCTATTTACCCTATCCATGCCCCTCATAATTGTGTAAACCTCTAAAAGGTCACCCCTCAGCCTCCAACACTCCAGGGAAAACAGCCCCAGCCTGTTCAGCTTCTCCCTATAGCTCAAATCCTCCAACCCTGGCAATATCCTTGTAAATCTTTTCTGAACCCTTTCAAGTTTCACAACATCTTTCCGATAGGAAGGAGACCAGAATTGCATGCAATATTCCAACAGTGGCCTAACCAATGTCCCGTACAGCTGCAACATGACCTCCCAACTCCTGTACTCAATACTATGACCAATAAAGGAAAGCATACCAAACGCCTTCTTCACTATCCTATCTACCAACTCCAACTCCACTTTCAAGGAGCTATGAACCTGCACTCTAAGGTCCCTTTGTTCAGCAACACTCCCTAGGACCCTACCATTCAGTGTACAAGTCCTGCTAAGATTTGCTTTCCCAAAATGCAGCACCTCGCATTTATCTGAATTAAACTCCATCTGCCACTTCTCAACCCATTGGCCCATCTAGTCCTGATCCTGTTGTAATCTGAGGTAACCCTCTTCGCTGTCCACTACACCTCCAATTTTGGTGTCATCCACAAACTTACTAACTGTACCTCTTATGCTCACATCCAAAGTACACTAAATAATTAGGAAATCTAATAGAATGTTATTTTGTACCAAGAGAAAAGTTTAATATAGGAGTATGCAGATTATGCTTCAATCATATAAGGCACTGGTGAGACTTGATTTGCATCACTGTATATATTGGTCTCTTTATTTGAAGTAGGAATGTAAATGTTTTGGAGGAAGTTTAGAAAAGGCTTACCAGACTAAGACCTGGCATGGGCAGATTGTCTAATAAGGAAAGGTTGGACAGACTAGGCTTGTATCTGCTAGGAGTTTAGAAGAGTAAGAAGTGCGTGGATTGAACCATATTAAGATTCTTAGGGGTGGCTAGAGGGTGGATGTGAAAAAACAATTCCTCTTGTGGATGAATCTAGAATGATAGGTTATGGTTTAAAAATATGGTGTTTCCTATTGAAGACAGAAAATCAGTTTGTTTCTTCTCAAGGGTAAGAAGCCTTTGGCACTGAAAAAGTAGTAGAAGTTGAGTATTTTTGATCAATGGGTTCTTCTAATCAAGCAGTGTATTCTTTTGTGGTAATCAAGAATGTAGAGTTGAGATAAGAATCACATTAGACACTGTCTTATTAAATGGCTGGACAGACAGACTCAATGGCCAATGGTCTACTTGTGCTGCTAACTAATAGTTATCATGTATATACCATTGCATATTTGCATATGATATCTATGCACCAATTTCTATGCATGATGAAAAAATAGAATAACTGCCCAAGAAGTGGAGACTTAGACACCACCTGAACTACGAACTTTGAAAAAGTAAGTGTGGTCCAGGGCTAGAGAAGGTGGGTGAAAGGGAGAAATTTGGCATTAGAATGACAGAGTTTGATGACGTAATTATTTTGGTAGGAATAAAAGCAAAATGGACTACTATTTAAATAGTGAAAAATTGCAGCATGCTGCAGTGCAGAGGAACCTAAATGGCCTGGTGCATAAATCACAAAAAAGTTGATTTGGAGGTACAGCAGGTAATTAATAAGGCAAATGAAATGTTGTCCTTCATTGCTAGAGGGATGGAGTTTAAAAATAGGAATGTTATGTTGCAGCTGTATAGGGTGTTGGTGACACCACATCTGAGCACTGTGTAAAGGTTTGGTCTCCTTACTTGAGAAAGGAGGGACTGGCATTAGAGGAGGTGCAGAGGAGGTTCAGTAGGTCGATTCCAGAATTGAGAGGGTTGCCTTATGAGGAGAGATTAAGTAGACTGGTACAATACTCACTACAATTTAGAAGAATGAGGCAGGATCTTATATAAATACAACATTATGAAGGGAATAGATAAAATAGAAGCAGGGAGGTTATTTCCACTGGTGGGTGAAATTAGAACTAGGAGGCATAGCCACAATATAAGGGGGAGCAGATTTACGATTGAGTTGAGGATGAACGTCTTCACCCAAAGGGTTGTGAATCTATGGAATTCCCAGCCCAGTGCAGCAGTTGAGGCTACCTCATTGATGTTTCTTCAGGCAAAGATGGCTAGATGTTTGAACAATAAAGGAATTAAGGGTTATGGTGAGTGGGCAGGTAAGCGGAGCTGAGTCCACAAGAAGATCAGCCATGATCCTATTGAATGGCAGAGCAGGCTCAGTGGGTCAGATAGCCTACTCCTGCTCCTATTTCTTATGTTCAGAAATGCAAATTATCACAAGGTCAAACCTTCACAAGGAGTCGGTGATTATGGATCGAAGAGGTGGAAAAATAAGAGACTCTCGAAGCAGGAGGCCTTTCCACCTCTCACTGTAACTATTTGTAAGGTGCAAGTGGTAGAGGATTGGAAGGTCATCAGCCCATTATTTGGGCAAAGATGCTATTTGGGAGAAGGAAAACAGGATGAAAAACAGAAAAATACTTCTCTCCAAGAAAAAAACAAGTACTAAATGCTTAATAAACAGTTGTTTCACTATAAACCCACCAACATTTGCAGATATAACACCAGAGAAGCGTAAACTGAAGAAGACAAAGAGCTCGAATAAGTTACAGCTGGAAGACTGGTGGAAAGCAAAGTGAATAGATGCACAATCTGACAGTAATGACTGATTTATATTGGTATTAGGGGGAGATAGGAATGCAGTCAATTCACATCTGGGTTTGGGGCAGACTGGTTTGTTTGTGAAACATTACTATGTGGAGACGTCATCTTGGTACTCACATCCAATGTTGTGCCAGGTGCAAAAACTGAAAACACGCAAGGTAACAATCAGCCAAAATGCAGGCAGCTAGATGTGACTGCAGTAGATATTTAGCCATAACATTTTCATGACAAAGTGAATAAAACTATTCCCATTAGTCCATCTATGGTAGAAATGCCCTTGAGGAGCCGAAGGAGCGAGCCACTTGTGCCTTACGTGTTGGCATAACTGTATTGATACAGTCAAATCCTAAAACAGTGGTGTACAGAAGCACTAAGTTGATTCGAGCTAGGAAAACAGATTGATGATAGTGTACATTCCAACCATACTGTACAGCATCTACAGTACGGTATCCATTATATAGTAGTATAAATGTCCAGAAAGCTTTGCTAAGCAGGCATTCTGGTCCATACTGGTTGAAAAGGTTGGGGTCACTTTGGATCTGCTGTCACATCCGTACTTGGAGTATAGCTGCTGAGTATCTATGAACAACATAATATCAAACAATCTGAAATTCTGTTCAATGATCAAATTTTAGATTACTACATTGTACAAAATGTTGTTTTTCTCAAACATTTTTACAAACTAAACATTCTTAATACAATTAAATAGAAAATTCATAAATATTTGTTTGAATAATTTTATTCATAACAGATCACACTACTTGGCAAGGAAATTTAGCATGACCCAAAATGCAATGAATGTTATTTTGTGTTTAACATAAATTCTCTTCCAACTTCTCAGTCCTGAGTCATTGTGCAGAGTGTGAAAATGAACCAAACAAACCAAAATAGTTCCAAGTTTAACCCTTCAACATTTCTGGACTAAGAAGGAGGGACAGAGATCCAAGATGGCAGCGACTCAGCAAGTCTGAATCTATACTGCTTCTCCCAAGACTTGGGCAAAGTGGGCCACCCGCCTCTACCACACTTACCAAATCATTTAAAATAGTTTTTACTTAACGTAATTAGTTGCTCAGTACTAAATTTAAACAGTCTAGTCTCCTGTAAAAATGACTAGGAGGAAAGGAGCTCGCAGTTCTCAGCAGGCAGGAACCCCTCCCCACCCTCCCCAGCTGCAGCAGAGGCGTCAGTAGCCGCCCCGGGAGACTTACCTTTGGTGGCGAACCTCGCGGAAATAATCTCCAAACTTGACACGAAGATCGACGCCTTCATCGAAGAGTCCTGGAGCAGATGGAATTCACTCTCGGCCACGCTACAAAAGCACGACTGAGACATCAAGGAAATTGAGTGCCGAGTCGGGGGGGCGGAGCTAAAGGCCGCGATCTCCGAGACTATAGCAGAATCGGCCATGGATCAGGTCCGGACTCTCGAACAGCAAGTCCGGACCTTTGAGAATCACATTGACGACCTCGATTCTTGAGGTCATCAAAAAAATATTCGTTTGCTGGGCCTTCCTGAACGGGAAGAGGAAGGCCAGCTTACAGCACTCCTCGAGCAGTGGCTTCCACAGCTTTTAAATCTGGAGGCTGTATCATGCCAGGTAAGGATGGAATGGACCTACCGGGTTGTAGTACGCGGGCCCGACTCGAACCAGTGCCCCCGCCCGATCCTGTTCCGGCTGCAGAGCTACAAGGAGATGCAGATGCTCTTGGAAACTTTCAGAAATCTTGGGAAAGATCCCCGAGCCATGTTTTATAAAGGATCCAAGATTATGTTATTCCAGGACTTTTCCCCAGCTTTGGTCCGAAAGAGGAAGGCATTTGACGAAGCAAAGAAGCGTTTAAGGGACTTAAACATTCAGTACTCCTTGCGCTACCTAGCTACGCTATGCTTCAGCCATGAAGGGTCCGTGTATAACTTCGGATCACCGGAGAAGGCCAAGAAATTTTTGGACTCTCTTAGATAAATTGTAAAAATTAATTGATGTTGTTTTGCCCTCCCCCCCCCACCCCGGTTTACCCCCTTTTCTTTTCCTTTCATTACCTTACTGTTTAATATTATCTCGGTGGGGGGGTGGGGACAGGGGTTTATTTATTTATTCTTCACTTAGCGATTTTCTCCTGCCCCTTTTTTTGAATATATATATAGGCTAGGGGTAAAAACAATGACTGCAGATGCTGGAAACCAGATTCTGGATCAGTGGTGCTGGAAGAGCACAGCAATTCAGGCAGCATCCGAGGACAGGCAAAATCGACGTTTCGAGCAAAAGCCCTTCATCAGGAATAAAGGCAGAGAGCCTGAAGCGTGGAGAGATAAGCTAGAGGAGGGTGGGGGTGGGGAGAGAGTGGCATAGAGTACAATAGGTCAGTGGGGAAGGAGATGAAGGTGATAGGTCAGGGAGGAGAGGGTGGAGTGGATAGGTGGAAAAGGAGCTGGGCAGGTCGGACAAGTCCGGACAGGTCAGGGGATCGAGTTTCTGGAGGTTAGAAGCTAGGATGAGGTGGGGGAAGGGGAAATGAGGAAACTGTTGAAATCCACATTGATGCCCTGGGGTTGAAGTGTTCCGAGGCGGAAGATGAGGCGTTCTTCCTCCAGGCGTCTGGTGGTGAGGGAGCGGCGGTGGAGGAGGCCCAGCACCTCCATATCCTCGGCAGAGTGGGAGGGGGAGTTGAAATGTTGAGCCACTGGGCGATTTGGTTGATTGGTGCGGGTGTCTCGGAGATGTTCCCTAAAGCGCTCTGCTAGGAGGCACCCAGTCTCCCCAATGTAGAGGAGACCGCATTGGAAGCAACGGATACAATAGATGATATTAGTTGATGTGCAGGTAAAACTTTGATGGATGTGGAAAGCTCCTTTGGGGCCTTGGATAGAGGTGAGGGAGGAGGTGTGGGCGCAGGTTTTACAGTTCCTGCGGTGGCAGGGGAAAGTGCTAGGATGGGAGGGTGGGTCGTAGGGGGGGCGTGGACCTGACCAGGTAGTCACGGAGGGAACGGTGTTTGCGGAAGGCGGAGAGGGGTGGGGAGGGAAATATATCCCTGGTGGTGGGGTCTGTTTGGAGGTGGCGGAAATGTCGGCGGATGATTTGGTTTATGCGAAGGTTGGTAGAGTGGAAGGTGAGCACCAGGGGCGTTCTGTCCTTGTTGCGGTTGGAGGGGTTGGGTCTGAGGGCGGAGGTGCGGGATGTGGATGAGATGCGTTGGAGGGCATCTTTAACCACGTGGGAAGGGAAATTGCGGTCTCTAAAGAAGGAGGCCATCTGGTGTGTTCTATGGTGGAACCGCTCCTCCTGGGAGCAGATACAGCGGAGGCGGAGGAATTGGGAATACGGGATGGCATTTTTGCAAGAGGTAGGGTGGGAAGAGGTGTAATCCAGGTAGCTGTGGGAGTCGGTGGGTTTGTAGAAGATGTCAGTGTCAAGTCGGTCGTCACTGATGGAGATGGAGAGGTCCAGGAAGGGGAGGGAGGTGTCAGAGATGGTCCAGGTAAATTTAAGGTCAGGGTGGAATGTGTTGGTGAAGTTGATGAATTGCTCAACCTCCTCGCGGTAGCACGAGGTGGCGCCAATGCAGTCATCAATGTAGCGGAGGAAGAGGTGGGGAGTGGTGCCGGTGTAATTACGGAAGATCAATTGCTCTACGTAGCCAACAAAGAGACAGGCATAGCTGGGGCCCATACGTGTGCCCATGGCTACCCCTTTGGTCTGGAGGAAGTGGGAGGATTCAAAGGAGAAATTGTTAAGGGTGAGGACCAGTTCGGCCAAACGAATGAGAGTGTCGGTGGAGGGGTACTGTTTGGAACGTCTGGAGAGGAAAAAACGGAGGGCTTGGAGGCCCTGGTCATGGCGGATGGAGGTGTAGAGGGATTGGATATCCATGGTGAAGATGAGGTGTTGGGGGCCGGGGAAACGGAAGTCTTGGAGGAGGTGGAGGGCGTGGGTGGTGTCTCAAACATATGTGGGGAGTTCCTGGACTAGGGGGGATAGGACAGTGTCGAGGTAGGTAGAGATGAGTTCAGTGGGGCAGGAGCATGCTGAGACAATGGGTCGGCCAGGGTGGTCAGGCTTGTGGATCTTGGGAAGGAGGTAGAACCGGGCAGTGCGGGGTTCCCGGACTATGAGGTTGGAAGCTGTGGGTGGGAGATCTCCTGAGGTGATGAGGTTCTGTATGGTCTGGGAGATGATGGTTTGGTGATGGGGGGTGGGGTCATGGTCAAGGGGGCGGTAGGAAGAGGTGTCCTCGAGTTGGCGTTTGGCTTCAGCGATGTAGAGGTCAGTGCGCCAGACTACCACTGCGCCCCCTTTGTCCGCTGGCTTGATGGTGAGGTCAGGATTGGAGCAGAGGGATTGGAGGGCTGCGCGTTGTGAGGGTGAGAGGTTGGGGTGGGGGAGGGGGGTCGACAGGTTGAGGCGGTTAATGTCCCGGCGGCAGTTGGAAATGAAGAGGTCGAGGGCAGGTTCCTCATTTCCCCTTCCCCCACCTCATCCTAGCTTCTAACCTCCAGAAACTCGATCCCCTGACCTGTCCGGACTTGTCCGACCTGCCCAGCTCCTTTTCCACCTATCCACTCCACCCTCTCCTCCCTGACCTATCACCTTCATCTCCTTCCCCACTGACCTATTGTACTCTATGCCACTCTCTCCCCACCCCCACCCTCCTCTAGCTTATCTCTCCACGCTTCAGGCTCTCTGCCTTTATTCCTGATGAAGGGCTTTTGCTCGAAACGTCGATATAGGCCAGGGGGTCTAGTTAATGTAGGTGGGGGGGGGGGGGGGGGGGAGATGGTTACCTTATCCGATATTATCTCGGTCTTTAGGAGCGGGGTTGTTTTCGCCTGTTATTTTGTATTACTATATTTAATTATTATTTGTTGAGACTTTAATTTTATAGTTATATATGTTCATACATGGTATTAACATTACCAAATATATCAAGGTGTTGGTGTGGGTGGGAAGAGGGGGAGTGGGGGTGGTAGGGTACTTATTGTTAATTCTAGCTCAGTAGTATATTTGAATTTTCTTTATCCTACCGTAGGGTGCCTGGGTCAAGGGTGGGGCACTAGGTGGGAGAGGTTATGATGGGCTTTTGGAAAGGAAGTGATGCCCCCGGGAACAAGGGGGAAAATCTCCGTTTAAATTCATTTAAATTTTTTTATTTAGAAATAGTTTTTTATTATATTGATCTGAGTGTATTAAAGAGCCTTTATTTTTGTGAATTTTATATGCTCTATGCTCGGGATGTTTTGGATAGGGTTTCTTCTCCTAAGGGGTCTCGGACTTGCCCGATGATTATGGTTAATCAGTCGATTAAATGGTGCACCTGGAATGTCACAGGAAGAAAATATTATCAAACCTCAAGAAAGAAAGGGTTGATATAGCTCTCCTATAGGAGACACACTTATTGGATAAAGAACACTTGAAATTACGACAGGGAAGAGATTATTTTCCATTCTCTCTTTCTGTGCAAGGAAAAATATTTTGGTAAACTGGGTGGCTGAGGGCCCTCATGGATTTTCGAGTTGGCACAGAATAATCATGGAACATACTCCCCCTAACTTCCTCACAAATATGGTGCACTAAAAAACCCGAATTATTCCATAAAATATGGCAGCCCTCCTTGAATTATACAAACACAGATATTTTGGCCATCCTAACAAGGGCTTTTATTTAATTGAGAGGGTGAACCTGGCTGGTCCGGGGCCCCTTGGGAGAGGAATCCCACACGAATACGGGTTTTGTTGTGATCTGATGTTAACACATTCCAAGCATGTATCTTACTACTCAATTTCTGTGTTCTCCATCGTTTTTTTTCTCTTGAATAATGTGAGAGATTTAATCATACACTCTGATTAGTTGAGTTTTGTTTTTTTACTCTGTATCTCTTTTTTTCTGTTTGATAGATTTTGGTTATTATTTAATTAAGATTTAATTGTTTTTAATGTTTATACTTGGATTTTTTTTAAGTTTTCTTTTGTAAACATGTAAAACATGTTAAATTTTCAATAAAAATATCTATATAAAAAAAAGGAGCGACAATTCAGGCAGTGCAGCATATCATATGCAGAAGTCAACTTCATGGCACCCATTCTGGACTCTGAACATGTGCCAAATGCCTTGTAATTTCTACAACAGATTGTGAAGAATGCATATACTGTTTAAAAAAAAAGCGATTCTGATTGATGAAGAAATAATAAACATTTTTTTTTTGTAGTGCTTTTCACATCTTCATGATATCCCAGAGCACATCAGTCACTGAATTACTTCTGAAGTGTAGTCACTATTGTCTTGCAGCAGCCAATTTGCACACAGCAAGGTCAAATGAATAGAAAATGAAATTAATAACTTTTGATCTTTTATGCTTGCAATCTCGCTTGTTCTTTCAAAATAGTTAAACTGGTCTTCATACCATTCTGGTCCGGCCTTAAATAAGACAGTAGAGACCATTGTGTAAACTCTTGACAAATAAATTCATTGGTGAAACTAAGGCCCAGCAAAGAATGAAGACATGACCAATTACATTTGATGCTGAAGACATGATCTGGCCCACAGTCATTGCAGCCAGGACAATAACAATTTGGATTATTCTATATATCTAGAATAAATGACATTGTCAAAATAAATGAACTGTTTACACTCTGAGCTGTGATGGGAAATCCTCTCAAGACCGGAGTGATTTGTAACAGGATTTCCACAATTCAATCCTCATTTCAAAATTCATGATTATTCAATATGTGTTGATTAGAACTTGAAACATTTTAAAAGACCAAAAGTAAAGCTTGGAGTTAATATCCAGCAGCATAATGGTCTGGATTTTACTTTGTGGCTTTTGCCATTCATCTAATGTACAATTACCTTGAGTTTCTTTGCAGACTTGTCAGTGAGGAATTTCCACTAATCTGATGTATGTTTCAGTCAGAAATTAGTGAACTGGGCAAGCAACAGCAAGACTCTTCAACTAATCATATTGCAGTAACCATACATAACAAAACAGACTGCAAACCAGAAGGTAAAAATAGGAAATATGTTTAAGTTGTATACAAATGAAATAAAGATTAGGAAATATAGATGGAAATAAGGAAGAGTGACAAACGGCAAACAGAAAAATTGAAAAATAAACGTACAGCATTGTTTGAGGAAATTAAATACCTCACAGTTAAAATTATTTTTCCTGGCTCAGAAAGGGTTGTTGCACTAATGCTCAGTTATCATGCCATTAAAAACCCACTTACTGCTAACCACACTTGTCATAATGTTTTCAGTCATCTTTAAAGCAGAACTATTGGGTATTCATAAGTTTAATATAAACATATGACTTATAGTAAACTATTCATTATAATGGTTTTACTGCAGAGTCAAGTGATTAGGACTGTAACAACGCACTCTGAGGAGGAATGGTTATATTTGACAGAAATATTTCCATTTCCAAAATTAACTGTGGATTTGCAGATACCAGATTTTGGTCTATGCTTCATTCTGTAAGAACGATTGCTACTGGTAACTTTATTATTAAATCAACACAGTCAGGGCCATTATTTTAATGACTAATCACAAGCACAGTTTATTACAACTAAGAAAACTAAATTCAAAAGAAAACAATGATTTAGGGGAGAAGATCTCCCCCCTCTCCCAGAACAGATGAAAAGGACATCGCAAGTAAGTAGGTAGAGGGTTATAGGTGATGAATGTATCAGGAAGTGATCAGATAATTCCTTCTCTGTCATCAAGCCAATGGAAGTGTTGATGCCACGCAAGTTGGAGAGATTGATAGAGTGGCTGTGTATGTGCATAGGAAAGTTTATACAGAGGGCAAAATTAGGAAAGTACACAGGGAAAGTTAACCTGAGATGGAATTTGAAATTGCTGACAAGAGGTTAAAAAGGAAAGGAGCAGTAATAACTCAGTAGAAATCCCAGAAGGGAGATCTGGGACAAAGCACAAGGACTATGAAGAGGAGGCAAAAATATGTGGAATAGGGTGAATTGCTCAGAGAAGAATAAGGTACTGTACAGGGGAACAGATGGAGAGGAGACCCAAGTGTATTGTTCAGCAGATGTAGAAGTATAACCAGTCAGGAAAAGTCAGTAAGCGGTGTAATGTTATCCTTAAGAGCTAGGATAACTGTAGTTTTCTATAATAGGTCAAGGTCCTGTTTCCCAATCTAACAGACATTCTAGAGGCCAATGCAGGTAGTAGCAGGACATTAATTATTGCTCTGTGGCACATTTCAAAGAAAAAGCAGAAAATAGAATGTTTAGGAAGGAATGAGAGATTATTCCACAACAGTAATGGTAATGGTTGTCCAGAAGGTCAGTAAGATAGGAAGATACTGCAGTTGGAGTTACTGTTCTTCAGGTAATAGCAAAAGTTTCCAGGATGACCTAATTAGGGAAGGCTGAGAGGTGTGCATATTTATTAGCTTATTCGTAGGGATTCAACCCATTAAAATTCAGATATAGTGTGCAAGCTTTAATAGCACTCATTTACACAGAATATTACAAAAAAATAGGAACGTGATCTTACATGAACAAAATCCAGAGGCATTATCAATGTTGAAAATTTATTTAAGATTATTTGGCAACAGAATATTATTTATTTCCCATCATTTTATAAAACAAAACAAATTTCATAATAACATGATTTCAATTTCAAGAAAAAAACACAAATTATTTTTAAAAATTTATTCATAATACACCTTCTGCACAATGGGCTTCATTATGTACATACATTATTAGCCAGTCAGACCAATACCTGTAGTGAATGTGGGAAAGGATTGTAATTATCACCAGCTATATATTTTGCATAACCAAACTTTATATGAAAGAAATAGAACGTTATTAAGATTCAACTCAGGAGACAAGCCATTAATTATCTGCTTTCAATAGTTCCAGCTGCAGTTAGGTAAATGGATTCAGCATTTTTATCCCCTTAGAGAGATGGTAAAGACAGCTCTAGTCACAATCAAACTTAAGGCAGAAGATGATAGATTTTACCACTATTAATGTATATGTCCTAATTAGTTAGTGCATTGTTACATCAACTTAAATATTTTTATTTAGTATCTATAGTTAGGTAAACACAAGCTGAATGCAAAGAAATAAGCAGTGAATTTGAAATATAGAGCTAAATTGATCTTAATGAATAGAGTCTCTTCAGAGCAGCTTGCAAGTATTCAAACTCCTTGTCCTGTCAAACAGTTATGCTGCTGAGGAAATGTCAATCCAATATTCCACACAGAAAGTTTAAATTTCCCATGCATTTTACAAAGGGAATAGCTGAGGCCCAGTTACATTTTTTTAAAAAAATAGCGTTATTGTAGCTTGACCCATACAACATAATTTTAATTCTAAACCTAAAGACTAACTTAAAACAACAATGTAGAGATTTTGGAGGCCTTATTGCCTATATTAAACCATTCTAATCCTGGCAGGTTAATGGAGAATGCTTGTAGCAGTCTTAAAGTTCCACAACATTCCTATCCCTGCCCAAGTCCATCCAATATTGGAACAGGAATAGGATATTCAGCCCTTGATCCTGTTATAATCAATCAATTAAGTCATGGTTGATCTGCAGCTAAAACCCAATGCAGCCAGCTTTTACCCAAGAAAAATCAATACTTTCAGTCTTAAAAGTTTCAATTGATACAACTTGTGGTTCCATATATCTCTTTTCTGACAATGGATCTTCTTGAATTTCCATCTGAAAAGCCCAACTCACGATCGCCATTGCACCCAGACCCCCACTCACTCTAAAAGTCACTGCAAGAGAAAAGAATGCACACAACTCCAGAGAGGGGTGAAGAACCATGGCTGAACCAGCAGCTATAACCACCCTCACCAAATGGAAGACGACATCTTGGAGATAAGCAGACTGGCCGACACATAAATTGTCAGTGTTGGAGACTTAGGAGCATTGCACAAACCCGGTGACAGCATTAGATGATGCATTGCCATTTAGCAGTTAAAACTAACTCAAGTTGAACTGATGCTACAAGTGAAATATTTCAGCATGCACTAATTTGAGTCTATACCATCTTCAGTGTTAGTTGTAGAGTACGAATTTACCTCCCCAAAAGGACCTGAAGGGATGGCAGAAAGTCTGCTAATGGAGGAGACCCAGCACTCTAATATGACTCCTGCACATCCTCCACTAGCCCAGATACACAGCTTGACAGGTACAGGAGTGAGGGTAACTGGATTACCATATTTCAAGGTCCGCATTACATCTGGGCATGAGTTGGTGCTGGAGGCAGGAATAGCAGAGGAGGGTTGCCTTCTCTGATCAGTTAAATGTAGATGCTAATCTAAAAAAAGGCAACAGCTGGAAATAGGTGAGGCCCTGCCATCATTTTCTGGAGCAGTACACACCCTTGAGACAGAGAGACACTGGAAGAGTTTATCTCTGGCACGAATGATATGATTTCATAGAAAATTGGACTCTGTTCACTGCCCTGCAGAGTGGCCACTGTGTGGAGAATCAGAGACACAGGTCAACCCAGCGCATGCTGGCTTTGACTGATGGTCTGCTCACCCTGTTAGTTTGACTGTGATGGTGAAAAACAGTGCCTTCACCATTCAGCACCTCACTGAAATGGACCAAAATACTCTCAGCTCTTGGATAGCAAGAAGTGTAAGTGAACCATGAAAGTAAAGACAGAAAAAGAACATATGGCACCTGGACTCTTCCCAGAGACCTCCCATTTTTCATCATCTGTTGCCAATCCACACCTCTCAAGCATTACCTCACAGGCTGTCTCCTGATGATAATAGAAATAACTGAAGCAGTTTTTGCCAGGACTGGCAAAGCCCCAAGACCTGCACCACAAAAATCTCAGTAGTCAGAGCAGGGGAACAAACAGTCTGACTCCTTTTTGTGCTGCAGTTGCAATGTTACGGTAATAGGAGGTAGATATTTTTAAAAAGTATTTATATAAGAGGATTTGCTTAGGTGTGCCTTCCAATGTTAATAGATGTTAGCCGAATAAAAAAAGAGACATTTTGTCAAAGCTTTTTATCTTGCACTCATCAGAAAAGTTCACGAGAATACCAATTCAGATTACCACGAGAATAGCAGAAGTAGTCATGCATAGACTGGAATACACAACCGTCCCCTTAATCCAACAAAAGCTGCGGATATGATGTGTAGACAATATGTTTGTCATCATCAAAAGCACTAAGTTTGAAGAAACACACCGACTTATCAACATTTTCACTGGTATTAATTTACCAGAGAAAAAGAAAACAATCACCAACCCCCATTTTTGGATGTAATGGTGGAAAGAATGACCAATGGTGAATCCCAAACCAAGGTATACAGGAAGGCAGCCCACAAAGACCAAATCCTTAATTTCCACAGCAACCATCACACAAACAGAGTTGTGTCAGAACACTATTCAAATGAACAATAACACACTGCAGCACTCCAAAACTATGCAAAAAAGAACACCTCAGCAAAAGCTTTTGCAAACAATGGATAGCCAATCAGCCTTGTCCGCCAATGCTTACACAACAGACAACATCATGAAGACACAGTATAGCCGAATACACTTATATTGAGAACATCTTGGAAGAAGTGACAGCAAGATTCCTATGATCACTTGGGATCATGGGTAATACACAAACCCACAGCCACACTACTCCAACTGCTGTCAAGGATGAAAGACCCATACCCGTAACATACAGAACCAACATAATATACAAAAGTTCCATACAGTGACTCACACAAACACTACATTGGACAGGCTGGAAGGAGACTTGACACCAGAATACACAAACAACTGGCAGTAAAACAACACAACCAATTCTCACTCATTAATTCAACTGGGATATGTAACCACCTTCGGATAAGCTCACCAAAAGCACACACGGGAATATCCAGAGGCCTGGTTCTCAACCCGGAATGCTATCAACAGTCATGTAGAAATAGATTTTTGTAGGAGCCACTGCAGACAGGACCAGAAATGACACAACCTGCCATAATAGACCAAGTTAGATAAATAATGAGCGGAGTAGTACAACAATGCTTCATGGAAGGCTCACTGATGATGGTACCTAGTTGGGTGATGAAACGTCTGCATACAAACCAACGAGCCTAGCAATCAAACCAACAATCGAATACCAATTCAGTGGGAAAGTCAATACTTATACTACAGGAGAGTAGATAGCATTGATTAGTTCGCAAGTTGGCTCTGATTAGACAGTTTGCCATTGAGAATGTATCCATTAATGCTGATTGACAGTTAAACCACCGGGTAACATCTCTGCCAATGGTTCTGATGAGTGCAAGACAAAAAGTTTTCACAAAATGTGTCTTTTTCAACATTAATAGTGTTACATTAACGTCTATTGTCATAAAATCAAACATAATTTTGAACCATCTATTCTCCTGACCTTTACTTAGTTCCAACACCCATTCACCATGGCCTCCAATAGTCTCTAGATGAACCAGCGTCATTAGTTTTCCTTTATTACTGAAGAAAGCCATTTCTTGTGTGTATGGAGTCATCTGTTGTGCATACTAAACTGGCTGTGGAGGTGAATTGCAGTCCTGTATACTTCCCACAGTGAAAGCAAGGATGAATTGTCTGATTTTGTTGAGACTGCCCAGTCTCTCTAACTTGTTTTTTGAGCCACCTGGATTCTTTTCTGTTCAAAGAGTGTAACAACTACTTGACGTCAGTCCGCTGTTGGTTTTTTCTGGGGCATTGTTCTCCTGATCTGTCATGGTCATGCCACATTTTTGAGATTCACCTTATACAAACCTTCATCTCAATTTACTTCACAGGCAGTGTTCAGCTTTAGAGACTTTATCACCAGACATTCATACTGCACGCTGACTCCATCAACAGCTGTAAAACCTATTCTAATGATTCTCTATCATCCAGCTGTGTCAAAACAAATCACCTAGAATCTGCAGATGGCAGTAGAATGCATCTTCTCTCCTAGAAGTCAACTCCATCTCACATTTGGCAGTGGTATCTCATAGGATTAAGAAGCCATTTCTCTGTTGACCACAGAAAATCAATTGTCATTCCTGTCTCACTCCTCTTTTTTCCAAAAGCCTGAGGCCCCTGTACTTTGGCAGTGCAGCAGTCATGGCTCATGACTTTCAGCAAGGTCCCTGATTGAGGCCTCTTATTCCCATAGCAACTAAACAAGGCTTGTTATTGAGCGGGAGTAAGTGAGGACTGCAGATGCTGGAGATCAGAGTCGAAAAGTGTGGCACTGGAAAAGCACAGCAGGTCAGGTAGCATCCGAGGGGCAGGAGAATCAACATTTTGGGGCACCATTCCAAAGAGCTCACATTTATCCCTTTATTTCCCTAATCCAAAATTAAAAATACTATTATGGAACAGACCAAACACTCAAAATATATTAAAAAGATAGCCTAGACGCAAATATTTTCTTACTTTAAAGTAAGTTTAAAGTAATCACTCCCTAAACTTTGATACATAGTCCAAATATATGGTGTCTGAACTCTGACTTACCAATTTCTCCTGAATTATTTTCAGCAATTCTCACATCTCATACCCAAATACTAATCTAAAGAGTGAATTTAGTAGATTCATTAGGTGCATCCCTAATTGCAAAAAGTACCAATGGAATTCCTTTATCCCAATCCTCTGGATAGTCTTGACAATAGGCCCTCAACATGGGCTTTAAAATTTGATGGCCCATTATAATACTCCCAGTGACTTTGGATGTTAGGCAGTGGATTTGAATTATTTTATTCCTAAGCTATCCATAACTTTCTTGATCTGACTATTTCTGGAGGTAGTCTGCATCTAGTTAAAAAAAATTGACTAACTCTCTTTTAACCATGATACTAAGTAATGGAATGGCCTCTAGAAATCTGGAAAACACATCCGTTATACCGATTCCCAATTTTTGTTTTAGGTAGGAGTGTTACACAATCAATTAAGACTCTTATAGAAAGTTCCTCAAATGCAGGAGTGGGTATTAAGGGTGCTGATTTTATCACTGCCTGAGGTTTTTCAATTACCTGACACATATGACATGTCCAGCAAAATTCAACCACATCCTTATGCAGTTCAAGCCAATAAAAATGTTTTTATATTTTGGCTTAAGTTTTCCGAACTCCCAAATGACCTCCTACTGGTAATTAATTTGTTACCCGCAACATCACTTTTCTATAATCCACCAGTAATCAACTTGATGAAGTTCTGCCCATTTCATATCCACCTCCATCTCATCAAGATATCATTTTTAAGGTAGTAATATTCCAGGATACTGTTTATGTTTTTCGATACAACAGAAAGGGGAAAAGCTAAAGCAAGTGTAAGCCAGCTAACGTCAGAGTCAGAGATGTACAAGCACAGAAACAGACCCTTCGGTCCAACTCATCCATGCTGACCAGATATCCTAACTTAATCTCATTCCATTTGCCAGCACTTGGCCCATATCCATCTAAACCCTTCCAATTCATGTACTCATCCAGATGCCTTTTAAATTTTGCAATTGTACCAGCCTCCACCATGTCCTCTGGCAGCTCATTCCATACACGCACCACCCACTGTGTGAAAAAGTTGCCCCTTAGGTCCCTTTTATGTCTTTCCCCTCTCACCCTAAACCTCTAGTTCTGGACTCCCTCAACCCAAGGAAAATGGGTCTATTTATCCTATCCATACTCATGATTTTATAAACCTCTATATGGTCACCCCTCAGCCTCCGACGCTCCGAGGCAAACAGTCCCAGCCTATTCAGCCTCTCCCTATAGCTCAAATTCTCCAACCCTTACAACATTCTTGTAAATCTTTTCTGAACCCTTTCAAGTTTCACAACATCCTTCCTATTGTTTCTCAATTTCCATCTGACTATTAGGGGGTCTATAACACAATCCCAATAAGGTGATCATCCCTTTCTTATTTCTTAGTTCCACCCAAATAACTTCCCTGGATGTATTTCCAGAAATATCCTCCCTCAGAAGAGCAATAATGCTGTCCCTTATCAAAAACCACCCCCCCCGCCCCCCCACCCCTCTCTTGCCCCCCCCTTTCTAGCCTTGTATCCTGGAACATTAAGCTGCCAGTCCTGTCCATCCCTGAGCCACGTTTCTGTAATTGCTGTTATCCCAGTCACATGTTCCTAACCATGCCCTGAGTTCATCTCCCTTCCCTGTTAGGTCTCTTGCATGAAGTAAATGCAGTTTAAATTTATCAGTCTTACCTTGTTCTCTGCTTTGTTCCTGCCTGCCCTGACTGCTTGACTTGCTCCTTTTCCAACTGTACCAGCTTCAGCTAATTTCTCTGAACTAAAAATATCCACTTTGCCCTCCATCTGTTCTTTCTTTTTTCACAATCATTTGATCAAGCAAAGTCTTTGATAATTAAACTCCAACTCCCTTAATTTATTCCTAGATTTCTTCACGTGCAGCGTTGTGATCTTGCTGCCAGACAGTCAGAAAAATAATTCCAGGATATACTTCCTGTGACACCTGTGATTTTTCACTGGCTTTTCAATTACAGTAGGCATCACTCCTCCCTGTGACCCTTGCTATATCATTACCAAGGATAAACTGTAAATCTGGAATCGGGAATTTCTCAATTACTCCTCCCACACATCTTTACTTTTTACCAGACTCTTGAATCTCACTTTATATAAAACGGAACACTGCTCTTCTGACCATGAATTCCACACATTACCACTTTTTCCAACAATACTTCTGAATTACATATCCTTTCATCTCTTACCAAAGATTGACTTGCTCCCATATTTCTCAAAATCTTAATTTCATTATTTACTCCTCCAGGCTTACATAAGTAAACCTTACCCACATAAATAAATTGTATTGAGATGACACTTTCTTCTCAACCAGCCCTTAATCAGGTTGCACATTTCTTTTGCAGCTTTTCATCTTCCACTGTGCTTTCCCTTTACCACTTCAACAAAATTCATTGGCTTAACCCATTTTGCCATATCTGCCTTCCCAGTGCATTCTCTACACCACTGACATTGCAACTTCATATGGCCATCTATATTACAGTGACAACACCTGAACATTTTTGCTTCTCTTCCCCCCCTCATAGGTTTCCTTGTTACCCTGTTATAAACCATCTTTACTATCTTCAATGTAATGTCCTTTTCCCTGACCACCTGAGGATTTCTCCTTTCCCTAGTTTATATCCCTCACAGATTGAAATTGATATCAGAAGCCAACCTTTGATTTATGAACCAACTCATAATCACTCATCATTTCTGTTACTAATCTTGCCGTCTTAACTCTCTGCTTTTACAGAAGTTCTCATTACTTCAAAAAGTGAATTTTTCAACTTCTCCAAAGTAATTGTCTCTCTACAGCATTTTATATTTGATCTATTTTCAATGCCCTTTCTGCCTATCAAAATTACTTTGTTTGATCTTTTCAAACTCAGTGTACATTTCACCAGGTACCATTCTTAGATTCCTAAAATGTTGTCTGCAGGCTTCTGGTACTAGTTCACATGCACTTAAGATGGCATTTTAAGATGGCACCTCATTATATTCCCCAGATGCCACCTCTGATAGTGATGCAAATATGTCACC
The DNA here is from genome assembly GCF_037043375.1 of Chiloscyllium plagiosum. Taxonomy (NCBI): domain Eukaryota; kingdom Metazoa; phylum Chordata; class Chondrichthyes; order Orectolobiformes; family Hemiscylliidae; genus Chiloscyllium; species Chiloscyllium plagiosum. The sequence continues at coordinate 30,428,402 of NW_028270143.1, read as the reverse complement.
AGCTCTACCCACCATCTTTGTTTGAATTAACAATACCCATATGGTCACTGATCATTGGATTTGTTTCACCACTTTCTCAAATGAAATGAAAAAGGCGTCTACAGCATTCAAAGAGAATATTTAAACAAACTTCACCAGGCCTTTGCTACAATGAGATTGTTGTCTATCACTGTCCTCATCACTACTCCTACCTTCTTGATCACAGCATATATGGCCACTTTGGGTGGTGAGATACAGGTTAGCTCATTTGGCTGAGTTTGTGATGAAGAATGATGTTAACAATGCGGGTTCAATTCCCACACCAGCTGAGGTCACTATGAAGGATTCTCCTTCCCAAACTCTCCCTGCACCTTAGGTGTGGTGGCCCTCTGGTTAAACCACTACCTGTCATTCTCTCTGAGAGAACAAATCTGTGATCTGCTAAGACTATGACAATTTTGCCTTTTACTAGCCGAGTATTGAGGAAGTGGAATCGCTGCAATTGATAAAGACTCCAAACTAATCTGAGGCGGCCTGATGGCCACACATGTACAACCGATGACCATTTGTGGCTAACAGCCCTCTTTGTTTGACTGGCCTCACCTGTGGGAAAGCGAATCTGAAGTGGGGGGCTTGGAAAACAAGATATCAGTGATCTGTGTGACACACTCAGGCACGACAGTTTGAAAGATTTCTGAAATCAATGGCAGGTCCTAAGAAAGAGCTGGAGACAAAAGAAATTCAAGTTGTGGGGATCATAATGACCATGGGCATACATCTTCTCCTCTGAAAATAATATGTTCTACTAGGAGGCTGCAGATGTCAACAACTATCATGAAAGCCTGGGCCTCCTGAAATACTGAAGTTCCATCCTGCCATTTGTGTACCTTGTGTTGAGGCAATCACATTCTTTCCTTCTAGAGATCTCTCTCCATTCCCCTCCGTCTTCTGAAACAGCATGTGACTTCAGGGAAGGAAACTGCTATACTGTGGCCTTGGTGTTACAGCTGTTGGCACAACTTCTGTGACTCTTCCTGTTTGCTCTTACCATGTATCTGATGTAACAGCTGACTAACAGCTGTAGACATTGCTCCATTGCTGCAGTGAATGCTGACAGTGAGGATCTTAAGATGTAAGTGAGTGTACTCCAGGATAATTGAAACCAATTGAAAATCATCTTTGAAGAATGTTGAATTCGGGCACTCCGAACAAATCCTGTAAGCACCTGTCTTTCCCGCTGGCTGAGCACAAGTTTTGTCATTTCAATTTCTAAAGGCTTCCCAGTTCATCTGTTTCATTCAACAATGAGTCCTCGCTGTGCATTCTCATCATTGATCCTGACAAGATACAGTGTTCAGGAAACTTTAGCATGCTGAACTTATTGAGTCATACCTCATTGGGTCAGACCATTCAGTCCAACCAGTCCATGCTGAACAAGTTTCCCAAACTAAACTAATCCCAATACCTGTGTTTGGCCCAATCCCTCTGAACTTGTGAAAATCTGCATTGAAGTGGAATAACTGCAGCACCAAGTTGTCCACTGTGTACAGCTTTCCTGTCAATTTGGCTCCTTCCCCTCCAACAATTTCAGAATATCTATTATAATGGAAAAGGTTGCCCTTTGCTTGAGGTGGAGGGTGACGGGAGAGGTGGGTGTGGAGTGAGAGTACTGAGATTATGCTAATCTACAACTGTTATTAACACTGCTGCAGAGTCCAAATGAAGCAGTTTTGCCAGTATGACCAACATGCAGCATGTTCTGTGCTAATCTGTTCATGTTGATAATTTAGCATAAAGTCTGTAGGTCAAGAACCAGAGTCACAAAACAATGAAATTGTGTGGCTTTTATTCCTTAACAGTATTTTGTGTACAGTAGTCTGTGTACATGACTTCCTTGCTTATGAAAGAGGGCATTTGGAATAATGACCCAAAGGAATCATTTCCAAGAAAGCTTGCGATTTGCTTAGATGAGATATGTGAGCAGTTAACTGATGAATGTTTGCATGGTTGAGTTTTATGACTGACACAGAAACAGATGGCCAGAGACCAGAAGCTGTTTTCTGTTGTGAAGTACAATTTAATATTCACAGCAGGACAGGTTAATACATAGACATTTTCAAGATCTTTAGTTTTAGTTGGAAGAAAATCTCCAGGTTGTGAGAACTCACTCCCACCTTCTCCAGGGCAATTTGGAATGGGAAACAAATGCTGACCTTCACAACAATGCCCACAACCCATGAATGAATTTTTTTTTAAACTGAGAATAAGTCTAAGCTCTCAGTTCTGAAAAAAAGAATCGAGGCCATCAGAGTCCTGACGTTAAAATAGGAGTGATACTTCACAATGGGATTGAGTATCCATCAAGGATAATAGTGGAAAGAGGCTAAATCTTTATTTCTGCTGCTTATGCTAATATCTTTGTAAATTGCATATGTAGTCTTGCGTTTTTAGTTTTATGAAACAGATGTGTGTTCTTTTGTTATTAGAACATCAGTCACTAAATGGCAGCTGTTTGTGAATAATCACCATGATCTCCACACTGTAAAAATAATGCTGATTTATCAAGACAGATTTCACACGAGAATTTGACTTGCCCTAATTTAACCACAGCTGGGAATATAACACAAAAACGAAACCTTAGGCAACATACAGAGTTGAATCTCCTCCCACTTTCACTTTGAAATCATGTTTAGCTTTTAAATGTTTGCACTTATTTCTAGCACCGGTACAGAAATTCAGAACAATTAACCAACTGAACATGTTCTGACAACATTTACTTTACTTGGGTCCTAGTAGTGTCATGATCCATCATCAAAATTCCTTGCAAGTTAGGCACATCTTTTCAATGTAATTAAAAGGGAAATCTTAACAAACCTATTTAAAGCAAAAATATCTAAACAAATTACAGCACATCAAGAAGGTCACCAAAATTGCTGAACGTTATCCACAATCGGTTTGGCTCTATCATATTAAAGGGAAATAATGCCACTGAAAACCTATAGTTGGACTCTTCAAATGAGAAAACTATGAACTGAAATCTCCAATATGGTCAAGTGAAAGGTATGGAGTCTTAATGGATTTTGTTGAGTAATTCGCATTTTGTTGACTGGATCTATTTCAGCCTTGGTGTTGCAAGAGTGCTCTCTTGGTGTGGTGGTAGTGGTTGGGGAGGGTGGGGGGCTATGGTGGCGGCGTGGTGACACTGTCATAAAGGCCTCGTCAGTAGTAATAAAGATTTGAAAGGTTTGCACCTCTGAAATATCTATCTTCTTCCAGGAAGTCCCATTTCAAAATCCAATTGAGTTGAAGTACTACAATTTCTGCTGCTAAAGGCATGTGTCCACCCTGAGTCTTTCAAGTAAGTTCAATGTCTTTCACAAGCTAACATGGTTTATATAGCTCGGAATATTTTTAAAAACCCTCAACTCACAGTTAATCATCCATTTCAAGTTTTTTTTCGATTAATTTCTTGTAGAAAATATCAAAATTAGGATGATGCATCAGAGAATGAAGGAACCATTCTGAACAAACAGGGAATCATGAGCAACTAAAATATAATTCATATAAAGAGGCGTAAAAAAATTATATTAAAATGCATGTTCCAAATAAAGGCTTCTGAATTGAAATAAACTTAGATTACAGATTTCTTGCATTCCACCACCAGCCTCCCCGATTGTATATCCCCACTGACAGTTAGAGGAGCTTAGTTTTGAAAAGAATATGCATCACTTCAATTTGAGCATTGAATTTTTTTAGAAAACATTGAAATAATTATTCAGCAATTAGACACTTTGATTATATAGCAATTTGGAATCCATGTTTGGTTGAACTGAAAACTACAATGAAACCAATGATTAAGTCATCAACTCTTCTGGTACTGAACTTGAAAATAAACATCTAGATTTTTTTTGACATTAATTTCCTCCTCCCTTTTCCAGAATATAGTAATTCAGACCAAAGTCCAGCTCCATGGGCAGATATAGCACTTTTCACTGCCACTCGTTCAATGCATACAACTTCTAACTGCTGGCTGCAATGCCATCACTCTTCCTTAGGTCTTGCAGATACAACTAGCCTCCCCATGACCTCTTCTGGAGAAATGCCCAGCTCCCTTAGAAGTGCACCCCTCCCCACCAGCTCAGATATGGACACCACAGTGGACTGCCAGAGACCAGGCATCTGCGCAGCCTCAGACAGGACAGGAGCCTGTGGTTGGCAATCAGAGACTTCATCCACATGCATAGGGCAGAGCGACAGCATCAGACCGGTATCTCTGACTCTTGGATGCTGAAGGTGGGTCAACTCCCCTCGGTATGTGTGGCTTGTCTATATGCAAGTGCCCCCAGGGTCACCCAGCAAACCTCCAGCACAGAGATCCTCCCCAGCTGAACAGGTAGCCTTCACCCAGCTACAGAGCCAGAGAATGCACTAAAGAGCAAAGAGAGGGAGAGGAAGAAGAAAACTTATTGAGGACACTTTGGTGGCACTGGGGACAATAGCTTTGACATGACTCTGTTTACATATCCCCTGTAAATTGTTGGCCTTCAACCTTACATGTGGTTGCTTGTTTGTCTCTTTGTGTAGCTGTTAAATGCATTGTTACACCACCCAGCATTGCTTCTCGGTCACAGTTGAGCAAAAGATGGAGCACTACACTGGAGCCTACTATACTGTCTGGAAGCAGGGGAGCTGTGTGTCCACATGACATTGAGTTATGCTGAGATCTCTGGCCCTCCCTGACCAAGATCCCTAATATTAGGCTTCCTCTATGTGCTGCCAATCAGATGACCAGCAGGATCAGTGAGGTACAATACACAGAAAGGGTTAATGCTGTAGGATATCCAGAGTCCAGGCAACCCTCCATGCCTATGAACTGTACATTAGATGGGCCTATGAACAATGTTCTTTCCCTTTAAAAGCCCCACATTTGGTGAATGCTCCAGCTCCCTTCCTCACAGGTCGAATCACTGACCCCGCCCATTCCGAGTTTGGTCATATCCATTTTCTTCCTCATTGCACACTTTCAATTTGCATCTTGATAGTCAGTGACAGTGAGCATTCCCCCACCAGTGGCTCCCAGTCTCAGCTTGAACATTCTGGTGAAACCACAAACTATTCATAGGTCTCTCCTAGAAGCCCATTCCATTAACACCACAGATTTCATACTTCCCATACCCCTGCCAACCTTGGTTGGAACACCCATCAGAGGATACACATCTGCTGCTGTTGCTCTGTCCTACATTCTCTTTACCACCAACCATATGAGATAATCAAGGCCATGAGGTGATATATTTTTCCCTCTCCCCCCAACCCACCACCCCCTTGAAGACAGGGTGCTCCTGACTGTGGATGATCCCTCATGCTTTATATGACCATGCTTTACCATGACCCTCCTCTTGTAGAACCTGTAGCTTCCCTTCGTAATTTGACTGTGCTCTTCCCCAGAATTGGAAGGCCCTGGAGTTGAACAGTATCCTGCTGAGACTCTAACAGTTACCACCACAATCTGCCCAGCTCTCTGTCTTTCCTCATATTTTCAGTGGACCCTTCCTCACCCAACTGGACACTATGAAGCCATACGTACTGTGGACTGTGACTTCCCAGACAGCAGAGACATGGACCCCCAACCAATAAAACCCTGACAGGATAGCTGACAGCAGATAATCCCTAGACCAGTAGACAAGGTTGTTCTTGGCTTCTTACCCCAGGACCCCTGACTGCCCATAGACTTTTTTTTTGTAAATATATTTATTAGCAATTTTTTTTAACTCTATAAACATAAAATTATTGAAAAAAATCACAAATATCAGTATAATAAAAAGAAAAAAAGACAAATTACAATACAACTACTATCTACTAATGACTAACCTACTCTATAATACAAACCAAATTCTAACAGTGCAAAGCAACATCAAAAGAAAGAAAGAAAAGCAAAAAAAACAAAATACAAAACAGCTATGCTTGGCGCAACACTCCCAAACAAAGGAACGGGAGCTTTGTATACATACCCGTATTAACTCGAGAGACCCCCTCCAGGGCCCAGGGCTTGACAAATGTAATCATCCTGGTTAATCAAATGCCCTAGTTAAGATAACTAATATATCCAAATAACACAAGTTGGGCTGCCACATCTTATAAAAATTGTCTGTTGTGTGGTGCACCATGTTTGTGAAAAAGTCCAAGGGACTGTGATCCATAATTAATTTTTGCCACCCCAGCAAGCCAGACAGGTTCTCAGACACCCAGTTCATCAGAATATTCTTCCATGCACAGTATACAAGAATATTAAATAGTATCTTCCCATGCCCAACTAAAGATGGTAAATCTGATAGACCTAAGAGGAGAGATATCGTGTTGCCTTTGACATCAGTCTTCAATACCCTCCCTATCTCTCCCACCACAGTGCTCCAATAAACACGGAGCCTGTGGCATGTCCAGAAGCAATGGGTAAGAGTACCTACACTTATTTTACACTTGGGGCACACTGAAGATGCCCCTTTTTTAAACTTTGCCAGACAGTCTGGTGCCAGATGAGCCCTGTGCAGAACTTTTAACTGCGTAGCGCATGTCCTATTACAGATTAAGATCTTTTGAGCCTTCTCCCATATGTTCCAGAAGAGATCTCCACTCCTATCTCTTGCTCCCAGACCTCTCATAACCGGTTAATATTCTGCCAGGCCCTACCATCCAGCAGGCGATAGAGGGCACTAACTGAAAGGGTGCTTGTGGAACGTAGCAACAACCTCTCTGTATTGGGCTTATAGGGCTTAGGGAGAAGGGTAGTCTTCTTCTGGATGAAATCCCTAACCTGAAAAAACGGAAAAGATCTCTGCTGGGCAACCCCTATTTACGGCTCAGTTGCTCAAAAGACATCATAACCTCCCCCTCAAACAAGTCCCCCAACCAGAAACTCCTCTCGCTGCCTATAATTTGAATCCTGAGTCCATCATCCCTGGTCAGAACCCTGGCATGCCAACTATAGGTGTAAGTGGCGAAGTCTTGGATAGACAACCCTCACTCTGACACATCGCCCTCCATGCCTTGACTGTACGAATGTCAATGGGGTTCCGGCAGTGGCCCATAACTGTCCTCAACTTATACATGAATAATAGGTTAATAGGAGGACACTTTGCTTGGGAGGCCTCAATATCCAGCCATATTGAGTTTGGATCGTTATCTACCCAATCGCAGACAAAGGATAGCAGGGAACGCAATTGATATCTCCTGATGTCTGTGAAATCAATTCCTCCCCCTCCTTGAGGCAACTGCAATTTAGTAAGTTTAATGAGGGACTGCCCACAACGACAGACAAAGGAACCAAACCACTCCATAAGGTTCTGCTGAGTTGACCTGAGAAATATTATAGGGAGCATATGCATGGGATAAAGCAAACGAGGAAGAATATTCATTTTAATGAGAGATATTCGGCCCAGCCACGAAATTGGAAGAGCCTCCCATCTCTGGAGATCTCGCCTAACATTGTTGAGCAAGTGAGCAAAGTTCGTCCGAAATAACAGATCAAACTTGGGGATAATAAAAATGCCAAGGTACCGGAACCCTGCCCGTGACCACATAAAAGGAACTTAGAGCCACCTTCAACTTCTGGCACATCCTTAAGGTTCCCCAAAGGCATAGCCTCCGATTTTGCCAAGTTAATCTTATATCCTGAAATAGACTCAAATGAATTGATACATTGTATCAAGTGGGGTACGGAGGTGATTGGGTTTGATAAAAACAGAAGGACATCATCTGCATACAGTTGTATGCCCTCGATCCCACTTCCGGAGCAGTTATGTGGACGTTCTGACGAATGGCCTCTGCCAGCGGCTCTATCATCAACGTAAACAACAATGGCGAGAGGGGGCAGCCTTGCCAACTACCCCTACCAATCGTAAAATTCCCAGACTTCACCCAGTTGGTGATGACTGCAGCCAGAGGGTGGCGATATAAAACCTCCACGCACCTAGCAAAGACCCCACCCAACCCAAACTGTTCTAAGACATAAAAAAGATACGGCCATTCCACCCCATCAAATGCTTTCTCTGCATCTAAAGGAAATCATCAACCCCCGAATCGATTGTTGCTGACAAACTTGGACCATATTCAGCAACCTTCTAATATTATTAGAGGACCTACGGCCCCTTATAAAGCCTGTCTGGCCTTCTTTAACAATATGTGGCAACACTTTTTCCAATCTCAGCGCCAGGATCTTGGACAGAATCTTGAAATCTGAATTTAATAGCGAGGTGGGTCTGTATGAACCTTCCCCTTCTTAAGAATTAAGGGAATATTAGCTTCTCTCAAAGATGGTGGTAGGCATTCATGCATATAGGAGTGATTGTACATCTCTGATATCGGCCCTGACTGAATCCCTATAAACTCCTTATAAAACTCACCCGGAAGACCATCAGGGTCAGGTGCTTTTCCACTCTGAAGTTGCCTAGCTGCCTCCTGTATTTCCTGAACTGTCAAGGGGACATTAAGGAGAGAGGTCTGTTCCAAGGTTACCCCTGGGAGGTCCAGCTTCTTAAAAAAGGTTTCCATTTTAGCCCTCCTGTCTTCGCAACCTTCAGACCGATACAATTCAGAGTAAAAGCTCTGAAAAGCCTCATTAATCTTTTTAGCATTGTATGTAAGGACCCCGGCGCTGTCTCTGATTGCAATAATGGATTGGGGAGCATGCTTTTTCCTAGTCAGGTATGCTAAATACTTCCCTGGCCTATCCCCATCTTCGAACAGCCTCTGTCTAGCAAAAGCAAGGTCTTTCTTTGTTTTGTGTCAGTATTGAATTCAAGGCAGCCCGAAGGGCCATGATCCACTGTAGCGTAGTCACCGAAGGCCACGCAAAATGTGCTGCCTCTGCGGCTTTCAACGCATCTCAAGTAGACGCTGCTGTTCCTCCTTCTGTCGTTTCCGGCTAGCCGAATAGGAAATAGCTAATCCCCTCGCAAACGCCTTAGCAGTCTCCCATAGCATGGACGGACTACTAGCCATGCCTGAGTTGATAGTCAAGAATTCCTGAAACTCCTTCAAAAAGTATTACACAAATTTGGAATCCTTAAGGAGAAAAAGGTCCAAACGCCAATGCCGCAAACCTAGCCCTTGACTCTTGGCCTTAATCTCCAAGTATACTGCCGCGTGATTAGAGATAGCTATATTCCCAATTTTACAACTCAAAATCGAATCCAGAAGGGCTGAAGGAGCAAGAGGTCAATCCTCGTGTGACATTTATGTGCGTTTGAAAAAAAAAAGGTGAAATCCACCAGCCCCAACTCCTCGCATAAGTCAACCACCTGCTTGGCCTGCAAAGAAATAGTTGGGGGCCCACAAGGCATCCTGTGCATTGTCGGATTCAAAAGACAATTAAAATCCCCCCCTATAATAACGTGCCATGTTCCAAAAACACTCACTCAACTTAGAGAAAGCACTAATCAAAAATTTTAGGGGATGCACCAGAGGACAGTAGACGTTTTTAATTCCATATTCCTCCACATGTATCAGGGCTTTAAGCATCAAAAACCGCCCCTGCTCATCTTTCACCTTCTTTAATAAGGTGAACGGAAAATTTTTCTGGAGAAGTACCGCCACTCCCCTACTTTTAGTAGTAAAGGATGAAAAGAAGACCTACTCATAACCCCCCTGTTGTAATTTCAGGTGTTACCCCTCATCAAGATTGGTTTCCTGCAACAAAGCGATATCAACCCTTTCCCTCTTAAGGCTGGAAAGCACTTTTTTCCTTTTAACAGGCGAATGACTTCCCTTAATGTTCCAGGTGCACCATTTAATAAGACACTTAGCCATATCCCCTTTCAGACACCCTTGAACCCTTTGGAGGGAGAACCCTGCTTACAAAGCGCTGAGCATAAGTAAATAAAGACTCAGACTATATATACAAAAACAACTCTATTATAACTATAAACAACTATTACTACCAAACAACTACAAAGAAAATCAATATAGAACCTTGAATGGAAGACTCTTCCCCTTGCCCATAGGGGGAACTCACCCTACCCATCCCCTCCTTCACAGCTCCTTCAAACCTGGACTGTGCCTCAGCCTTAGGCCAGAAGAAAAAAAACAAGGAGATGATCCTTAAATCCACAGAAAAAAAGACAAAGTCAGGATGAGCACTCCACCCATCCCCGGCTTCATGACACCCCTATTGTGACGAAAAGAGAAGCAGAACAAACAAAAAAAAGGGGGAGAGACCACAAAGAACATTCAGAAAATCCAGTTATTAAAAAAAAGAACAACTTATTCCAAAAAGGAAATTATTAGGGAGAAAAGAAGAAATAAAAAAAAAAGGAAGGGAAAACATGGGGAAAAATAGAAAAGAGTACAAACATTAACCATATTCTTCACGCCAATCCATCTATTTTAAAGTGTCCACAAAGTTTTTAGCTTTATCCGCTGAGTCAAATGTATAAACTGAGTCATCGTGGCTGAAACGGAGCACTGTAGGGTACCTCATGGAGTACTGGATGCCCAGGTTCCTCAGCCTCTTTTTAACTTCATCGAAGGATTTCCTCTTTGGAATTACAGCTGCTGAAAAATCCTGGAAAAACATGATTTTTGACCCCTTGTACAGAAGTGCCTGCGGACCTTTTCCCAGGGATCTGGATGCTTCTGTGACTTTTTGCTTGTCCTTATATGAGTGGAAGTGCACTAGGACTGAGCGGGGGCGCTGCACTGGCCCTGACCTGTGCACTATACCCCAATACACCCTTTCAATCTGCAGCCTCGATGTGAAGGCAGAAGCTGACTGGCTGCTCACCGTCCTCACCTTTAGGGAGCCCGACAATTTGAAAATTTATCCTCCGACCTCAATTTTCGTTGATATGGTCTCACAAGGCTCGCCCCTCTCGCTCCAGCACCTGGATCCGACTGGATGAGGACTCCACTGCAGCTTCCGAGGACTAAGTTCGACCCCCTCCACCTCCTCCACCTTCTCGCTTAGGCCCTGGATCTCCTGCTCGTGCTTCTGCAGCATGGATGCAATAGGTTGAACCTGGACGCAAATCTCCCCACGGATTTCCTCAATCGCAGCCGCGACTTTCAAGGTAAGTCTCTCCATCGCCGCAGCCATTTCCTGTGAGTCTGTCAGGTCCCCGGGGGGTTCAGCAGAGGCTGCTGCTGCTGCAGTCTCTGGTGTGTTGTAGGTGCTGCAAGGGAGTGTCCTCCCTGCTGCTGTTTGCTTGCTCCTTTTCCATTTAGCATCCTTCCCACTCCCAAATATTAATAAATGTGTGTTCTGTAAGGTTGTAAACTAACATTTCCACCACATAAGTTGGCCAGGGATGGCAAAAAACACCGGTATGCCTTGGCTGTTAGGCAGAGCTGTCCACAACAGTTCTACAGAATTGCCGCCACCTTGCCAAGTCGCCCATATACTTTAGTGAGGACTATTCCCCTAGACCGTGTATGAAATGAGCTGCCAGAGGAAATGGTAGCGACTGGTACAATTGCAACATTTAGGAGGCATTTGGATGGGTATATGAATAGGAAGGGTTTGGAGGAATATGGGCCAGGTGCTGGCAGGTTGGACTAGATTGAGTTGGGATATCTGGTTGGCATGAACAAATTGGACTAAAGGGTCTGTTTCCATGCTGTATATCTCAATGACTCTGACATGGCTGCTCACTTCCTTCACGTTCAGTGTATTTGTCAAATAAGCTGCTGGCAGATGCTGCAGGAGAGAGATGAATGTAGCATCTGTGATACAGCAAAAATGTTCACACACAACCACCCCACACACCCCAACCTGGACTGAGGACTGCTAAGTAGTGAGACAAGCTTCCCCATCATGTGACTTTGCTATGTGGCAAGGCAAGACAATGTTGTGGATATGCTAAGTGAATGAAAGCTAAGATTGTAGTCAAGCAGCCCTGAAATGCAGCCTCATACAGACCATTAGCTGGGTCTGTTCACCAAGCAAAGCCAAAAACAAAGTAAAATGATTAGTTAACACTGAATTGTGCTCTGGGCTGCCCTTTGGTCGTGGGCACCAGTAGAGGCCAATTGGAGCAAATGGCAAGCTGAATCTTCCAGGTACATGCTCCTTTTCCATGTTGAGTTTTCCGAATATCTAGCTTATTTGGTGACTTTGGCAAGATAGGATGTTGAAGTCATGACATTGCCAAATGAGAGTCTCACCGAAAAGCATATAAGAGCGCGAGTTGCTCCCAAAGTCAAGATAGGCCTCGCTGGTCTTTTCATCCAATTCTGCTACACATCTTGCCATAGCCCACATCACGGAGACCTCTACAAGACTCTGCCCTGTATGTCCACTTTCACATTAGGTGCCCCCTCTCAGGCAGTCACAAATTGCATTTGCTAGAGCTTTTGATATTGTACTCAAAGATTAACTTTTTCATATTTTACAGAGAAGTTGTAGCAACAACTTAAGATACTGGCAGCTAAATGAGAGCACAGTTTCACAGTATAATTTAAGAATTGATAATAAGCGCATTTATAGAACTACAGATACCACTGCGTTACCTTTAATTCTTGCCTACCCAGTCTCCAACAATTGAACCATTAAATTGCCACAGATCCCGCTCCTATCAAACCAAACACTCCAGTAAAAAGTAGATTGTATCCAACCAGTTCAAAGAGACAGAAATGGCAAAATGCCACATGCGGTTGCTCTAAAAGATAAAACAAGTGAAGTTCTGAACAATAACATTTATGACACTACTAAAAAAAATTCACAAAAAAGGTGCAGCACATATTTAAAGGAGCACTATGAATTCATTATCCCATTGGCAATGAATATGCAATTTTGTGGTTCTAAGATGAGTCACGTACAAGAGAAGAAAAAAAGATTAGTTCCAGATCTTGAATCTTGCAATCTTGCCAGGACTGTTTTGTCAGTTGTAGGTGGGAAAAGAATAACGTACTTTAAGTATTATGATATTAATCATTTTCAATAATTAGTAGTAGAAAGGTTTCACAGTATGTTTAAAATACTGCCCCAGGTTATCTGCCAATTTCCTGCTAGCATTGTGCTAAATCAGTTTAAACTTGCTCTTTTGAACAGGAAACAAACACAGCCATATGAGGCTGGCAGTGTTCCTTATTTATGAGGAATAGGGTCTGAGGACATAGAACAGATTACTAACTTCAGATAGGTAGTTTGCCTCTGCACATAGATCTTTTTAAATGAGGAAACATTGCACGACTGGAGTCAGGTTTAATGGTAGCCTGTGCTCTGTATAAGTGAATATTGTCACGTTTCATTGAGAGTTTAAAAATATAAAATGTAGTAGTTCTGGAGCAACCAAAGTACATTACAGAGTGATAAATACTTCAAACATTGTCAAACAATTTCCGCAATCACAGAGTTACCTTTTATTATGATGCTCGGTAGTTTCAGTCAAAAGGTTGACTTTGTACATTAGAAATATTTCAATCCAGGAAGCCAATGCCTGGCTCTAAACCCTGTGCTGAATGTCAATAATGCAAGGTGACTAACTCTTGTCAGATACCCAAGACTGTTTCACAATTCAGCCTTTTGGCCGACATCTCAGTTAAGGCCTCTCCAGAATGTAATTTATCCCAGTCTTTTTTGCTGAATTCTTTTTATCTGAGCAAGCATTGGCTGTGACAGGTTGGTGACCTGGGCTGTCCAGTGGGTCTTGGGGGCATTGGGAAGAGATGGAAGGTTTTTTGGAATTGGGTAGATGAAAAACAGGGATTGGGAAGAGCAGGAATAGGAAATAGGATTGGGAAGGGACTGCCGCCCTGGCACCCTCAAAGAAATTCTCCCCCAACTGCCCACTTTAGGTAAATCCACTGGGCTTCTCATAACTCTCCCACTATATGTAAGTGGGTGTCAATAGGAAAAGAGAGAGTGGACATGCTTTTTGTGCCTGCTCCTTCTTGTAAAATTTTAGACAGATTTGAGGCAAACAATGGAAAGGCTACGACTGAATTTTACAAGACCCCATCAAATCCACCAGTCGGGGAGCGTAAAACCAAACCATGAGGTACTTGATTTATTTAGTTCAAACAATGGCAACTTTGTGACACTGCACAAGTGCCCCACTGTCACCAACCATTTCTCTCCATACTTTACATCTGTAGTCATCATAAATAATCAATGGATCCTCACAGCTTTGAACTAATATGCCCAGACTCTTCAGTCTGCTCATTCTCCTTTGAAAATGTGAATATTTCCCCTCTCCAGCATAATTAAAGCACTTTAACAGGTTTCAGAACAAGAAGAGCCTGCCAAAAGCTAAAGGAAAACAACATTTCATTTTATACTTAAGCATCCTATAAGCCTTAGGACTCAGCATTGAGCTGAAAAACTTTTACACCATGAACTCTTTCCTAAATTTTGATTATCCTCATTGTCCCAATGTCTTGTTTGCATGGGTTTGATCTCAGGAGAGCTAACCTTTCCACTATCCATACCTACCATTAACACTTACTGTTCATCTATACATCTTTACTACCTTTGCTTTCTGTTTTGGGGCATTTTTAAAACATCTTCCACTTGCTCCTCTCCCTCTCCCTCTCCCTCCCCCCCCCACCACCCTTTATCAATAGCATGAAAGCTATCATTTTTTCAACCTCATTCAATTCCAAAGTCATATCCGACTCCAAACGTTCACGGTTTCTCTGTCCACTTGAGTTCCTCCAGTATTTTGCTTTTCTTAATAACAATGTAATTGGAACCCTAAGAATTTGCCAGCCCACCCCTTCTGAAAATGATAAAGTCTGAGGCATGAGAAAATTGACCAATACCTGAGGAACACTGTTCTTGCACACAAACTCAGGCCCAGCACCAATTGAAAAATCCAGAGCCACATCTGTTATGATGTTTTTAGTGGTCAAACATATAATGTTAATAATGTTTCACTTACCCACACTGACAGCATGGCATTGATGTAAATCAGACACCTTGGGGCATGAATAAAATTCAGTACCATACCTGGTGGTGGCGGGGGGGGGAGGGGGAGAGAACCAAGTTTTCAAAGAACTGAAGAAAGGCAGTCAGATTACGGAGATTTCAAATTCTCAAAGTTCGTCAAACTAATTATCTTCGTTTGGACAATTGTTACTGAATTACACACAGGCATATTTGTGAAGAGTACGCACCAAAATATCTGCTTTGGAAATATTTCCCCTTTCTCCATGTAGCTTCTTGCTCAACATGGACCCTTTTTTCAGTTGGCATTTTACAATGCAGTGCCAATTGAATCAGACTGTGCTAGCCGAGCCAGATAATTGGATGATCCACAACAAGACAACGGAATCAAAGGCAGCAGCGGCGGATGCACATCTCCTGGTGACTGAAGGCATCGGTCGTGGCCTCCCAGCATTCGGGGCTGGCAGTGGCAAAAATCCTCCAGTACTTGGAGGTAGCAGCAGACTTCAAGATGGCAGGTTCTGTCAACAGTTGAAGCTTTTCACTGTATTTCATTGTATTTTTCACTGTAAATTGCAAGAGACAATAAATCATTCAAATTCAAATTAATGACTATCAATTAATGTGCAAGCTAGAAGCTATATGAAATAAAATTACAAATTTAGATATGCCACCCCATTTTGCATCTCAGCAATTGAGAGAAAAAAATCTGAAAAAAATCTGAAACTAAGAAAGCTTGTTTTTAAAAACAAAATTAACATATTTTCTAATCAATCTGATGTTGTTATATGTCTGGACCAGCTGCGTTTTGAACCTGGATGTTCTGGTCCAGGGATAAGGACACTACCACTGCATCATTAGAGGGCCCCTTAAGAAACATTTAACGTGGTGGTAAACATGACAGCCAGGCCCACTTAATTGAGGGGGTGACCCTGTTTCAATGTCCTGCCAATTAAGTCGGAGGGGGTTGAGCTGGGATTCCTGGCCTCTGCTTGCCTACCTCTTCTCAGGTAGGTTCCTTATTGAGCCACTTGACACTTATTATCCTCAAGCCCAGCACAATGTAATAGTGGTTTAAATTGGAAGATACAGCATTCATGCTTCCTCAGAAGCCCTGCAAACAATCCTTGTTGGCTTTGCCAAGGACTTAGAGTCCTTGATGTTCAGGCAAACTGTGGCATTATTGGACACAAGAGCTTCTGAAAGCCAATCCACCTCCTCACACTTCTGACTCACTTCCCTCCCCCATTCCTCATCATGACCCTCAACCCACAAAAGTCATCGGTATTTGCTCACCTTTGGTGTAGGATCCCTCTATGATCCTGGGTCAAATTGAGCAGGTCCTTGCTATAGAAGAACTGGCTGATAGCATTGTTGAAGACTCCTTCCATCAGTTTGCTGGATTGAGTGGAGACTAATAAACTGGTAATTGGCAGGATTGGATTTGTCCTTTTCATGA
The DNA here is from genome assembly GCF_037043375.1 of Chiloscyllium plagiosum. Lineage (NCBI taxonomy): Eukaryota > Metazoa > Chordata > Chondrichthyes > Orectolobiformes > Hemiscylliidae > Chiloscyllium > Chiloscyllium plagiosum. The sequence goes on along the minus strand of NW_028270143.1, from coordinate 30,412,089 downwards.
ACAGGCCATATCTGGAAAAATGTTCTACGTTGTCACATAAATGCCATTGCTGTAGCTATACTAGAATTATTTTTAGCTCAGGCAAAACAAGCCTCCTGTCCTACAGTCAGCACGTTATCAGCCCCATATCTTTTGCTATGCCCAGTGCTGTTCCTGGATACGGCTGGACTGAATTAAATTGACTGAAAGCTGATATCTGTGAAGCTGAGGAGCTTAGAAGGAGGCAGAGATAGATTGTCCATTTGGCACATGAGGCTGGAGTTGGTGGTAGTGTCATACAGCATGGAAGGTATTTTCAGTTTGAAAAGACGCTTCATTTTCATAAGGGCTGCATAGTGGTTACTCCTACCAATACATCACAGAAAAATGCATCTTCATTAGATAAAGTTTGTTAGAAAGGAGGTCATGTAGGTTATCTTCCTTAAGCTTGTTCGCCCATCACCTGATACTCCCTAATATATCTCAGCTGTCAGTCAGCTTTGTTCAACAGCAATGTTAGCGATTTGTCAAATATTTGATTTAGAGATGAAAAAGCTTCATCTTGCAGCTCTGAATGGCTTTGGTTTTTGGCATGATCTTTAAGTGCCTAAAAATGGTTATAGACTCTGCACTTGGTGAATAAGTCAGGTAATGGTTAACGCAGAGTGATGCATGTAGATAGGACCAACATAATGCATCTGACATTTACAGAGAAAAGTTTGAAAATAATTTAAGATATCATGGTGCATGGACTAGTCGAGTCTCATGGCTGTCTGATGGGAACCATAACCAAAGCAATTGATATTGGTTATGCAGCAGAATCTTCATCACAAAGAACAAAATTCTGTCCTTATACAGTTCCCAGATAGATTACATCGACTATCCTACTGCACTGAGTTTTGACCCAGATGACAGATGATAGAGTTTTTGCCAGAGGTATAAATGAGTTGCAACACCAACTCCTAACTTAATTGTTCAGATAGAATTAAAGTAATGGTTATATTCATTTCAGAGACATGCAGGGTTATGGGACAGAGATTTAACAGTGAAAGGACTATATTATTTATCTATTATGTTACTTTAGTTTGGACTTGTGTAGTTTAAATGCATGACCCAGTCTTCCCAAGAGTAAGGAAGGATAAAGGTTGGTTTCTTTTTCGGAAAATATAGAGTGTCTGCAAATGTCTTGTTAGAATGTCTAGTGTGCACGCTGACTAATGATTTATCTCCAAAACAACATGTTCCTTGGTTGGCTCCAGAATGCAATTTTCTTAAGGGGAAAAAATCCAAACTGTCCAGATTACGCTACAAATTTCTCCTTCAGGCAACTTTTGCTAATTTGATTCATCCATTCTACAAAATTGAAATTGCCATGATTATTACAGTAATTTTTTTAAAAAACAAGTCTCCTTTATTATTTCACTTCTATTCAGTACTAGCCTATCAGCTATTATGGGGCCTATAAGCTACCCCCTCCTGGTGACTGGTTTCCTTTACAATTTCTTATCTCTGTCCAAACTGATTGGACACCTTGATTCTCTAGACCAAGATCATTCTCACAACTATACTGATCTCATTTCTTACTGAGGAAGTTACCTTTTCCTTTCTTCTTATCCTTCCCAAATGACAAATAACCTTAAAATCTCCAGGTCCTAGTCTTGTAAACACATGTCATGGCAGTATCAATTATTTCTATTCATGCGGTCATTTATTGTATTAAAAATGCTCAAATATTAAAAAGGAAATATTAATTCTACCTTATAATTTTCGCTACTCAGACCTTATTTGCTGTTGCATCCTTACGCATGTATGCTCCTTGGCTTCTTGTCACCTTCTGGTTATCATTACCTATAATTCTACACCATTGCCTCGGCCTGTCACTTCCCACACCCTCATGTGAGCATTTTCTCCTTTTCCTCTCCTTTTGCAGCCTAACACCATACGTTTGCTTTTACCTAATTTCCCTGAATGAATGTTAGATAAAACTGCTTGAAAAACAATTATCTTTCATCAATTGCTGTTTGCAGAAGCCAGTTCCAAATTTCTACCATCCTCTGCATAGATTAAAATATGGAAATAATCAAAATTTCTAATGGACTGCTGGCCTTCATATTCAAAACAAGGGAGTACAAGGAAGTAGCCATCTTGCTTCTGATATAACAAGCTGTAGCTGTAGCTGCTGAGTGTGCAAATTATTTACCAGAATGATACCTGGATTGCAAGAGTTAAATTATGAGCAGCGATTACACAAATTAGGTTTGTATTCCTAAAAGTGTCTGAAGGGGTGACTGCAGCAAAAACATCAAGGCCTTGTAAGGAAAATGGAGAGAAACTATTCTGTTTCTACTGATTGGAAAGCCTCACTATGGCACTGTCTAAAAAGTCCAAGTCAGATATTTTAGGAGTAATGTTAAGAAAAACAGAGGTAGTGGTAGGAATATATTAGGAAGTGGAATACAAATGGTAGTCATTAGGAACTTGCATGAAATGCTCTTTACACATGGGATCTCTATTGTGATTGCATTAGATATTGGGCCTCAGATTTGAACATGGAGCTAACTTACCAAGATATCAACTGTTGAATGGCATATTGCCCATACAGCTGAGGGAGTTGTATGGTAGAACTACAGTAATCTTGTCTCATTGTTAAATATCAGTGGATGATTGTTGAACAGAAAAACCCAGTGAGAAAGGTCTTAATGGTAATGGTTCAAAGATCAACTAAGGTTGATCCAAGGTCAACAGTCCTCAAGCCAAAAAAAATGATCAATTCTCCAATTCCACGAGTACACATGTTGGAAAAAGTGAAACCTTCAGACCACCTGACTTTGAGAAGTCAGATACTTGATGTGTCAGGGAGGATCAGAGTAATGATAAATGTAATGCTTTTACAGTGATGGTGTCTTAGGTGGAGAATCAGGCACTTCGTTTGAGATCCCAACCGGGTGAGATGCATCATCCTTGGCTCCTGACAAGTGTTCCCTGAACTCCAAGTTTGCTCTCATGCCAATCTTCATACCAACACATTGACCTTGGAAGCCCATGCACCAAAAGACAAAAAAAAAAGTGAGGTATTGCTCCTGACAATCTCTGAAATAGGTATGAGCTAGGTTGGCTAGTTAAATGTAATTATCATGCAATAAACTGCCTTTTGTTGTTAGACAAGCACCTCTTAAGACTAATGAGTAGTTTATCCTTGACCTTTAACTAAATAGGCTCTTAGTTCCAGTATGGAAAAGAAGGATTGATAGTGGCACTCTATCCCAACCATTAAGCTGGAGTGGTTAGTACCAGAACATTTCTAACAACTGAAACCACAGCCCTTCAATCAGATATTAAATCCTTCTGCCTTCTTGATTTTTAGGCAACATTTCTCCAAAAATTAGAAGCAGTTAACTTCAAGTTGGTATTGGTTCTTTCAATCCATTGTGGTGCTGAACACATTAACACTGTTGTGCAAGTCATTCCCAATGCATACTTAAGACTAACATTTGTTGAAACACCACAGATGAATTAGAATAGCTGTCAGTCATTATGGTAGCCTGCTTCTGGTAGATGTACATACTAACACCATCCTGGACTCGAATGTTGCATGGCCTACTCCTGTAGCATGCAGAGTTGCACGGAGTCACCTGAAGCACTAGACTAGAAATGCTGTAAGTCAATTCCATGTCCATGTTTATTAATAAAAATGCCAAATTACGACAAATACACCTATATCTTTAGCCAATTTATATTACTTGTCTGGAATTAGGACTAATAAATGTCAATACTTCCTCAATTTTATTAAAGATAAACAAGTAATTGTAGGACACCAGTTTCTGATTAATTGTAGACAGTACAAATAAAACAGTTGCAATACATTGCTGAATTTTAAAGTCAGCATTAGTATAAAAGTAAACACTTCTAGTAAAGACAAATATACAAAATCTAAGAGTAGCCAAAACAGCTGTACCTATTATCTATCCCTTTGACAGACACAAAGACTAATACAAAGAAAATGACTGGTTAACAATGCATGTCTAAAATATTCAAGACGGCATCATATTTTACAATGCTATTTAACAGCATAATTGTACACTTGAATCAACTCACCTTTTAATCCAGACCTCATTTGTAGAATGTTCATGGTCTTTTCAAATGGCTTCAATTGCAAATGCTAAAGGAATAAATCTAAAATAAAGTGCTATTTTATAACTTCTCCAAAAAAAAACAAACATGGCACACTGCAGAAATAGTCAAGCTTTTTGAATGAAGGCATTTGTATAAAATATAGGGCATCGGCTAATCAAATAATAATAAACCAATTATATTTAATTCTATTTATTTCTCCAATACATATGATATAAGGAAGTCTGAATTAATTGTTCATGCTATTCCACATTAAAAAGCATCATCATGTGGGCATGACATGATTCAGTTTAAGAATTACTTTTGGAACAAAGTCATACAGACAAAGGAAGTCTGAAGTATGACCCTTGTCTGAATTTTAAATTAAGCACTAAAAAATTGCCCTAACCAAGCAACGGGAAGGTAAATAACCAAATTCCTGTTTTTACTTAGTTCTAGGTGATCCAGCAAAAAAGAAATGCATATGTAGAAGTTGAAATACAATTAATTAACACATTTAATTTTTTGAACAAAATGCACAATTTAGCTGCAGAAAACGATACAAGTGAGCACAATTTAATGCTTCAGGAAAACACAAACTTTAAAAACCACTTTAACAATGGCTTTCTTTACTCAGTAAATGCAAGTTGTTATCTGACAAAACTTTAACAAGGAATTGAGAAATAATAAAAAAAAAGTGTACAAAACTGAAATGATCACTTTGTACAAGACATTTTAACTCAACTAAGTTTATTTTTCAATGTATTTTAAACTAGGCAGTCATAACTAAAATTTAGATTAGGCTTCACAATAATTGACAGCTTAAAAGATGTTAAGACTTTACAAGCTGTTCAACAGAAGATTTCTGCTCAAAAAAGTGCTGCAGTGGCAATATGATCCACAATAGTGAATGATTTTGCACAACCCTCTCAAGTTTCCTCTTGGTATCACAAGTGAGCATTTTCAATTTCTGGTTTATCAAAGTTCTGTGGATAACTTATGTAATGCAAAGTTAATGAAGTGATTAAAATTAAAAATGTGTTTACTGTTGAAAAGTAGAATTAGTTTATAAAAATGCCTTTGAAAAAGGGAGAGATATGGATTGTATGCATATATACACACAACTCAGACATAAATATGTAGAGAGCTACATACTCCAGTTAAACAAGTTAATATCCATACTCTACATGTACTAAATTACCTTAAATTCAAAACTGCTTACACTATAACAAACCTCTCTCCTTAAAATACAACTTCATCAAATGTGGCAGAAATACCGAACAAAATAAGCTTTCAGTCACCATAAGCAGGACAGGTCAAAATAGAAATAAGTTCCTTCAAATGGGAATATTATAGATTATAAAATAATTAATTTCTTAAAAGATGGTGTTTAGATCAAAAGGAATGAGAATGAACATTGAGAGAAAGGATTTAAAAGTAATGCACATTCCTATCATTGATGTTTAACACTTTAGTTTTTGCATGCACATTGATAAAAGAGTCAACCTCACAATTTATACTGTGTAAAAATACAGTTTCGCATTTGACAAACAAATTATACAAAAAAAATAGAAACTTTTCTTTAATGTCTATTTTGCAAAGTTGCATATCAGTTGAGAGATGAACATTAAAACCAGGTGTACAAAGTTAAAAATCACACCACCAGGCTATAGTCCAACAGGTTTAATTGGAAGCACTAGCTTTCGGAGCGCTGCTCCTTCATCAGGTGGTTGTCAAGCACCTAATGAAGGAGCAGCACTCCAAAAGCTAGTGCTTCCAAATAAACCTGTTGGACTATGACCTGGTGTTGTGATTTTTAAACTTTGTACACCCCAGATCAACAATGGCACCTCCAAATCATAAAACCAGGTCAGTAGTGATGCTTCTGGTGTTGTGTGATGGAAGCTTGAAAGTCTCAATCAGGCACAAGTGCAAGTCTGTCATCCTGAAGGCTACAAGCAGATAATCGATTGGATTCTTCTAAATTCCTACCTGTGACACCAGCTGGACTACTTCCAATAAAAACACCACTAACATGCTCAAAGGATTTACTGAAATGGGTTGTAGCAGTGCTAGCCAGATGATTGTGGCTTCCTGGCTTAGGCAGAGATTGACTACTAGTCAGAGTCAGTCTTTTCATGGCCAAGAGTTCTAGATTCTCACTAACAGCTCTTCGAGATTGCTTACGAGCAGAATGTTCCCGACAAGTCTCATCCACCATTTCTTTATCTCTATAAGGTTTGCTGCTTGATGATTTTAATTGACTCTTCCCAGCAGATGTCTTATTGCTTGTGTTAGAAGCCTTGGAACAAAATCCTTCATCGACTTCAGAGATGTCCATAAGATCCTCCTGGGCTTGTAAATCAGTTAGTTCTGGAAAAAGAAGAAAAATAATGAAAAAGAAAATCCTAATTCATGGATCAACCTTCACCCATTTCAACTCTCCATCCTGGCAATTATAGTTCAAATTTTTAACCGATAGAAGGGATAGCTGGTTACAAATTTCCTCATCGTATTTTTTAAAAAAGTTGTCAATATATACATGCCATTTATACAATATTTATCTTTTAAAAACACTTGTTTCCTAAGAGACAACTTGAAAATGTGAAAGATTAAATGTAACTGTTGGAGGTACATAAAGATCAATAGTCAACTTACAAAGTGAACACTTATACTTTTATGCTCATTACCTCATTTTCTCAATTTTACCCTCACTTGCTTAGTGAGTACAGGACCGGCACTGGTTGAAAATCCATTTTACACTGCGTCTGGACATCAACTATGAAAAATGATTGCTGAAAATGAAAGGCCAACCTGAATAACATCCGCTAAAGGGGGTTAGCTTAAACCCATGGCCATTGACTAATTTATAGAAACTGGTGCACAAGACAATATGACACAGGTTACAAGGGAGAAGACAGTCTCTCAATTTTCCTTATTAGCTTCCCTATTCTCCAGAAAGGAGATTGAGCAGGCAAACTATTCCCTCCTGGGTATCAGAAACAAAGTTCTAAATATCAGTAATTCCAGAGGATATTGTTACTGCTTGCTCATTCTCACAGGAGAAGCCACCAAAAGGCTGGCTTGTCAGCATACTACAGTGATAGCACAGACGAGATACAAATCTGACGTTGCCCACAGTAAAATTTTTTTAAAAATCATCACAAGAATACATCAACTAACATTAGATTTGTACCAAAACATCCTGTCTCTTCAAATCAGATGAACTTCAGTAAAAAATTAAATTGCAAAAAAAGTTAACCTTGTACACAAAAGCATTCATTAACATTACATGCTACACCTAGAAAGTAGTTTTATTTAGCTGGATTAGCACAGCATAGCACTGTGAGCCAGCTACACTGGCATTTGAGTAACTGAAGAGCAGCCTCAGTTGTATATGGACAATTTGCTCTCCAACTCAAGATTAATGGCAATCACCTCATTGCAGGCTGCATTAAAAACTGCTGAAATCAAACTTTAAAAAGATAATTCCACACAATTGCTTTTCATATCTCATTTCCAACAAATGAATGAATGAATTCTGAAGCAATCTCCTCTGAAATTTCTCTTAAATCACACAGGGCTATGCCTGGGAAACAGGAAAGCAGGGAGTGGTACTGCATGTTAATATTTTTCTCTGTATGGTCTCACTTCCTTTAGCACAGAGAAAAGGTTGAGACAAGTACACAAATCCACGATGAGCTGAAACAGGCAGGATTGCAGCTTCCTCGTCTTGCAGGCTCAAAAAGGGCTTTTGTGAGCACTGCTATTCTAGACTCTAGTAAAACAGAACTACATCAGGGATTCCTTTCAAACACAGCTCACTGGCATCTCAACTCTGAGCTGACCAACCAAGGGACAGGAAAAATGTTCCCTTGTAACAGAGAGGATGCAAAAAGAGGAAATAAGACAACCATTAAAGCATGCAGTGCATGACTGTTCTAGTTTATGTTTAATTTATAGCAAAAACAAACTTTTCAGCAGCATACGCAAGTGCTAAAGAATTACTGTTTTGCTGAATAAAGCAAAATTGTAGGGAAGCACTGAGTGCAGAAAACTTTAAAGCACATTTTAAAGTGTTCAGTAGTAGCATATGGAAGACAAAATGTATTTGCACTTGAAATGACAAACAACGTTCAATTTTACTTTGCCTTCCCAAATTAGTTTTTAGTGCCACACATAACCAGGATCAATACCTTTACCCAGAAGAAAACAAAAAAAGAAAAGGTTTGCAATGCAATCATCTAAATTGAACGATGATAAAATAAACCTAAGTGACCAGATGAAAATTTAGGGGAAACTTTAAAAAAATTATGGAACTGGAGATCATGAGAATCATTACCTTGGCACTCCTTTTTCTACTAAGAGTGTACTATAACTTCTTAATAGAGACAGAACAATGTGGAATGTTGCCAAAGGTAAGATTTTAGCCAACAAAACAAAATTGGCAGGTACTATCAGGCCAGCTTGGCTTAATTGACAGTACTACCTTATCTTCAAGTTCAGATGTGTTGTGGTTTAAATCAATTCAAGAGTTGATATTTCACCACTACAGTAGCATGGATAGAAACGGAGTTTACATATAAAAGGCAAATTTGATGACTACTCAACTCCAAAAGACTGATCAATATTATTTATAATTTTTAATTCAATGACTTTCTCAAAAATATATCACAAATGACGGAGGAGCTTAACTAAATATTTTTAAACTATAGGCATCCAATAGAATCATATGGTACACAAGAGGCCCTTCAGCCTAGTTACCCACCTCAACTATTCGCCCAGGCATGCATTTTAGATTCCTACCATATTTTTGGTGAAAAAACAATTCTCCAATGCCCTTTAAATCTCCTGCCTTTCACATTAAAGTGTGCCCCTTGCTATTGGCCCTTCAACTAAGGAGAACAGCTGCTTTCTATTCATCCTGTCAATACCCCTCAATTTTATATATTTCTATCAGATCCCCCCCTTCCCCCAACCTTCTCTGCTCCTGACTTATCCAGCCTGTCTTCATAACAAATGCTAGATCCTGGTGAATCTTCTCTGCTCCCTTCCATTTCAAACATATCCTTCTTATAGTGTAGTGACCAGAACTGCACACGATACTCCAGTTGTGGCCTGCTCTAAGTTAGCTGCAACATAACCTCTCTGCTCTTATATTCTATGTCACTACCGATAAAGGCAAGCACCCTGCCACCTTTAGGGATCTGTGGACAAACACGCCAAGGCCCCTCTGTTCCTATGAGCTTTCTAGTGTTCTGCTATTAAAAGTACTCTCTTATCTTGTTACTTTTTCCAAAGTGCAACACTTCACATTGCAAAGTTAAATTCCCTCCACCCATTTGATCAGTTTATATCCTCCTATAAATTCACAGTCATCCACCCAGTCATTTGATTTCTACATTTCCAAATGTCAAATATAATCTAGAATACAGTGAACTAAAAACATTTTCATCAATATATAGTTGATAACAGAAGGAAAGACATTATAATTGAAGCGGTTTCTCTGGAATTCTAGAGAGACTTGATGCTGCATGTGAAAGTAATGTGTATTGGTCACTCCACTGACAGAATTCTGTGAACACTTCAACGAACAATTCTGTTCAATTATTTAAGTTAATGCTTGCATTACCATGGTCATAAATGTATTTTAAACATACATTTTATGAAAGGAGATATAAAGCTAAACTGTCTAGATATTTATTGTGCACATTTAGCTGGTGAGAACTACATTAGTTGTTACAAAACACCCCATTCAGAAGACTGCATTACTTTTCTGTGCATGGTTAGTTGTTATTTCCAGTTTTAGAATGCATGTGGATATTATTTCTAGTCTATAGGCAGACATTGATTTGTGAGCAATTCTATTCAAGAACTGTCAATATATTAATGAGGGTCAGTTACTCACTCAACATCCTTTAAACAGCTATTGTAATAATTAAAAATGAACATTTGCAGAATTGCTGTTAAGCAAAATTTCTGTTGGACAAGTTCTCAGTGCAATGTTTAGATACATGCAATCTTTGTTAATTGTTAGAACTGTGGATCATGCGTAGTTGGCATATTACTAAATATATTTTACATTTAGCATCAATTCAATTTAAAATTTTTCCTTTTTGGATCTCCAGAATATAGTAATATGCAGTTTTTGACTCCAACTCGCAGATACCTTTGGGTGCTAGCATAGAGCACTCAGCTAGTACTAGACTCTGCTAGAGGCATGTAATCCATCCTCCATCTTTTTCCTCAGAGATTTCTGTCTCTTGACTTCTTTGCCATCTGTTTTAGGATCTGAAGCTGGTTCTTGTATACCCTGATAATGCTGAACATCATTCTCTGTTTGTATTTTGCTTCTTTCCCCATTATCATGTTTATCTTCTTGCACATTTGTCACGTTAGAGTCTGATAAAGGAAGCTTGTGAGTTTCGACTGAGTCAGTATGGTTGGAAGATACATCTAGGATTGAAAATGACAAAAGTGTATAATGGCTGAACCACAAAAATGTAGATAAAAATACAAGACAAACAATTTTGGTGTTAGAGATCTCAGACTTATGAACATACATTATTTCTAAAAGCGAATGTCAGGGAAGTTGTACCTTCATATAGAGTAAATTTACACTCATCTCTCTTTCCTCCTACCGAGTACAGCCAAAAGCATTTTATATAGTCACAATGAGAAGTTGAAAGTTTTGATTACTTTGTAATACTTTGTTAAATAGTTGTAATATTTACTGTTGTTAAATAACAAATAAAAAAGGTAAAGACAAAGTAACATGTCACATGTGTTACAACCTGGCTGTACAGGAAATCGCCCTTCAGAACTAAGAGGAGGAGGAATTTCTTCAACCAGAGAGCGTTTAATGTTACAGCCTAGCCATAGCTGTCTAGAAAACCAAGATTTCCATCCTCAATTGAAGATATGAAGCAGAAATTATAAAAGTCATATTCCAATTTTCACATATTTTGTGAAAGCATAATTTCTTGATTTCTAAATTTGACACTTTAGGTTATAGCTGCTTGAACAGTTATAACCACTACTTGATTAGGCTGATTGTTTACTGCAATGAATATTAATGATTAGTCTTCAAAAGTACTTAAATAGCCTTTAATTCACTTTAGGTCATCTTGGGGTAATGAAAGGCACACAATGTAAAAATGCAAGCATTACTCTATTATTGAAACAAAAACAAGTATCTGTACCAGTGAACACACTAACATCATGAAGTTACATGTTTTTAGGTACACAGGAATGATTTTAAAACAAAATCAATCTGTTCAGACATGTTTGACACACCTGTGGAGCAGATCTTCAGGCTGAAAAGGTCGGAATGCTATTATTGTGCTCAAAGAATCCCTACAATGACATTTTTCCCTTTAAAAGGTCCACACTAAGTTGAAGCTCCTCATTCGTCAGTTTAATGATCGTACTTACCTGAGATGCAAAGTTTTTTTAAAAAGATTTTGATTGAAAAATTCTTTTGAATATTACAAATCCAAAACCAAACAATTCAAACCAATATTAAAAACAAACCCGCTAATTACATAAATAAAAACTAAGCTAAATAACAGAAATCTTAATAATGATAACAACCGTAACACAGCTGAGCAAAACAAAGCAATAGCCCTCGATCATCACAATTTAAGCTTATACAGATTCATATGTTCGTAGTTTCTCCTCTCTGGATACCAAATCCATTACACAGAATTACCAAGGCTATATAAAAGTTCTTATCAGTATAGCAGACAAATCTGTACCCAGGTAGTCCAAAAAAAGGGCTGCCACATCTAATCGAAATTCTCAGTTTTATGGTGCACCATAATCGTAAGAAAGTCCAAGGGGATGTGCTCAATGACTAGCTTACACCAGCCCCGGGGATTTTCTGACACCCACCCTAATAGAATGTTCTTTCCGAAACAAAAAGGGAGGATACTGAAAAGCCTTTTTTGTGTGCATTGAATGAAAGAGAATTAACAAAGCCAAGAGGAGGAGATATTGGATCCATCTCCACCTCTGTCCCCAAGGCCTTCTCTATTTCGCCTACCACAGTGTTCCAGTGTGCCCATAGTCTGTCTTTGTCTTTGGTCCTGCCACAATGAGTAAGTATGCCCATGCTTGCTTTACATTTAGGACACATTGGAAATGTTCCTGCTTTAAATTTATCGAGGCAGTCTGGAGCCAGATGGACTCTGGAGAATCTTTAATTGCAAGGCGTGGGTCCTGTTGCAAATTGAGACCCTTCTTGCATTTTCCCCAAATATCCTCCCACATTTCAGAAGAGATCTTAATGTCCAACTCCCTCTCCCATACCTTACAGAGCTATTCGGTCTCATCAGAGGGGCCCTCTCCCAACATATGATAAGCATTGCTAACAGATAATGTACCGTCAGCACACAACACCCCCCTTCTCCGTGTTGGACCTGCAAGAATCAGTTAGAAGTTGTAGTCTCTTTGTATGAAGTTTCTAATTTGAAAAAAAATGAAAGACATCCCTACTGGGCAATTCATATTTCCGAGCCAGCTGGTCAGAGGACATCAATATGTCCCTTTCGAATAAGGTCACCCAGGCAAGACACGCCCCCTAGCTGCTCATTGGGTTTAAACCCAGAGTCTATCATCCCTGGCTAAAAGCCAGGCGTGCCAACTATGGGTGACAAAAATGATGTTTTTGGCAATGCAGAGGAACCTCAATTATCTGAATACCAATTATCCAAAAATTGGATTATCTGAAGGCGATCTCAAGGTCGCGATAGAAACATTACATCAAAGACGCGTTTCCAACACTGATCGTGTCTTTTGTTTAGTGATTTAACATGCACGGTCTCTAAATGACTGATTGCCCACCCTCCCTCTCTCCCCACACTTTCCCTGGAGTTCTACAGAGGGGGGTACCCTAAACCCCTCCTTCCCCAGATAATCTCTCAACATTGCACTGCACAGGGCAAAGATGGAATCTGTCAAAAAAGTTGCGTGTGTGGCTGTGCGTGCGCGTGTGTGTTGTGTGCGCAGCATGCTCGTGTGTTATGTGGAGATTACCCCACAAAGGCAGCAGCAGTCTTGTTGTTGGCGTCCAGTTCAGCTGGCACGGAGAGGTGGGTGGGTGGAGTCTGAGTTGGACGGGGTAGGGGTGGGGAGTGGTGTTGAATGAGGTTGTGGTGGGAGGTGTTGCACGGGGGCAGGGGCGGTGTGGGACAGAGTTGGGGGCAGTGTTAGATGTGGGCAGAGAGGCGGTGTGGGACAGGGTTTGGGGCAGGGGCGGTGTTGGATGGTATGGAGGCAGGAGGTGTTGCATGGGGGTGGGGGGGTGTGTAGGACAGAGTTGGGGGCAGGGGTGGTGTTGGACGGAGTTGGGGTGGGGGGGCAGTGTGGTTGCACGGGGGCAGGGGCAGTGTGGGATGGTGCTGGGGCCGGGGGTTGTAGGACAGGGTTGGGGGTGGTGCTGGATGCGGGAGTGGTGTTGGACGCTGCTGGGGGAAGGGAGGTGGTGGCAGGGGGTGCTGTTGGATGGGGGGGGGGGGGGGGGGAAAGAGAGGGGAGGTTGTAGGGAGGGCTAGGGCCTCACACTGTGCTGCTGCAGTCTCCTGAACAGGGAGCAGACTTTAAAAACTCAGAGCCCCACAGGAAAGGCATTCAATCAATCAATCAATTAACTGAATAATCAATTATCCCAACGAAATAGTGCCCGCCCATCACAGTGCCTCCCCTCTACTCCTAGTATTGGAAGATGAAAAAATAAACGTGGTCATACCCATTCTGTTGCAGCTTCAAATGCTCTGCACAATCCAACTGTATTTTCTTGTAATAAAGACAACATCAACCCTCTCCCTTTTAAGGCTGGAGAGTACCTTCTTCCTCTTGACAGGCGAATGACTCCCCTTAATATTCCATGTGCACCACTGAAACATATCCTTAGCCATAACCTTCCACAGCACCATTTAGACTTCAGAGAGTAAGAACCCAAACAACAAATTGCAGAGCTTTAATTGCAAAAGAATCCACAAAACCCAAAAACTACACAGACTAAAATAACTACAGTTAAAGAATCTACAAGCACTTACAAAAACTATGTACAGCAAAAACAGAACAAACAAAAACGCCAAAAGGGACTCATTGGAGGAATTTACCCCCCGTTCAAAGAGGGTTCCTAAACATCCTACAACCCAACTAAAACATCTCAACTGCCCGCAATTCCTATAGCTAGGGTCATGCCACATACATTGACCACTTGGCAGAGAAAACAAAACACATTACCTATCCCTTCACTTAGAAATTGAAGATAAATAGTTTACCCATCCTGGACATCATTTCACACAACTTATTACTAGAAAGGAGACTCCACCAAGTGCTTTTTGAAGGAAAGCAAACCTGAACAGCTTTGTCCTCTACACTTACTTGACCGTTCAACTTAAGTCGACGTGTCCACAAAGTTCTTTGCTTTCTCTGGAGAGTCAAACAAATGTATGGTTCCATGATGATTGATTCGAAGCACCGCTGGGTATCTTAAAGAATACTGGATCCCAAACACTCTCAATCCCCTCTTGACACCATCGTAGGACTTCCTTTTCCGGACCATTGCTGCCGAGGAGTCTTGAAAAAACATGACCCTGGAGCCACCACAAACCAACGCCTTGGATTCCTCCCCTGGGCTCTATAGGCTTCCACAACCCTCTGCTTATCTTTATAAGATGGAACCTTACCAGACAGGGCATGGGCACTGATCTGCACCTGGTTTTCGTGCTGCAATCCAGTGGACTCTTTCAATTGTTATTCTCCTTTCTCAACCTCCAAATCAACGAAATCTGGGACCCATTTCTCAAAGAACTCCACCAGCCGCTCACCTTCCGTCCTCTCCGGTATGCCAACAACTTGCAGTTTCTTTCTTCTGCCCCTGTTTGAGATAGTCTACCAGATCCAATACACCACAGACCGGTGTTTCCAGGGCTTCAATCCAGTTCTTGGAGTCAGTCTCTGCCTCTACCCTTGCAAGCTGGTGCTAGAGCTCATTGGTCCTTCCCCCCCCCCCCCCCCACAAGTCTTGCAGCATAGCAGATACAGGAGCCAATTTCTCTTCAATGTTTCTCCTGGATCTGCCTCCCCAGATCCTCTCAAGATTTGGCCAGCTCCTCAACCAGGGTCTGGGGAGTAAGCAAGCCCACTGCTTCAGAGGGCTAAGCTGTGGCCCCAGCCGACCTTCCTCTTTTCTCTGGCATTCTCCAGCTGCAACGACAAAGGTAAGTAGATTTTTTTTCAGGTTTCTAGCTCCTTTACTGTGTTTTTACTCAGAGTAAAGCGCTTGGGATGGGTTCTGGCTATGTCGGGTCGGCGTTGCAGCGCAAACACCAGGAACAGGATGCCGCCATCTTGGATCCCTGCAAGTTTTTTTTAGAAAAGAAAACAGAGGGTGGCAAGTGCCTAGAACATGCTACCAGAGGTGGTGAAGGCAGATACAATAGCAACGTTTGAGGCATCTTGACAAATATGAATAGGCCAGGAATATAGGGATACAAATAGTAGGGATAAAAAGGGTCTTTTTCCAATATTGGCAGCTGTGACTGCTGGAGTTTTGATTCGGTCTCACTAAAGGTTACAGAATACTGAGAGGCCTGGATACAGTGAACATGGAGAAGATGTTTCCATCAGTAGGTGGGTCTGTGCCCCAAGGGCACAGCCATACAGTGAAGGGATGACCTTTAGAATGGAGATGAGGAGGAATTTCTTTAGCCAGAGGCTGGTTACTCCATGGAACTCATTAACACAGAGGGCTGTGGAGGCCAAGTCATTGAGTTATGTCCTCATTGCCTAGCATTCAAGCTCAAGTTCATCAATTTTCACAATGTCCCATAGAAGAAGCTGTAAGTACTGGAGATTAATTCCGGATTCTTTTCAGTATACAAAAGGAAGATATGCTTGTAATCTTTACTCAGAATTTATGTGCAGACATCACAATCTTAAGGCTCAAGTACAATATAACATTGAACATAATTTAGAAACAAAATTTCTAACAGTAAAGGCAAATAAAATGTTGAGTGCCAAATAATTTTAATCAATTAGTGACTGAAAACAGAAAATCCCCAAGTCATGACAAACAAAAAGAGCAAACTTCTTCCAGCTTGTTATGAGATTCAATTTCAAAGCAAGCATAATTTGAAAATTAAATTTTGAATCTTCAAGTTTGATTATGTGGAGTAAGTGCACACAACTTTGCATAACTTGCTAAAACTTTACCAAATTAGGAACTTATTCTAGTTAAAAAATTAATAATTGAATAAATTAAAAAATTAACTAATCAAATAAAACTAAATCAGAAATGACAGGAGAGTTGGTGTGATGTTACTCGAGCACATGGGAGTTTAGGAAAGACACGGTCTTCCTGAACAACCATACCTACACAATTACTTGCAGTTTGGGAAACTGAGTCAGTTGCGACAGTGGTGATTTGATGAAGTGGCAAGAAGAGAGGACAGCATCTTGGCTGGTGTCCCTTATTGGTACAGAACATCCCCCAGTTGAGGGGACCACCCCCCACCCCCATCTTTCTGCTTTTCTTCATGTCTGCCTTTAAAAACAGCTAGTCCACTCCCCAGCTGAATGACCCTGGCAGCCATATAATAGTCTGGACACTATATTGTTCAGGTCGATAGGCTTGTTAATAAGCCTGATTGAACTATAATTATATAAACATGGCAGCTGGCAAACTATTTCAGACACCCACCTAGTACAGTATAGTGGTTAGTTAGGGTGGATGGTGAGCTAGACATGTAGCCCATTTTATACATCTACTGAAAATGCACATGACAGTCAGTAAAATCTAGCTTACGGTTACAAATATAATCAAGCTTGGGAAATAAGTATTACAGGACTAGCGCATTCTGAAAAGACAGATGAAATGGAAAAGGAGGAGAGTGCCCTAATTGCAAAAGAACGACATAAGGGGAATAGTCAACAAGGTACTTGGCTTAGAGGAGATGCTGGAAATCAGTGTTAAAGAAATCTTATTACACTTCCAACAAGGAATTACACAAAATATTAACATGCGAGACAAAGGGTTGGAGTTGGAGGTAATATATTAGCATGAATAGGAGATTAGTCAACATCCAGGAAGCAAAATAAATGAGGGATTGTATTGACATACTGTAGTCATTCGCCACAAGGATCAATTCATTTGTCACAAAGGATTTCCTATAATCAATTCTCTTTTTAGCACTGCTAGTACTGACTCTTCTTACTTTATGCCAGTATTTCTTAAGAGTCCAGAGTATGCTGCTGGAAAAGCACAGTAGATCAGGTAGCATCCGAGGAGCAGCAGCAGAATAGACTTTTCGGGCATAAGCCCTTCATCAGGCCCTGACCTGCTGTGCTTTCCCAGCAATACTCTCGACTCTGATCTCCAGCATCTGCAGTCCTCACTTTCTACTCAATGCAAGAGGTAACTATCTTAGTACGCACTCATATCCATTTTCTCACGAGTCTCAATGCCATATGTTCTGATCCAGATGACAAATCAACTATGCGGTATCTCAAGAGATCTTTTGAAAATCCATTATTCTTGGTTACCTTTATTGACTTATTTGTAGTAGTTACAGCACAGTTAACAATCTTTTGAAATCTGGTGACAAAATATTTTATGCTTTCATTTGTATTACATTCAAGAAAGGAGCCCATCATCTTTCTTATCACAACAAGCTAATTGACCCAATTCTTTGGACTTGTTCTATCTCCATAGATAATTATGTTAATTGCCCCAACTCCCTTTCTTATTGAATGTTATACATTAGAAAAAAAAACTTAATAGCTTATTTCTTCCCTCACTCAATAAGCAGATGCAATTCAATCTGGACCAAAGTTTTATCATATTAACAGTATATTGGCAACTAACATGATACCAAGAGTCCTATAATTTGCAACTTCTTTTTATTCCCCTTTCCTGAATATCCAGACAATACCAATCTCCAAACATACTGAAACTTGCCAAAATAAATGACTTATTCAATGCAAGAGTCAGAGGTTCACGAAAATCTTCCATCATTGTTGCCCAAAAAGAAAATTAGGTTCAGAGCTTAAAACCAGTGTAAATTAAATGAGGCATTAGATAAAATAGTGGGTGACTACATTTGAGGCAGGAAAACACATTTTAGGTTGCAATCCTGAAACACATGCATGAACATTCGACACATTTTCCTTGTTCCATAATTCTTTCAATTAGATTCATTGGGAAAAGACAGTTGATTAAAACAATTCACTGGCAGTATTAGACAACAGAATAAGCAATTGATATGTAAACAAGAAACAAGTTAAAATTATTATACACTTCCTAACAAATTAACTGGAGCACGAAATTCTGTCCATCTTGGGAGTATATTCAGCCATGCATCAAATATTGTTGTAAACAGCATTAATGTAATTACTAAGACAATATTATGAACAGTAGTAATGCCTTTATTTTGGGGCATGGGAGTGAAGATAAGTCAACATTCGGATTGCTACACCTCACAGTAAGATGGACTTCTCACTGTTTTGTCATAATCATTCATTCAATCTCAACAGAGTGGATAACCAACTGACTTTCTGGCAATCATTGCCCATTTCCCCCAGTTTGCTGCTAGGGAGTGCAGTTGTCACCAGTCAACTACAGATATTTAACTTTGTTACCATTAATATAGCAGATGTTTTACTAAATTCAATATCTTACAGTACAACAAAAGGTTAAATCACCCAGCAAAATGAAAGGGCTGAAGTTTTTTTTCCATATTAATTTTGTTACTGAAAAATTTTAGATGTTGGTATCAGATGATCAAAGCAACTGAATTAAATGGATTACTTTCTGAAATAAAAAAAAAGCAAAAATTTTAAAAGCACGAGTTCATATGCAGAGTTTATAGGCCACACTTTCCCTTACTTTGGCCCAATTGTCATTTTTAGCAAGTTTCAACAAGCATTTCTTTTATGGGTCACAGCAACTTCTCATGCATTCTTCTGCTGTTCACCATATTAATTAATCCAGGGTCCATAAATCCCTTTTCCTTATGGCATTGCTCAACCCAGTCAGGACCTCATGGCGTTCACACAATGGATGCCACATTTAAACACCAGCTGGGCACCACTTTAAATTGTGCATGGTAAGAGACTGCCAATGTTTACAGTTTGACCAGTATTCCACAGCTGTTGGCAATCCTGTTTGAGCCATGGTGGAGATCCTGGTGGATACTGCATGGGAAAAGAGGGCAGTCTTCTTTCGTCCAGAAGGCCACAACACCAAACACTACTAACATGGAACAATAGCCACATGAATCAGAGCAGTATCCTCAGTGTGAAGAAACGGTCAGCCATGCTTTAAAATCAATAGCCTTCTGTAAGGCATAGGTGCCATCATATTCTCTTCATACCTCACTCAAATCCTGCCACTTCACACACTTCCCACCAAGACAAAATGGCTGATCATTCTCACAAATGCATGCAACATCTTTTCATGACTCTATACATCATCTGCCTAAACTACTTCGCCATCCTGCCTAGTATGCTTCCTACTCACATCATCCGCCCCCTTCTTGCACCACCACGAACAGCTCTTCTAGCCAAAATAAAACAATGCCCGGTAGGGCTGATGGGGGCAGAGACGGAGGTCAGGGCTGGCAGACTTTTATGCCTTCACCCCTTAGGAGGAAAAGCAAAATCCTTAAACTTGCAAAAGAGGATCGAACATACTCAGGCAGATTGGAGACCTCCAAGTCAAGGCAATCAAGCAAGCTTCACTGTGCAGTGATGCCCTTCCATTTACCATGGTGAACATATACAAAACATGCTCAAGTTACCAGCCCCAGCTTTGTAACAAATTCCCTCTTCTCTCTTTTGCAGGCACCAGCAGTATCCATACAAGCATCTGACACAAAAGACACTGATCCCTCAGCCAATTAGCTCCTCCTCTACCTCGGAGGAAGTCACAACACTGAGCATAGATAAGCAAGGCCTTTCTCCTTCACCCTCCAGCAGCTCAGACTTTCACCTCAGTGGATTCTGTTTCTAGATTAGACTAGGAAGCACAATCTGGTGAGCATCATCACTGACATATCTCTGCAGCTGGTCAAAGAAGAAACTCCCCAGCTTGCTGGCAAGCAGAGGACTGCTGGAGACCAGGCACCTGATGACATGTCACCCTTAATAACTTTGCCCAAATGCAATATCACAGAATTGGCAGACCTGGATCCAAGGTTGGAAGAGTTCACCAATATTACCATCAACATGGTGGTGCCTGACGGTCTCGACAGAGACAGGTAGCTGACATGGAGAGCCAGATCCAGCAGAACGCTCAATGCCTGTCACAAATGCACACAGGCCACCATCGTTTTAGCCACTGGAGTCCAGCATTAGCAGTCAGGCCACCAATCAACAAGGGACCTCAAATTCATTCCAGGTGTCTCTTTCTCAAGAAGGCAGAATGTTCTTGCAGGCAACTAGGTGCAGGGAGTGAATATCTCACATGAAAAGTCTGATGACTAATTCAACCTTTTACTTAATGATAAATATCTTCATTTTCTTCCTCAACCCCTAGTCTATCAAACTTTCCATCCCCAAGATCACTATCCACTGCCCCATTGAAGCCAGTGGTGGTCACATGAAAAATCCCCTTCCACAGTAACTCATACCTTTCTATATTAAGTTTAATCCCACCCTGTTATTTTGAATCATGCTAACTCCACACCACACCTCCCCCAACCCCACCCCTCCATGGTCATTATTCCAACCTCATGGCTCCAATTCCCACATTCCCCAACACAGAATGGATAACCTTCCCTTTGATATTTACTGCCCAAACCCAAGAGTTGACCATGGCCACAGACTACAGATTGACTTGTGAGGACAGTCCTAGCAGAGCATGGCCCAGCCCCTGCTCCAGACCAAATGTGCCTGCATTTCCCAGATGGGTCAGTTTTAACCTGCAAGACAGATTGCAGCCAAATTTCTTGACAGGAAGGAAAGGAATTCTTGAAACTAATCACAAAGGACCTTACTGACCCTCACCAACCCCTGGACTGGGACAAGAAAATGCCCTTGATTGGAGGAGCTAGACTTCTTTATAGATCACAGTTGTCCTCCACTTGATTAAGGACTACTCCCCCTAACTGTTCTGACATGACAATTTGATATACATGTTTTGCCATGGAAACGGTTGGTACATGTTATTGGTATGACATTGACATAGCACAGTGCTGTATAGCAACATGTCCCTTGCCTTGACTGTTCAGTGCTGGCAAACAGAAGCAGCTGCCTGGCCCTAAGCAGCAAGCCAGAGATGCTGAGGCTGTCCAAATGCAAAGCAAATGAGCGCCAAGAAAACAAACAAAAAGACCCGAGATGCATCCTGAGCTGATGCAAGAATGAGTGACCACTTCTGGAGATTGAGCAGCTTGGTGGGAGCATTTCAAAAGTAAGGTGCTGGTGTGGTCCAAAATGAAGTGCTGAAGGATATGAGCTAGTCTGAGATGGACTTAGTGAGAATGGTGCTGTACCGATGCTGAGCATGCCAGGAGATGTTGGTGAAGGAGGGTGTACATAGAGGGATGAAGAAGCAATTGACAAAATGCAAGTCATAGGGTCAGCTAATTCTGACTGAAGTTGGGAATTGAGATTGCCCGAGAGAATTTCACACCGTATATAAAATGATGAGGTTATCAAATAATGAAATTCAAACATATGGAAATACATTCTGGCTAGTGACATTCTCATTTAGCCATTGAGATGTTCACTTGATGATAAAATCAGATTTTATCATTCTCATTGCATTGTCCCAAATTTGGTAGTGCCCACACTACTGTATGGAATGGAAAACTCCACATTGCCTTTCAGTGCATTTATGTTTAGGATATAGTTAACATGGAAGTTATTTGTCACTCTTCAAGCATTAAGGATTCCACCACAGTGTGGGACTGAAGTTTGATGTGAAAAGTGACAGATCTGGTCCCCAGATAGTCTTTTGTGAACTAGTTAGGATTTAAAAACTTAAAATGTTATACATAAATTTATTTTCTTGTACAAACTCACAAAATGATCACGGTTGTTGAATTAAAATTCAACAGTGCCAAGACAGAATTACAAACTCAAGCTTTGGTCTGAAATACTTTATCAAGTAATCACTTAACCAAACAAACATAATAAACAAATTATAGGTAGAAGCCTTTCTGCATTTTGAGAGACAATTCTTCCCACACTTGAGGCCCACTCATCTTCCCTCTACACAATTCTTTAAAACAGAATCCTTACAGCCATTTCACAGGTCCATGTCCTTATCAATTAGAGCAATATAGATTTCTGGAAAGTAACTGATGTGGAACAGGCTTATTCATTTTACACCACGCTCTTTTTTTTTTTAAAAACGTCCATTCATGGAATGTGGAGGTCACTAGCTATACCAACATTCATTGCTGATCCCTAATTACCCAGAGGGCAGTTAAGGGTCAACTTCATTGCTCTGGAGTCACATGTAAACCACAACAGGTTATGATAGCAGATTTCCCAAAGGATGCAAATGAACCAGAAGGATATTTTAAGTCAATTGACAACACATGGTTGCACTAGGCCCTCATTTAAATGAATTAAAATTTCACCACCTACTATTACGGCATTCGAATCCATGTCCCCAGAGCATGAGCTGGGGCTCTGGATTACTGGTCCAGTGATATTACCACTATGCCACCACCTTGTCATTCACAACCCTGCATCGAAAATTAAATTTCTCCTTTCTCCAAACATAATCAGAAGCATCCCTTCCTGCAATGAGACAAATTCGCTCATTTTGAAGTATTAAATGTTCATCTGAAGTCACATTTTTAATGAAAATTTTAAATTTAAATTTGTATGAAATAAAGAACCTTATCCATTCTGACCATGCTCATCTCTTTCTTACCATTCCTCTTCCATCGATGTCCTCGAATTGATAAACTGGTGACTGCATTCCTTGATATTCTGGATGACGTTGGCGTTATCTCTACTTCAATCGAGCGTGGAGCATCTTTCGATGATTTCAGGGCACCAAAAGGTAACATATTTTTAATTGCATTGCCAACCTACATGAAAAGGTATCAAAAATTGAAAAGTGAATTATTAAGTTCAAGATTTAACCATTAAAAAAAAGTAGCAAGGCAAAATGCAGATACTTTTTTCCCCATTTTCATACCAAACAAAAATGAGTCAGACTGTTGCAATATCATTTATTTCAATGTGATGGCACAATTGGGATAATGTAGAAAAGACAAGTGTCTGAAGCTTACCAAACAATAATATCAAGTTTGGGTATAGCAATAAAAGGATTTTCTGTTGCTTCAAAAGTTGAGACTTGTGAACAACTGGTGTTTAAAAATTAAATTAACAAAGGTAGCCTTGAGGACAAGTTTATACGGTGAGTGTGTGACAGATTCTTTGCATAAAATATGCAGCAAACAATTAATCAGGCTATTTTAGATCTGGCATTGTCTAATGAGACAGGGTAAATGACTTTGTAGTCAAGTGTTCTCTAAGCAAGAGTGATAATAATATTACTTTCACATTTAGTTTGAATGGGAAAAACCTAGGGTCTGAAACTTGTTTTAAACTTTAATCATATTTCGAAGGTTAAGACAGTTAACTTAGATTAGATTACATTACAGTGTAGAAACAGGCCCTTCGGCCCAACAAGTCCACACCGACCCGCCGAAGCGAAACCCACCCATACCCCTACATTTACCCCTTACCTAACACTACTGGCAATTTAGCATGGCCAATTCACCTGACCCTGCACATCTTTTGGACTGTGGGAGGAAACCGGAGCACCCGGAGGAAACCCACGCAGACACGGGGAGAACGTGCAAACTCCACACAGTCAGTCGCCTGAGGCGGGAATTGAACCCGGGTCTCAGGCGCTGTGAGGCAGCAGTGCTAACCACTGTGCCACCGTGCCGCCCACATGTATGCTGACTTGTATGCTGTGGTCAGGGGAGAAAAGGCAAGGTGGTAAGAAAGTAGTTGAAATTCAATAACTGAATAATCTTTAAGAATTATAAAATTGCACAAGATAGATTCTACAAGAATGATGCACCATCTGCGGCTAATTAAGTTAAAGGGTGTCATCAATTTGAGAGAAAAAACATATAATGCTACAAAGATAAGTGGTAGGTTAGAATTGGGGAAAATCAGCTAAGGGTAACCATAAGTAATTAAAGAAGAAGACAGATTGCATAAACTACAGATATAAAAACGGCTGAAAGAACTTCAAAAATATATTTTAAAAAGGAAGAGAGCAGTTGAAGTTAAAGTTAGCCCCTCAGGTGCAAGACCAGGGAATTAGTAAAGGGACACAAAAGTACAATAGACATTTTGAACAGCATTTTGTATGTAACTTCATGATAGAAGACAAAAGCATCCCAACAAAAATTGGGAAACAAAAATGGGTCAGAAGTAGGCAAGGAATATAACTACCGTGACCGCTGGAGAAAAGTATCAGAAAAACCAAACGAGACTAATAGCTGCCATGTCCTCATTGACTCAATGGACTGAACCAGAGAGGATCTTCAAAAGTTGCAGATATACTTGGCATTTTGCTTGCAATATGAAATTCTCTCGATTCTGGAAACCCCCGGATTAGAAAACTGCAAACGTAATGTGCTTTTTAAAATTGGGAGGGGGCAACAAATTTGGAAACTAGAGACCACTTAGCCAACAGCCTCATGTGGAGACAAAAACTGAAATCTATAATTAAGGAAGCAGCAGAGCATTTAGAAACCTGTAACACAAAGCAAACAGCAGAGTCGATAGATGCTTTCAATAAAAATATAATTTGAGGATGTTAGAAGCAGGAAGGATAAAGAGATATGCAGTGTATTTCGAACTCCAAAAAGGCATCTGATCAGGTGCCACATAAAGGGTTGCTACATTAAAAAGAAAGACTCTACACTGGCAGTAACATAGCACATTTCAGCACAGTACAGGCCCTTCGGCCCTCAATGTTGCAATGACCTATGAAACCAACCTGAAGCCCATCTCACCTACACTATTCAAATATATCAGCATAATATCAGGTAATACATGAAACAAACTGACTAATTCATATAAAATGAGTCTGGACAAATAGATATTTTCAAGTTCACAAACTGCAAGTAGATTGTGGCAGTTATCAGTGCTAGGGCAAAGTGACCAAGCATATCATAACCAAATTTTATAATCCACAAAAAAAAAAATTAGAATGCAAATTGAGGAGGACACCACGAAGGAATGGGTTTTCATTATTCACTCCAGAGATCAGTTTCCAGTTTCCAGGATATATTTTGTGAATTCAAAGAGCCTGCAACAAGGGAAGGAAGCAACAAACAACCCTCTGGATTGAATTAAATCTTCCACTTCTGAGGGTTTTGTAAAGGGACTGTTCCAGAACCAAAAAAAACTTCCAATACTTTTGAATTAAGCGAATAATCGGGTCCATGTTCAGCATCACCATATGGTAAAAAAGAAATCTCATTTCTATCTGTGAAAGATTCAGCATCAACTATATCTGGGGCCAAGCTTTGTACCATCTTCATCTTGCTTTCATAAGCTGTCTGGTCTCCTCAGAAAAGCAATGACAACTCCAATAATGGTTGCCACTTGCTACTGGGATCAGGCAGGCAGCTTTTCTCCTGTAAAAATCAGTCTGATTACATTTAAAAATAGCATCACAAAAACATTCAAATATGAGTTCAGGGTTTGGAATTCAGAATCCGGCCCATCAGTCTGGAAAGTGATTTGCGAAAATCAATGGGTTAAAAAAAAAGACACTGTGCATAATGTAGGAAAATGGCCAATTGCTTTCCTTTTCTTCCTTTCAAAAGCAAAGTATTATTCCAGTAGACAGACTACAGAATGCTGAAGTCAAAAGGATTTCAGTATCTTCATACATGATACAAGGTTAGCACTGCAGATACAGAAAAAAGTAGCAAAGCAAAATGGAATATTATCCTTAATCACAATTGGGATAGAATAAAAATGGCAGGTCTTGCTAAAACTATTCAGCATGCTGATGAAACCATATCGAGTGTATTCCACATGTTTTTAATACCTTTCTTCAATGGTGAATATTTTGGCATTGGAAGCAGTTTGGAGAGAAGGGCGACTAGGTGGATTCCTAGGATGAAAGGGCTTGTCTTATGAGGAAAGATTAAGCAGGTTGGAGCTATGAGCATTAGAGTTTAGAAGAATCAATTAATGAATGGCAATCTTATTGAAACAAGGTTCTGACGGAGCATGACATACTGACATGATGCTTCCTTTACAGGCGGAATCTAGAACTGGGTAGTGTTTTAAAAGTTGGCTCCCCATTTATGGGTATAACAGGATTTTAATTTTCCGGAGGATTGCGAACCTATGTAATTCTCCATCCCAGAGGTGGAGGCACTGAACATATACAATGCCCCAATTGTTATATTTTTAAAAGTGAGGAACAGGCAAGAAAGATTCAACTATAATCGTAGTGAATGACAACATGCTCAACAAACCTTTGGGCTTATTCCTAATGAAGTTCCTTGCACTGTGTTGAATAGTAATTTGCTATTCTGTGTTATATTACCAGTGATTAATTTTAAAGGCAAACATCTTAGAACTTACTTTTGGTGATATTTTAATTGAACATAATTTTTGTTTGGTCAAATTCAATATTCAGGTATGTAAAATTATCCATTTACACTAATGCTGTCCAAACGATACAACTGTACTCTATTAAGCTGAACATTTTATCATTCCTGCAATGAATGTATCTAATAAAGTCATCATCATCTGCATTTCTAGAAAACCAAAACAGGGGATCTTAAGTGTTAATGTAATCCTTATCAAAATGGGCATTCTCAAATAATTGAAGCTCTTAATGCATCTTTCAAAGAAATTTACAGTTATGTTTAGTAAAAGTACTCTTCAAGAATGGAAATGTGTTGCTGGAAAAGCGCAGCAGGTCAGGCAGCATCCAGGGAACAGGAGAATCGACGTTTCGGGCATAAGCCCTTCTTCAGGAATTCCTGAAGAAGGGCTTATGCCCGAAACGTCGATTCTCCTGTTCCCTGGATGCTGCCTGACCTGCTGCGCTTTTCCAGCAACACATTTCCAGCTCTGATCTCCAGCATCTGCAGACCTCACTTTCTACTCTTCAAGAATACCTGTCTATAAAGCTACACATTTTTATTCATCCAAGTTTGAGTCAATTAAGCTAAAGTGTCCAAAATAAGTTTTCCTACTGGTTTGTTTTATGACATGGAGACACGCAATGAACCAAACCAGCCTTTTTACCCGTTTTCACAAAACAGTAAAATTAGAACCCAAGACCCCAAATAGTTTCTCTAAACGGTTCCTAAACAGACTTTGTGACTAATTAATTCTAGACACTGGTTTTGTCTCTTTGACTTAATATACAATAGCTTTGAGAAAAATTAACAAGATGAACTAATTAACGTCTAAGCTTTAAAAACAATATTTGTTTTCAGCACTCAAAAGACAAACAGTTAATAGGGATAAAAAGAAAAAAAAAAACAAACAAAAACAAAACTGGACATTACTCAAATAGTTTTCAAAATGCATTGCTTCACAGGCATAGATGTGGACTCTTTGGTTGTTTTTCTGGAGATACAGATCAGGGTCACATTTTTAGTTCACTGAAGGACAAGTAGCAATGCTTCTACCTCAGCTTTTTTACTCTTTGGGTTTCTGAAAGGCGGTGAGGAGGTTAGACAGGGAGCTTTCAAGTCTTCATGCGGTGTCATCAGCACCCAAACTCTTCACCCCAGAAAACAGTTTGAAAAAAACATTTCAACTCTGACCCTGCCCAGAGACTGGCTGCCATATTTGTCTTAAATGCACTCAATGACTTGGCCTCCATAGCCCTCTGCGGCAATGAGTTCCACAGATTCACCACCCTCTAGCTGAAGAAATTCCTCCTTATCATAGTATAAAAGGTCAGTCCTTCACTCACTCTCAAATTGACAAAATGTTTCAAATCCTTGGCCAATTCATGATGAAGGCTTCTCATTTGGGTTTAGCCCACAATTCTTCAGTTTCAATAACTGATCTTTCAGCTTGAAAAGGAATTATTTTCCTACAATGAATTGATCATGGAAATGCTTTGAGGCATATAAAATCTAAGATAAGATGTTATGAAGCGCAAATATAATAATTATTTACTTGTGCAACTATACAGCATTGTTTCAAGCCAGATTTGGAAGATGCTGGACACCAAGTTCAGTGAGATATGACCAAGATATTAATACATTTTTAGATGGTTAGTTCAGTTCACAGAAGCTGCTCTAATCAGTTGTGTATGAAAAATATTTGGTCAAACAGTTACAATTGTGTACACATCTAGTTTCTCTCTTTTTTTGCTTCATATTTTCAAAGAGTCATAATTAGTCAAAGTCAGGTCAAATATCATGGCAAAGAGAGCAACCAGAAATGCACAGTTTTCAAAACAACAGATGACAACCTAAGTCAAACAAACACTATAAAAGTGTTGTGAAATTCTTTGACCTGTGAAAAACTGGTGCTTAACTGTTTTAACTTGTACATGACTCCACTCTTATAGCAACCTGGACAAAATACCAGCGGATTGGACTTAAACCAGTTGTCTCAATTTGCTTCAAAGAGAGTGGCGCACTATGACCATCTCAGGGAAACTAGAAATTGACAATAAGTTAAGTGATACCTATATAGCCTATAGTGACAGTTTTGATTTTGGGAACTGTGGACTTTTGGATTTCTAAGAGAATCTAGCGTTCCAAGACAGTTTAATAATCCATTGCAAATTAAGAAAATAACAGTGAGCTTGGCAAGCAAGTTACCTAAAGAAAATTGGAACCTCGACATTGCAATTCACCATTGTACAATAAAAATGTCATCTTGATATAAACCTAGAGATTCAGTCTGCAAGATAATTATAATCAAATATCTGTAAACCTTTATTTAAATTAAAGAACAGGAAGAAAAGGGATTTCCTAGCTTTATCACATTGAAAAATTTAGTCAGTTTGATTTTGCTTAAAAATGGGACTCAAATTTAATGAACATTTGACCGGAAAGATCTGAAAAGTTCTGGTTTGATTTTATTTGGCAGTCCACTCAAAATAATGAAATAGAAATGCTCTTACCCACTTTCTGATATTAATTCAAGCTAATTAATCATTCTACTTCAACACATCTCTTCAGACTTTCAAAGTACTTCACATTTAAAACAATTATTTTAAATACCATTGCTTCAGTGAAGAATACATGAAAACCTCATAGTACAAGATTAATGATCATTTAGTTTAAATTATTGCATGGTGAATGTGGAAGGATAAATGGCTGGGCACTAGACTGACTTCAGAATATTTATGACCCATTTCTTGAAAGGGAGGAAAGGCCATACCATATTCATTCTTTAAAGAACAAGATTTTACAGTCGAGATGCCTCACCTCCCTTTTCAATCTTATAATCAAAGAAACTCATTGGCAAAAATCTTCACATAGAAAAATGGAAATAAGGATTTATAATACTTCAGAGTATTCATCAAGTCCAAAAACTAGTAACAAATTCCTGTCTTTCAAAAAAAAACCTTCCTATAACAATTACATCATACCACTCTAAGTTGAAGGATCAGATGACTACTCACTAGTAAGGGTTCTGCAAACATCTCCAACTGTGCTCGATACAATAGATCATCCAGTGCTTTGCAAGCCAAATCCCATTCTCCATTATACCTGGAGAAAAAGTTAAAAATGCATGCCATGTCAAAGCAGCCGTTATGCTTAGCTATACAGTAGTATAATAATTTGTACATTTAGAAAAGAGAGAGATTGCACTGAAAATTATTCAATTGGAAAGCACTTTCAGTAGATCTTCATACTTAAATTCTGAATGAAAGCCCATGAGCTCTGTCTGTTTGCAGTGAAGAATAAACTAGCAATGGTGTGCAAAGTTGTCCATCTCTGGAACACAGTGTTGTGGTTGGTTCTGTTGGTGTTTTACATGTTTCTCCACTATGTAGTCAACTGTTCAACAATGAGAGTTTTTCATATATTGACTGAAACAGCCAATGAAGCAACTCAAAATATCATTCCTGATGAAGGGCTCCTGCCCGAAACGTCAATTCCCCTGCTCCTCGGATGCTGCATGACATGCTGTGTTTTTCTAGCACCACAAACTCTTGGCACAAAATATTAAATGCATATTTATACTTACATAGCATAATAAATAGCTGTTAACATGTGCACCATAAATTCAGCAGAGACAGGTATCCTGCTATCAACATCAGTGTATTCCTTCTGCAATCTCCTGGGAAATCCACTAATGCATATCCTGAAAGTCAAAATTGCACAGAATTAAAAATATTTAAAAAGGTTAAAGATCCAGAAATTTACAATGCAACTTTTAAAATCTCCTATCCTCCTCCTCCTCCCTCTACATCTCAACTGAAATGCTAGTCAAATGATCAAAATTAAATGAAACAAAGTATTAATAGTCACTGGGACATGGGTGTTCAGAGTATTTAAAAATGCAATCTGTGCAGCTTGGAAGTTGTGGATAAAGCAGTAATGACAATGATACAAAAATAAACCCCACATAATTCACTGTACTATCAGTTTGAGTAAGAAAAAACCTTAGCTGTCTCAAATTCTTGGTGACATTTTTAGTCTTAAAAAAATGTGCAATTTCAATTC
The DNA here is from genome assembly GCF_037043375.1 of Chiloscyllium plagiosum. Classification (NCBI taxonomy): domain Eukaryota; kingdom Metazoa; phylum Chordata; class Chondrichthyes; order Orectolobiformes; family Hemiscylliidae; genus Chiloscyllium; species Chiloscyllium plagiosum. The sequence goes on along the minus strand of NW_028270143.1, from coordinate 30,381,328 downwards.
AGTAATGTGTCGAAAATTTATAATTTGTCTGACTATTGCATTTGTACTAATTAGGTGGATCAATCATTGTCACTGTAGTCATGTATTAGTGAAATTATCAACTCTAGTTCAGTGTAACTAACCATCATATTATGACAACATGCAACTCAACAGGATTAAAACGTATAACTAAATGAAAGCTCTGAAGTCAGAAACTGCATATGGTAATTAACTACTTTTCAGCACATTCAACAGAATGCGTCACATAACCTCAACAACCCTGAAGAGCTATTTATCACAGCCTTCATCCAGATACAAACCAACCTAATGCTGGATCTTAAGCTCAAGATATTATTTCACTAGGCATGATGCAGATAGGTCCTAGTAAGCAGAGGTTAATGGGAAATTCTCAGTGGTTATTGTATTCTGGAGAGGTTGATGAACTACCTTCTTAAACCCCCTGCAGGCTTTGGGGTGCAGAGATATTCATGACATCGTTAAAGGACAGAGTTCCAAGAAACAATGAAGGAAAGTCTGGGTGCTGTGCAATATGGGAGAACCTGTAGGTGGTATTCTCATGTGCTTGCTGATTACTGCCGTGTACCCTTTAGAGGGCACACACATTGCTGCAACTGTGCTCTGATGGTGAAGGAAGTCATTGTCGAAGGTGGGGTTGAGTGCCAACCAACCAAGTAGCCTGTTTTGTCCTGGATAGTGTCAAACTTTACAGAGTTAGTGCTACTGGAGCTGCACCCATCAAGGCAAGTGGAGAATTAAATAAAAGATTCATGAACACAGGTGTTGCTGGCTAGGCCAGCATTTATTGCCCATTCTAAAGAGTTCAGAGTCAGCCAGATTCCTGTTGGTCTGAAGTCTCATGTAGCTCAGATCAGGCCAAGGATGGCAGATTCTGTCATATTAGGCATTACTGAACCAGACAATGTTTTCTGACAATTGAAGCTATTACACACTTGCCATCAGACTAGCCTTTCTTCCCAGCCTCTTTGTTGCATTCAAATTTCACTAACTGCCAGAAGAGTAGTTGAACCCATGTCTGCAGAACAATAGCCTAGGATTCTGGATTCCTAGATCAGTGACATTGCCACTATGTCACGACCTGCCCTAATATTCCATCACATTCCTAACCTGTGCTTTGTATATAGTTGCCAGGCTTTGGAGGGGAGTCACTCATTACAGGATTCCTTGTTTCTGACCTCTTCTTGCAGCCACAGTATTTTTAATGAACACTCCAGTTCAATCTCTGGAAAATGATAATCGCAGGATGTTATTGGTGGGGTAGGGGGTGGTGGATTCAGGTGAAGCTAACAACAGTAAACATCAAGAGAAGAGAACTAGATTCTTTGGCTGGAGACAAGCATTTTCTGGTAATTGTGAAGCACAAACATCACTTGGCACTTCAGTCCAAGCTTAGAGCATATAGACACAAGTGCATCTTCAGTATTGAAGGAGTCACAGATGGTGCTCAAAATATTTTCTGATCATTCTACATCAAAAGTATTCATGTTCAATGAAGGAAACGTCATTGACAAAGCTGCCAAAAATCACTACACCTAGAACAAAACCGAGGAACTCCAGCAGTGATGTCCGGGACTGGAGGTGATATGACCACTGAATACCCTTCTTTTGTACTAGATACAACTCTAAACAGCAGAGAGATTTCACCACCACTCAACTCCACCAATCCCAGTTCTGCTAGGAATCCTCAATGTCATACTTGATCAAATGCTGCCTTGATGTCAGGGACATGGACTCACTTATGTCGAGAGCGCAGCTTGCTTATCCATGTTTGGATCAAGGGTCCAATGAGGTCAGCAGCCAGATGGCCATGACAGAACCCAAACAATGTTAGTGAACAATTATTCCTTTGTCAGTGCTCCCTGAAAGCATTGTTGGCAACCACTTTGCTAATGAACAAGAATATATAGAATAAACTCCAGATGCAGTCAAACCTGTGCCTTGCATAGTTGTAGTAAGATTTCTGCCTGCATTAAGGTCAACATTCACTTGACCTTCTGAATTACTGCAAGCTAATGTTACATGGCTCATGTAAAAGTACACTCAAATCCTCTTCTCCTGCAGTCTCTCCTTTTTCAAAAACGTTTTCTATTCTTCCTGTGCAGCAGATTACCTCAGTTCTCCACATATACTCAATTTGACAAATCTTTGCTCATACTCAAACCAACCATACCATCACAGTTGATCCAAGCCAACTGTGACAATATGCATCTTTAAGATGCATTTGCTCTGTCCTATTCTTTTTGAAGAGAGGTGTTTTCAATCAGATGCTGAGGTGTCTGTTCCTTGGAAAGCAGAATACAGAGGAACCTCGATTATCTGAATATCAATTATCCGAATATCAAATTATCCAAAGGAGATCTCGAGGTCCCAATAAAAACATTACAAAGATGTGTTTCCAACACTGATCACATCTTTTGTTTACAGTGATGAAAAGTGAACTCAGCTTACTGAAATGCTGCCGAGAACAGTCCTGGACTGGGAGCTCAGGAACCGTCTCCAAATGACTGACCTCCCGCCCACTGGCTCCCCACACACGTACCCTGGAGTCCTACACAGGGGTGTACCCTAAACTCCCCTTCCCCAGATAATCTCTCCAATATTGTCCTGTGCACAGCAAAGGTGGAACCTGTCAAAAGGTTGCAGTAAAAAGGTGTGTGTGTGGCTGTGTGCGCGCGCGCTATTTGGAGACTCACCCCTCAAAAGGCAGCAGTTTTGTTGTTAGTGTCCAATCTGGCTGCCCCGGGGACGGGGACAATGCTGGATGGGGTTGGGGGCGCAGAGGATGGGGGCGGAGCGAGGGGCCATTTGGATAGGGTTGAGCGGGGACAGTGTTGGATGGGGTTTGGGGGGGGGGGGGGGGGGGGGGAGGGTTCGGGCAGGGGGAGCAGTGTTAGATGGGGGTGGGGGGCGGTTTTGGAGAGGGTTGGGGGCGGGGTGGGGGGGAATGATGGACAGGTTTGGGGGGCAGATGGGAGACAGTGTTGGACGGGGTTGGGGAGCGGCGGCTTGCGTGCGGTGTGCTGTCGCCTCGTCTCCTGAACAGGGAACCGATTTAACAGAAAACTGAGCGCCAGAGAAAAGGCATTGAATCGATTAACCCAATAATCAATTATCTGAACAAAATAGTGCCCACCCATCCCATTCAGATAATCGAGGTTCTGCTGTAAATAGATTTTTTTTAAATTAGGAAACACGAGTGGCTGAAGTCAGGCTCACACAGATCCAGGGTGTTAGTTTTTGCTTTCAGTTCTTGAAGTGAGTTTCTGGAGTTGAAGGTGTGAGATACAGCTCTCTCTCTCCCCCTCCAGCTAAAAGTTTGAGTTCTTCTCTGCTGCTCAAGTGAGAAGACAGCATATGAGATTGAAATGATTTTGCTAATTTGCCATGTCAAGGGTGTGTTTAAAGGATGCTGTTTTATCAGAACAGTTTAAGTCTAGAAATTAACACATTGTTTTGTGAAGTATTTCAATGGAGTTAAGGTTATGCCTTTTTTTTGTGCATTGTAAGAATAAAGCCTAATAATGTGACCAATCAAATTCAGAACACAGCACCTACACTTGCTTTTAATTAGGTAAAATTTTGGGAATAGGCTGTCTCCTCGAAACATTGAGGATATTTGGTCTGATCCATAACAACAATGCAGATCATAAACAGTTGAAGCCACAGGATGGATCTCCACAATACTCCGTTACAGTTCACCAACCACAAAGTGAGAAAATGGACAGTACAGTGACTCAGTGGTTATCACTGCTGCCTTACAGCACCAGGAACATGGGTTCGATCCAGCCTTGGGTAACTATGTGGAGCTTACGCATTCACCCAATTTCCTCTGGGTGTTCTGGTTTCCTCCCAGTCAAAAAGCTGTGCAGGTTAGTTGGGTTGGCCATGCTAAATTGCCCATAGTATCCATACATGTATAGGATTTTGTCACTAAATAAAAATCTTATGGGGTTACAGGGGTCTGGGTGGGGTAATGTTCAGAGGGTAAGGGCAGATTTGATGGGCCAAATTGCCTCTTTTTGCATAGTAAGGATTCTAAACTTCTATGGCATTTATTCCAACGATTTAAGACAGATCTATTACAAAGCAATGGCTTCCAGTAACCTTTACAAGTGCCTTTTGGAACTCCAAATCTACATCTTTATCATTCTGCTTGCGACATTCTCAAAAGAATGCCAACAGATTTACCACACATGAACACAAACTATGCTGAATCTGCCTGACTGTATTACAATTTTCAAAACGTCCTACCATTAGTTCCTTAAAAGTTGCATTCCAACATTTGTATTAGGATTTGAATTTAGGCTAACTGACTTGTAGATTCCTACTTTCCATTTCTCACCTTTCTCAATAGATGTGTTATGTTTACCACTTTTTAATCTGCTGGGAATTGTCCAGAATCTTGGGAATCACTATATTTCAATAAAGATTGAATAGTTGCAGCTTTAACGATAACAAATGAGTAGCTTTACAAATAGGGAAAAAGGCTTAACCAATATATTGAAATTACCTGAAGTAGTAATGTACTGTGGGAAAGGGGAACTGTCAGCTTGGTGACTCAGTGGTTAGCACTGCTGCCTCACAGTGCCAGGGACGCAAGTTCAATTATAGCCTCAAGTGACTGTCTATCTGGACTATCCATTCTCACTGTCTGTGTGGGCTTCGTCGGATTGCTCTGGTTTCCTCCTACTGTCCAAAGATGTGTAGGGCCATGGGTTACAGGGCTAGGGTGGGTCATGCAGACTTGATGAGCCAAATGGCTTGTTGATGAGGAAAGAACACTTCCTCTCATGGGACAATGGTGGATGTTCTGTACTTTTTAACCAAAGATATTTAATAAGATGCCACATTAAAAAGATTATTGTGGAAAATAAAGGATCATGATATAGGACCAGCATGACTGGTTAATGGGAAAGCATAAGCATACATGGGCCTTTCAGTTGTAAAGTTAGAAGCCCCAATACTGATCCTTTGTGGTACATGACTTGTTACAATTTAGACAAATGATTTGGATTAAGCAACAGAAGGGATTTCTTTTTTAAACTGAAGGGATTGTTGCCAAACTTGCAGATGCCACAAAAGATAAGTAGAAAACCAGATTGTGGAAGGGACATAAGGAGGCAACAAAAGGGATAGAGATGGTTTAAATGAATGAATAAAGGATTAACGAAGGGTATAACGCAGGAAAAGTGAGAATTTGTGTTTTAGTAGAAAAATATTATAAGAGTTCTGTAGTCGGAGATGCAGAGGGAACTCTGTATCTGAGCACGTGAAACTGCTGTACCTGCACAAGTCTTCAGCAAGTAATTAGGCAAACTAATGTTATCATTAATTGAGAGGGCAAATGAATACACAAGGGGAGAAGTTATACTTAGTTATACAGCACACTGAGGCCTCGGCCACACTGTGTACAACTTTGGTTACATTATTTAAATGAGGATGTAAATACTGGAAGCAGTTCAGAGAAGGTTTACTAGACTAGTATCTGATATGTACAGATTGTCTTGAAGAAAGGTTGGACAAGCTAGGCTTACATCTACTGGAATCGAGTGTATGATGCTGAAAAAGCACAGCAGGTCCAGCACCACATTCTTGTCTCTGATCTCCAGCCCTCACTTTCTCCTTATATCTACTGGAGTTGAGAAGATTAACTTGACTGAAAAGGCGATTTGAATAGGACAGGGTTGATGTGCAATGAACACTTCCTCTCATAGGACAATATAGAACTTGAAGCCACAGCTTAAAAGAAAAATTGTGGGTCGCCCATTTGACATTAGGAAAACTTTCAAGGGTCATATGTAGATTTTTGATACATCTCGAATCCATATTCCAGCTTACTCGCAATCACCTTTCACCCCCCGGCTCAAAGAATCTATCCACCTCCACCTTAAACATTTCAAAGACACTTGAACAGAAAAGGATAGATTCTCGGAGCCAGCGGAATGAAAAGGTGATTGCGAGTAAGCTGGATTATGGATTTGAGGCTACAATCAGAGCAGCTGTGATCATATTATATGGTGGAGCAGGTTCAAGGGACCAAATACTCCTGCTCTCAACACCTTTACCATTGTGTCCCACAGCTATTGCTGATGTAATTCTCAGAACACATATAGGGCAAGTGAACTTGACAGTTTTAACTTTCCCCATTGTCCTGCATCTGGCTGACTAGATCAGAAATATCCAATATCAAGATCATCAAATGCAAGAATTGTTCACAATGGCAGAGCACTAGGAAGGGATCTTGTCCATAGATCTCTGACAGTGGCAGGACATGCTAATAGGTAGTTATAAAGGCAGCATACAGGACACTTGCTTTTTCTCATTTATGGCACAGATTATAAGAGGTTATGTTGGATCTGTACAGAACTTTGGTTAGGCCACAGCTGGAGTATGGTTTGCAGTTCTGGTCACCACATGATAGGAAATGTGTGTGTACTGGAAGGGGTACACAGGAGATTCAACAAGACGTCTCCTGGGATGGAACAGTTTAGCTGCAAAGACAGGCTGGATGCACTCTGGTTGTTTCTTTAGAGCAAAGGCAGCTGAAAAGGGGTCCTGATTGAGGTGTACAAGATTATGATAGGCAAGGACAGCCTGATAGAAGCAGGTTTTTCTCCTGAGTTAAAGGGTCAATAACAAGGGAGCATAATTTTAAGATGAAAGGCAGAAGGATGAGAGAGGATTTGAGAAGGAATCTTCTCACCCAGATGGTGACAGGAATCTGAAGTCTGAGGGAAAAAAAGAGCGAGATTATGCACTTTCACAATAAGAATAGGAGGTGTAGACTAGTTTGCAAATGGGGAGAGGCTTCAGAAGCAGAAAGGGGCTTAGTGATAGCATACAGGTTCAGTGAGCAGTTAGAAAGGAATTTGCAATGTTAGCATTCATTTTGAGAGGGCTAGAATATAACAGCAGGGATGTCTGATAAGACTCTGGTCAGCAGCATTGGGCCCCATATTTAAAGGATGCATGTACTAGCCTTTGAGAGGATCCAGTGGACGTTTTCAATAATGTTCCTGGGGATGAATGGTTTGCCATGAGGAGCAGTTGAGGACTCAGGGTTTATACTGAATGGAGTTTAGAAGGGCAAAGGGAGGATCTCACTGAAACTTACAGAATACTGAGAGGCTTGCATAGAATGGAAGTGGAGATGATGTTTCCACAAAGGAGAGACGAGGACCTGAAGGCACAGCCTCAGAGTGAAGGAATGACCCTTCAGAACTGATATGAGGAGGAATTTCTTCAGTCAGAGGGTGGTTAATCTGTGGAACTCATTGCTACAGAAGGCTGTGGAGATCAAGTCCTTGCGTGTACTTAAGACAAAGATAGGTAGATGCTTGATTAGTCAAGCATAATGGGTCAAGAACACACACTCCTGGCCTACAAGCCAACAGTTTTGTAAAGGGCATTTAACTGATGGAGTCAGCCTTTACTTTTGTCAGGTTTCTCTGGCCCCAAGAAAACCCATCCTCAGTAATTAAAAATAGAAACACCTAAAATGAAAGCATGTACCTTCCTTAAAAAGATTTTAAATGACCAACATGCCCCCTTACAACAAGCTGGTCAGCTGTCTACATTAAATTCAAAGTGTCAGTATGGACTGCTGTTTCAGATCTTAACCTCTGACCCAAACCCATCTGTTTTGGTGGTTTGAAATAACTGTTTCGTAGTACCAGGATGGACCAATCCAAAAATGCATTTGTTAATTCTTAAGAAAACCTTATTTAAAATATAGTATTCCTCATCATGCTTTGATGAGTTATGAATCATCTGAATCTCACCTGGAGCATGTATGGCAAAGAGAACGCAGCGACTGAGAAGGCATGTAGATTATAGATGCGTTGTAACAGAGAAATAGGAATGTCAATACTTCAAACCTGTTTAATAAGGAAAATTAATTTAATCTTTTAAAAAGGGCATCAGAAAGCATAAATGCGAAGTACGAATTTTATAATTTTCTCTACCCAAATTTTTCCCCAAAACAATAAACCAACAATTTACTTTGTGTTACACAATTCTTCCCCCCACAATCTTCAAACAGCATTTCAGTACTTCATGAACTTAAGGGTTTAAAAAAAAGTCAGATTTGTAACCATACCAGTGATTAATTTAACTAACATTCATTTAATTAATTCAAATTTCAAGCTTAAACTATTTGTCTATCATTTACAGGATAAATTGACAGTGATAAAACAGACTAAAGTCCTACACCTTAGCTGTGACATTGATGCTGAATCAATATTCAAAGTTAACTGGATTATAAATGAGATCATTTGGTACACCCATCAGCAATTTAGTTAACTGTTAAATAGAAATTTATTAACCATGACTATTTCAAATAATTGAGACAATGGTTCATTGTCGAGCTAATAAATGAAGTTACGTTGATTTAATTTGCTGCTCAATGACTTCATAAACACAGATTCTCAGCTAGGTGTTTGTTTTGAAGAGAAATATGCCATTTGACACTACATGAATTATAATTAGTGGGCACCCTTTGAGATTGGATCTATGAGAAACCATTATGTAGTCTGCAATAAGTATTTACTACCTAATATTCTTTTAACTATGTGAAATTTCAAAGTGTGAAAGTATAGTTCAATTTTCATAACTGAATTTTAAAAGCACATACATTTGATTATTAGTTTATAACCATATTACATAAATTCAAACATCTACAGAACAGTTAATATCTGACCTGTTTTGAGCTGTAAATGTTTCCCTTTGACAATAAGGTCCACTATGTACAACTTTCGTCAAGCCATGTCGAGATAAAGCGCCTTCTGTAAGTGCCATAGAACCAAAACTAGAAGGCTAAAGCACCATTTGAAAAATGTTAATTTAAAAAGTATAACAACAAAAATATGGACATGAAAATATATTTGGAATAACATTTTGTACAAAAACAAATGAACAGGGCATCATAGCATATTGTTACAAAACTAGTATTGAAAGAAGTGGTAAGAAAATCATTTGAGCCCAGTCAATAAGCTGCGAATCACAATGTTTCAGAAAGGCAAACAAACCAGTTGTATTACTCTGGGACTTCATGTTAGAATAAACTTTCACCAATGGTATCTTAAAGCTTTTTGCAAAAATCAGAATTATAAACCATTATGTTCCTGCATTGAGATTAAGTTTTTAGAATGCTCAAACTATTTAATTTAATCTCTTTCTATTTTCCAGATGAAGTGAGCAGTTTCATAATCATTCATTTTCTGTAATTTCTTCACCTCAATCCAGCATATTGATTATAATTCTTATTTTTGAAACAAAGTTGTGAGATAGCAGTTAAAGGTAACATTTGGAGTAGTTTGGGCTTGTAGCAATTGGAGTTTCAGAGAAGAAGGGGAGAACTTATTGAAACATATAACAATTACTGGGAGAGCGGCTTGATAGGGTAGATGCAGAGTGTGTTTCCTCTTGTGGAAGAACCTCGGATCAGATGTCAAAATCTCAAAGTAAAGGATCACTCATTTTAGGAAAAATGAGGAGAAATTCTTCTCGCTCAGACAGTAGCAAATTTGTGGAACTATTTACTAGAGGGTTGTCAAGGTGACATGATTAAGTATACTGTATTCAAGGCTGAGATGGACAGTTCTTTTTGAATCAGCAAGGGAATCAAGGGTTATGGGGATAGGGCACAAAAGTGGAGTTGAAAATTATTAGATCAGCCACTGATCAGCAGAGCAGACTCAATGGGCTCAAGAGCCTACTTCTCTTCCTATAAATGCGTAGTCTTAAGATGTTATATTAACGTGAGGATTGAAGAACACTGTCAAGAACATTTTTACAGCTTTAATATGAAAAATAGTTTGTGAGCCATAAAGAACGGTTTGGCTTAAGTGGGAAATGGACTCAGAGCTAACATTGAATGTTCAAATTTTATAGATTTTGTGGTCATTTTTGCATTAGAATGGACAGGCCCAAGGAAAATACAATATTGATATTAAGCCTCATCTGCAAACATCAAAGAATACTTTGGGTGCCATTATCCCCAGTCACTTCACTCCAACCCCATTGCAACATATATGTTTATCATATCATTCTTATATTTATCACCAGAATTTGGTGGTTAGCATTCAGGATGAGTAAGTTAAGTGACATTTGTCCCTTTGGGCAGAAGGGGGAATAAATTATAACACTCCAAGTTGACACTCTGCTGATTAACTTTTATGCTCTTTGCCAGTAGGTGTGAAGGCAAATTTATTCAAATGGCTCCCCTATTTTACAAAGTTCATAATAAGTGTAATAAGTGGTTGGTAGCTTAACAGCACTTATTTATGCAGCACAAGCATATTTGTATTGCAAAATAGTACATTAAAGATAGTTTAAATTTAGCTCTGTTTTACAAATCAAATCAATTTATTTAAAATAAACAGCTGAGTTTAGATGCCAAAAACATTTCCAATTTTAAAATTAAAATCGCTTTCACCTTGCTGTTTCAGTAATAAGTGCCCAATATCTTAAAGAGGTAGTAAAATGCATGCAATTTACCAAGATGTATAAAGAATACATTAAAATAGATATCCTACCTCATGATACACAGAAGGTTTTGAAAGAGATGGGACTGTAAAAGTCTGCACTTTGCTACAACCGTCCTTATCTGCAATTTCCTGGAAAACAAATCTCAGCTTCAATCCTGATTTAGGCAACAATTTGGTTTGGTAAACAAGACAGTAAACAAACTATTCATTTCAGAATTAAAAACAGGAGCTCTCAAACTCAGATTCTGATAAAAGGTCATCAAATTGAAATGTCAATGCTGTTCATCTTCTCACAATGCTACACCTGCTGAGAATTTCATAGAATTAAAGCCTAGTTAAAGCACAGAAGGTGGCCATTTAGTCCTGACAGTCCGTGCCAGCTCTCCACAGGAACAACTCAAATTTGTTCCATTCCTCTGGGCACTTTTTCCCCCATTTCTATCACTTTGTTTAAGATTGCTATCACATTTTGTCTATTATGTATTTTCTTCAATGAATGTAATTCATTTCAACAATGCAGAATGCAGTAATTCTTGAAACTCATGGCAATCAACTGTTTTCATGAAGCTATGAACAATTTGTCCATTCATTTGAGTAAGTACCATGAATTTATTTTATGCCAATAATGGTATTAATAACGCTATAAACATTAAACCTGCACAACAGAAACTGCAATTTTATTCCAAGAACAGTAAACAACAAATTTTGTTAACAAAGCCATTAAATGCTGGCTTATTTCGCCGGGTCGGTGGAGAAAACAATGAGCCATCACTAACTATTGAAATACTGTATACAAGTTCATAAATGAAGTTATTTAATTGTTTAAACCAAAGTTGATTTTATAAATACTGATAGAGCTGAATGTGCACACCTATGATTTTCTGTCAATTAACTGTTGTCCACAATTCTCTCCTCGAAAGGATTAACGATTTTGATTCAGTAATGTCCTAGAGGGAAGGTCAACTTTTAGTTAAAGCCACATTCAAGTTAAGATAGTCACTTGGATGATTTGTTGCTGCCTTCCTCAAAAAAAACCCAAAAGTGGTAGGCTTCCTTGAATGGCAATTACCTTGTGCCTAAATATCATTTACTTCTGAGTTTGGATTGCTGCAAATTTAGATAGTGAACATTCAGCTTTAAGAGATTCAGAAACCAAACTACTTTGTTTTAAAAAAGTGCCACATTGAACAGAATACGAATGACCGTCTAAATGTCTATGCCTTGCTTAGATATCTTAAAATAAATTGCATTGCCAATTATGTATTATGGCAAAATATTTATTACTACATACCAAATTGTAGATGCCCAAGAGGAGTGCCTCAATGCAGCCACTACTGTGCATATCTCTTGTTATCACTGAAAGGTAACTCCATACAAGTTCAGGAAGATACTGTAATGTGAATCTTTTCAGTTCAACCTCAGCACTGCGATAAAATTCAAACAATTGGTGGCAAACTGGCTCCAGCAACTAAAGTCAAAATAAGTTAAAATAAGAAATGAGAGTTTCTAGAAAATGTCAAACTTGAGGACATAAATCATGATATCAATGGAGCACAATAATTTTAAAAACCCAAGTATGATAGCCCCCTATACATCTCAGAATCCTTGCATCCTTCAACTTTGGTAAACAATTAAAGTTTGATCCTGAAAGTTCCATTATTGTAAAGCAATTGGTGTATTCTCGGAGGAAGGGTTACTTACAAATTTAGCACAATGACATGTTCTACTTTGGTCACTTTTCTCACAAGAACAGAGCAGAGCATTCTCACATTTAGAAGTTCCATTGCTTTAGAAACATAACAAGGCTAACCAGACCAAATGTACATTAAACTTACTTAGATGCCAAAAGCAACATATTGGACTAATGTTTCTTCACAATATTTATCCCTTTAAAAGGAAGCACCCAAGTGCCTTAAGTGGATAAAGCCACACCCACAATCCATATCATTTTTTTTTTTAAAAAGAGGGAGGTTATCTTTGCCACCTACATCCTATTTCATTTCACCTTGATGGTTTAGGTGCCGTATACTTATGTGGGACTTGGTATCTCAGAAGAAAACACCTGATGCCATCAGCCCCAGAATGTTGTTCCATTTTCTTTATATTCTTTCATGACAAGCACATCTTTAGCAGGTCTAATATTTGCTACCACCTTCTTGAGGGTAACTGGGAATGGGCAAGTCCCTTCTTAAATACAACAGTCCATCTCGTGTAGGTACACAGCTTATTAGGTATTGGAGATCTTAGGCTTAGAAGGTAATGTCATAGTAGTTTTGGCAAGTTGCTGCAATACATTTAGTCCATGGTATAGACTGCTACCTCTATGGGACACTTGCTAGGTTGGGATGCCAATCAGACTGGACTGGAGTTGAACTTTGAACACATATTCACTCATCCAGGCAAGGACCACATTCCTGGCATGTGTCTTGTAGATGGAAAAACAGGTGTTAAGGAGTTAGGGAGAGTCAGCCACTCCCAAGTTCACAGCCTGTGACTGGTGTTTTTAAGCACATTATTATATCACATATCTAGCAGCGCTTCTGGTCAATTAAGTCGGGTGGCACGGGCAGCATGGTGGCACAGTGATTAGCACTACTGTCTCACAGCGCCAGAGACCCAGGTTCAATTCCTGCCTCAGGCAACTGTCTGTGTGGAGTTTGCACATTCTCCCTGCGTCTGTGTGGGTTTCCTCTGGGTGCTCTGGTTTCCTCCCACAGTCAAAAAATGTGTAGGTTAGGTGAACTGACCAGGCTAAATTGCCCGTAGCATTAGGTGAAGGGGTAAAAGTTAAGGGAATGGGTCTGGGTGGGTTGCTCTTCGGAGGGTTGATGTGGACTGGTTGGGCCAAAGGGCCTGTTTCCACACTAAGTAATCTATTCTAAAGAACGTAATCTATTCAAAAGTCCCAGAATATCAGTGAGTAGAAGTTCTGCAATGGTAATGCCTAAGCAGACGAAAGGGAGATGGTCACTGCCTGTTACTTTTGGCATGCCTGTTACTTGTGGCATGCCTGTTACTTGTGACTTTTCAGTCCAAGCCTCATTTTCCAGGGCTAACTGCATGTGGAGAGAGACTGCTCCAGTGATTGGGTAGTGAAAACTAGCACTGAACACAGTGCAATAATCAATCAACATTTCCATTTCTGACGTTGTCATGGACAATCTTACACAAGCCAGACACAGTCAAATGATGCCTGGAAAGAACCAAAATAGCTGAAGACCAGTATTTATGATATGGAGGACCTTAGCAGGCAGCAAAAACAGATCACCAAAGTATAGTGCTGGAAAAGCACAGCAGGTCAGGCAGCGTCCGAGGAGAAGAAAAAAAAAATGACGTTTTGGGCAATAGCCCTTCATCAAGGAATGAGATTGGGAGCCTCGAGGGTGCAGAGATAAATGGGAAGGGGTGAGGCTGAGGGGGAAGGTAGCTGAGGAGTGTGATAGTTAGACAGAAGAAGTGGGGGTAATGGTGATAGGTCGGAGAGGAGGGTGGAGCAGATAAGTGGGAAGGAAGATGGACAGGTGGGACAGGTCATGAGGGCAGTGCTGAGCTGGCAGGTTGGAACTGGGATAAGGTAGGGGGAGGGAAATGAGGAAATTGGGGAAAGAGGAGGCGTTCTTCCTCCAGGCATCGGGTGGTTAGGGAGTGGCGATGGAGGAGGCCCAGAACTTGCATGTCCTTGGCAGAGTTGGAAGGGGAGTTGAAGTGTTCCACCACGGGGCAGTGGGGTTGATTGGTGCGAGTGTCCCAGAGATGTTCTCCAAAGTGCTCTGCAAGTAGGCATCCTGTCTCCCTGATGTAGAGGAGACGGCATTGGGAACAACGGATACAGTAAATGACGTGTGGAAGTGCAGGTGAAACTTTGATGGATGCGGGAGGCTCCTTTGGGGCCTTGGATGGAGGGGAGGAGAGAGGTGTGGGTGCAGGTTTGGCAATTCCTGCAGTGGCAGGGGAGGGTGGGTTGTTGGGGGACGTGAACCTGACAAAACAGTCATGGAGGGAACGGTCTTTATGGAAAGTGGATAGGGATAAGGAGGGAAATCTCTCTGGTGGGGTCCATATGTAGGTGGCAGAAATGGCAGATGATGATGCAATGTGTACAGAGATTGGTGAGGACCAGAGGGTTCTGTCCTTGTTGAAGTTAGAGAGGTGAGGTTTGAGGGCGGAGGTGCAGGGAGTGGATGAAATGTGCTGGAGGGAATCAACCACCACGTGGGAGGGGAAATTGCCGTCTTTAAAGGAGGCGGCCATCTGGTGTGTTCTGTGATTGAATTGGTCCTCCTGGGAACAGATGTGGTGGAGGCAGAGGAGTTAGGAATAATTTGTTCTGATGTGCTGTGGAGTCTTCTCCCATTCGTATTTAATCATCCACCATAATTTACAACTTCATGTGGCAGACTTGCAGAGCTTTGATCTGATCCATTGGCAATGGCATAGTTTAGCTCTCCTGTGCATGCTGCTTCCAGTATTTCAAATGTAATACTGTGCTATCGCCTCAAGGATGGCAACTCATTGCAATGTGCCCTGTCCCAGCCTACATGCTCTTCTGCACACCACATTGAAAAGGTCATCTACTTTTAAATGGTAGATGATAAGCATGCTAGGTCATGATATTATAGTCAACTTTAGGACAATAATAATGAATAATCCTGAACCATTCCAGTTGCAATAAACCAACAATGTGCATTGATACAGGATGTTAAAACTAGAAGAAAACACCAAAGCATTTCAGATAAAAATTAAGATAAATTTATGAGAAACGACCAAAGTCAAAGAAATAGGTATTAAAGGACAATCTCAAATGAAGGAGTGTAAGGTGAAGGCAATTTTTAAAATGTAGGCACTGAGGGATTTTTGACTCAAAAAACAAGGATAACTGAATTGAGAGGAATTGAGTATAACACGGAGTCTCAGATTAGCTAAGGTTTACAGAATATGGAGGACAAGACCAACCAGGGAAATATCAGGAGCAGCAGAGTTTGACAAACAGCAAACATCAGTGGTGGGCAAGCTGTTGGAGAGCATCCTGAGGAGCAGGATTTACATGTATTTGCATAGCTATGACAGATCAGATGTGGCAAGACTGAAGGCCAATAGTGAAGGTGAAAGCATTCAGTGTGGAGACAAGAGAATAAAAAGGGACCAAAGTGCGACAAGTCTGGTTCAACCCAAGATAATGGCAAGGGAAAGGACAGACTTAGTAGCAAAGAAACATTTCCTAGTTTGTGTTCCTAATGTTCAAAGAAATCTTTGAGGGCCCTATTTTCTCCCTAGTTAATGTATTTGCAAGGACAAAAGGGTAACTAATGAGAGAATAGGGCCCCTCAAAGATGAGCAAGGCAGCTGATGTGTGGAACCACAGAAGATGGAGGAGATACTAAACAAGTATTTAGCATCAATGTTACTATGGAGAGGGATATAGAAAATATAGTACAAGGGAAGTGGATAGTGA
The DNA here is from genome assembly GCF_037043375.1 of Chiloscyllium plagiosum. Taxonomy (NCBI): domain Eukaryota; kingdom Metazoa; phylum Chordata; class Chondrichthyes; order Orectolobiformes; family Hemiscylliidae; genus Chiloscyllium; species Chiloscyllium plagiosum. The sequence continues at coordinate 30,365,371 of NW_028270143.1, read as the reverse complement.
TAGCTTGAAAAATGTCCACATTGCAGAGGTGGTGGTGCTGAATGTCTTAAAATGCATAAAAAGGTAAATAAATCCTCAGGACCCTATCAGGTGCACCCTAGAACTCTGTGGAAGCGATTGTGGGCATCTTGCTAATATACTTGAATCATTGAAAGTCACAGGTGAAGTGCTGGAAAACTGGAAGTTGGCCAACATGGTGCCACTATTTAAGAAAGGTGATAAGGAAAAGCTAGGGAACTATAGACCAGTGAGCCTGACCTCAGTGGGCGAGTTGTTGGAGGGAATCCTGAGAGAAAGAATTTACACATATTTGGAAAGGCAAGGACTGATTAGGGATAGTCAATATGGCTTTGTGCGTGGGACATAATGTCTCACTAACCTGACTGAGATTTTTTGAAGAAGTAATGAAGAGGATTGAGGAAGGCAGAGCAGTGGATGTGATCTATGTAGACTTCAGTAAGGCATTCAACAAGGTTCCTCATGGGAGACTGGTTAGCAAGGTTAGATAACATGGATTACAGGAATAACTAGCCATTTGGATACAGAAGGTAGAAGACAGAGAATGGTGCTGATGTGTTGCCTTTCAGTCTGGAGGCCTGTGACCAGTGGTGTGTCACAAGGAACAGTGCTGTGTTCACTGCTTTTCTTCATTTATATTTACATCCAAATCATTTATATAAGAGGTATGGTTAGTATGTTTGCAGATGACACCAAAATTGGAGGTGTAGTGGACAACAAAAGAGGTTACCTCAAATTACAATGGGATCTTGGTGAGATGGGCCAATGTGCTGAGGAGTGGCAGATGGAGTTTAAATTTAGATAGATGTGAGGTGCTGCATTTTGGAAAGATAAATCAGGGCAGGACTTATACACTTAATGGTAAGGTCCTGGGGAGTGTTGCTGAACAAGGAGACCTTGGAGTGCAGGTTCATAGCTCCTTGAAAGTGGAGTTGCAGGTAGATAGGATAGTGAAGGCGGCATTTGGTATGCTTTCCTTTATTGGTCAGAGTATTGAGTACAGGAGTTGGGAGGTCATGTTGCGGCTGTACAGGGCATTGGTTAGGCCACTTTTTGATATGGTGTATAATTCTGATCTCCCTTCTACAGGAAAGATGTTGTTAAACTTGAAAGCGTTCAGATAAGATTTAAGGATGTTGCCAGGATTGGAGGTATTGAGCCAAAGGGAGAGGTTGAATAGACTGGGGCTATTTTCCTTGGAGCATTGGAAGTTGAGGGGTGACCTTAAAGGTTTATAAAACCAGGAGGTGCATATAGGGTAAATAGACAAAAGTCTTTTCCCTGGGCGGGGGTAGTCAAAAACCAGAGGACTTAGGTTTAAGGTGACAAGGGAAAAATTTTAAAAAGGACCTAAGTGGCAACTTTTTCATGCAGAGGATGGTGAGCGTATGGAATGAGCTGCCAGAGGAAGTGTTGGAGGCTGGTACAATTACAACATTTAACAAGGCAAATAGATTAATATATGAACTGGAAGGGTTTAAAAAGAGATATGGGCCAAGTGCTGGCAAATGGGACTAGATTAATTTCAGATATCTGGGCAGCATGGCTGAATTGGACCGAAGACTATGTTTCCACGCTGTACATCTCTATGACTCTAAGTGACAGGATACAGGATAGTCTGACAACAGAGACTGGGGTCAAGGGATAGTGAACTCAACAGCATGCAATGATATCATATCGTCAAGGGATAGCATGCAAATTAAGAATAAGGTCTAGTTAGAAACACAGCAGGAAGGTGGAGAAATAAAATGATGGGTTCAGGCAATTCAGTGGAGTGAAAGAAAGGTTGCCCAAGGAAAACAAACAACAGGAATCAGGACAGAAAGATGCAAAAGGGTCTAAGCATTGGCCTTTGTATCGGAGCCAAAGCCAAAATGCACAGAGAAAGATGCACAGATATTGCAGAATTAGGACCAACAGAATCATACAGTAAAGGAGGGAGTAACAGAGATCACCTGTATTTGACATGACAGAAATAGAGACGAGAGAAGAGAGGGACATCCAAAGAAACCTAAGTTTGTAACCAGAATTCAAAAATGAGCATGTTGCCCTACATAAAGCTACAATATAAAATGCAGGTTAAATGTAATAAAAACATCCAAAGCCACTTCAGACACGCGTAAGTAACAATGGATGGCACGCCAAAAGAGGAAATAAGAATGGTGACTACAAGCCTGACCAAAAGATCTGGTTATGCAAAATCTTAAAAGGAGTTGGAAAGAACATGGAGTATGGCAGGAAATCCACAGCATATTGTCCTAGATATCTGAGGAATTAAGCAGAGTTGCATCCAAAGCGAGCCACATCATAATTTTTCTTTTTAATTCCTACCTCACAATGTGGCTCACAGATGACTGTGTATAATTCTGAAACCAGGGTACTCTTGCCTTTTAAACTTGAAGCATAGCTGGATATAGAGGTCTCAGGCAGTGTCTGAATTCAAAAGTAAAAAGAAAAGTGAGTTTTAAAATCACAAATATTTTAAAATGGAATCCATTTCACTTTTACTTCACAAGAAATTAAAAACCTGTTTTGAATATTTCAAGAGTGGGAGCTTTTGACAGCTTGTCGAGATACAACAGGATGTGGCCATATCTAATAATTCTGGTTTCATCTCAATTCCATTCAAACAGACCACCATTAAGAACAAGGTTGCTAGAACTTGGTAATATCTCTACATATAGTTTTATTTTTCCTGGCATCTAAGATGCTTAATGATTACAACATAGCTGTATATGGAGACAAATTAGCAATTACAAATAAACTAAAACCCAAAACAAATTAACACCACTTAAATTACTTCTGGATTAATGACCATTAATGAGAAATAAACTGAATTGAAGGAGTCAAATAAGTGTATGGAGAATACAGAGGATATAAAATGGTCAGAAAAATGCACACCACAACTAGTGATTGAAAGAACTGCAGGAAAAAGGAAATTTCCCAAACAGCTCCATTTAAAATGAGAGAAAAAGTGAAGACTGCAGATGCTGGAGATTAAAGTCAAGATTGTGGTGCTGGAAAAGCCTAGCAGGTCAGGCAGCATCCGAGGAGCAGGAAAATCGGTGTTTTGGGCATCAGCCCTTCATCAGAAACGAGACTTGTGGGCCAGGGGGACTGAAAGATAGATGGGAGGGGGAAGAATGTAACTGGAAATATAATTGGTAGAGGAGGGTGCAGGTGGAAGTGATAGGTCAGAGGGTAGGGTAGGAAGGAAGATCAACAAGTAGATCCAGTCAAGGGAGTGGTGCCAAGTTGGAGGCTTGGGGCTGGGATAAGATGGTGTTTTTACAGGAGGTAGGGTGGGAGGTGTAGTCCAGTCGCTGTGGGAGTCAGTGGGTTTGTAGTAAATGTCCGTGTCTATTTGGTTGCCGAACATTTACCACAAACCCACCGACTCCTACAGCTACCTGAACTACATCTCATCCCACCCTACCGCCTGTAAAAATTCCATCCCTTATTTCCAATTCCTCCACCTCCACTGCATTTACTCAGATAGAGGACCAATTCCACCACAGAACATCCCAGATGGCCTCCTTCCTCAAAGACCACAAATTTCCCCTTCCATGCAGTCAATGATGCCCTCCAGTGCATTCTCTCCATTTCCCACTTCTCTGCCCTTGAACCCCACCCCTCTAATTGCAACAGGGACAGAATCCTCCTGATCCCGACCTTCCACTCCAACCTCTGCGTACATCGCATCATCCTCTGCCACTTCTGCCATCTGCAAACAGAATCCACCACTTGGGATATATTTTCCTCCCAACCTCTGTGTTCCGTGAAGACCATTCCCTCTGTGACTCCATTGTCAGATCCACGCACCCCCCACCAGCCAAACCTCCACCCCTGCGACCTTAGATTAGATTACATTACAGTGTGGAAACAGGCCCTTCGGCCCAACAAGTCCACACCGACCCGCCGAAGTGCAACCCACCCCTACCCCTACATTTACCCCTTACCTAACACTACGGGCAATTTAGCATGGCCAATTCACCTGACCTGCACATCTTTGGACTGTGGGAGGAAACCGGAGCACCCGGAGGAAACCCGCGCAGACACGGGGAGAATGTGCAAACTCCACACAGTCAGTCGTCTGAGGCGGGAATTGAACCCGGGTCTCTGGCGTTGTGAGGCAGCAGTGCTAACCACTGTGCCACCATGCCGCCCACTGTGCCACCGTGCCGCCCAGCTACTGCAGGAAGTGCAAAACCTGCACCTACGCCTCCATCCAAGGCCCCAAAGGATCTTTCCACATCTGGCAGAAATTTAACAGTACTTCTACGCACATTATCTACTGTATCCGTTGCACCTGACATGGTCTCCGCTACATTGGGGAGACAGGATGCCAATTTGCAGATTGTTGCAGAGAACATCTCTGGGACACCAACACCAACCAATCCCACCGCCCTGTGGCAGAACATTTTGACTCCACTTCTCACTCCACCAAGGACCTGCAAGTCATAGGCCTCCTCCATCGTAAAACCCTTACCACCTGATGCCTGGAGGAAGAACGCCTCATCTTCCGCCTTGCGGCCCTGCAACCACACAGGATCAATGTGGATTTCATCAATTTCCTCATTTTCCCCTCCTCCCACCTTATCCCAGTCCCAAGAATTCAACTTGGCGCCACTCCCTTGACTGGTCCTACCTGTCCATCTTCCTTCCTTCCCACCCATCTGCTCCACCTTCCCCTCTGACCTATCACTTCCACCCACACCTTCATCTATCCTATCACATTCCCAGCCACCTCCCCCCCCAGCCCCACCCCCCTCCCATTTATCTCTCAGCTCCCGCTGCCAACAAGCCTCACTCCTGATGAAGGGCTGATGCCCAAAATGTCAATGCTCCTGTTCCTCGGATGCTGCCTGGCCTGGTGTGCTTTTCCAGCACCACACATTCAAGCTCTAATTAAAATGCAAAGTATTGATTAAGAGTTACAAAATGCAATCACACTGCTTCGAGTTGCAGGCCTTAGATGACACAGTGCTTCCTTCCACCCTCATTTCAACTTATTTTTTTATATACCTCAGACTTTTCCTCAGTTCCAAAATATACCAATGTTGCGCATAACAATGGGTTTAAATAAGGTCTATCAGCACTAATACTATCCAGTGCAGGATTAGGGCACTTTGGAAAGCAACCCAAGAGAGAGACCCAGGAAACCTTCAGGAAGAATCCCTTTCCCATAATGAACCAACCACTTCTAACCCATCTCCCCAGCTCACCCCTCCCTCTAACATAGTTGATGTCCTGACTCAATGTTGTCCAGGTTCTCATGCATTAAGTAAGCAGTCCCATCCAACACTAACTGCCATTTAATTCCTTGTCCTCTAATTGAAAAACAGGTTAAATTGTTTTCAAACAAAATCAGGAAATTCAAGAAGCCTTACTACTACTGCTACAACAAAGAATAGTGGTAAGGTAGGATACAGAAAATGGAGGAAGTGAGCAAATGCTGATAGAAGAATGAAAAAGATAGAAAGAGAAGTAGAAAAGGAGAGATACATAGTATATTTTTGTCATGTTTCCTGCTTTGTGAATTTAGTTATACCTAGGTCCTCAATTCAGCTTATTAAGGGTAATTTTCCTCTTCTGAAGATAGATGACTCCAACAGTGTCTTCCACATTCAGAGTTAGAGCCAGATCCCATAGAACAGACCTCCCCACTCCATATTAAGTGGGTTTAAAATAAGCTTTAAAAATAATAAAGTAGTTAAAGAATAAAACCCAGAACACAATTATTTCAGTGAGTAAAATTTGAAACTGTAGAATACCAGTATGAATCATCAGTTCAACTCAAGAACATTGGAAATCCTAGATAACAAAAGAACAATAGGCCTGCAGTACACCTTGTATCATTCCTGGGTTTGTATAGCACTGATCATGTTCTTGAGTAAACATAATTAAATTGACTCAGTCACACATTCCTACTGCTGCAGATGTAATTCCAGGAAAGTACATTGATGCAGAGGGTCAGAAGACAAGGATGTTACGAAGTGGAGGCTATTGGTGACGTGGGCAGAAAGAGGGACGAAATGTTGAAAGCACATTTTAAGGAGCAAAAAAATGATTTAAAACACATGACATAGTATGCCAGGGAGTACGGAAATAGGCAATGGCACAGATGAGAGGATGAGAGACAAAGACACACACAGACAAAAAAAGGAGAGAAGCTGGGGCTGTTCTCATTAGAATAGAAGTCAAAAAATAAACCTAGAATGTGTTCAAAGTCCATGTCACACCTCACTGGGGTAGCAGATGAGAAGTCAAGCCCTGCTGCTCAAAATCTCCATTTGCATCATGTGCACAACTTCTCAGGGGTCAAATTGCTTTCTTGATCTATTCTCATCAACAGGTAAAAACAAACTCCTGGAAGTAACTCAGTCCGGCAGCTTCCATAGAGAGAAAACAATTAACATGAAGGCCAGTCAAGAAGGGGCTTTGGACTTGGAATATTAACTGTTTTGTCACCATGGATGTTACTAAATCTGCTGAGTTTGATTCAGATCTCCAGCAAAGTGTAGTTCTTTGATTTATCCACAGCAGTGATCTCTGCATGTTACAATCATAACAGATTTATTTTCAAAGAAAAAACAAGCAACTATATTAGTTTTCATTAAGGGGATATTACATAGAATAGTTGACTTGTCTAATATCTCTAACCTGGTCTGCATCTGATAAGGTCTTCTTTTTTGTAAATATATTTGTAAAATTTAAAAAAATTTGCTAACATATAGAATTATTGAAAAATGCAATCAATAACAAATATCAGTATAATAAAAAGAAAACAAACACAAAAACAATACAACTACTGTCTCCTAACTATTAACCTACCCTACCCTCTAATACAAAACAAACCCTAACACTGTGCAAAGCAACACCAAAAAAAAGCAGAAAAACAAAAAAAAAACAGAATACAGAACAGCTATGCTCGGCGCAAAGCTCCCAAACAGAGGAACAGGAGTATTGTGTATGTATATACCCATATTAACTCAGGAGACACCCTCACGGCCCATGGCTTGACAAATCTAAACATCCTGGTTAAATAAATGCCCTAGTTGAGACAACTGACAAATCTGTTTCCAAATAACTTACATAGGGCTGCCATGTCTTATAAAAATGGTCTGTTGTGTAGTCCACCATGTTTGTGAAGAAAGTCCAAGGGAATCTGCTCCATAATTAATTTTTGCCACCCCAGCAAGCCCAGCGGGTTCTCAGACACCCAATTCATCAGAATATTCTTCCGTGCACAGTATACAAGAATATTAAATAGTTTCTTCCCATGCCTGTCTAAAGATGGTAAATCTGATAGACCTAAGAGGAGAGATATCGGGTCTACTTTGACTTCAGTCCTCAATACCCTCCCTATCTCTTCCGCCACAACGCTCCAATAAACACAGAGCTTGTGGCGTGTCCAGAAGCAATGGGTAAGAGTACCTACACTTATTTTACACTTGGGGCACACAGAAGATGCCCCTTTTTTAAACTCCGCCAGACAGTCTGGTGCCAGATGAGCCCTATGCAGAACTTTTAACTGCGTAGCGTATGTCCTATTACAGATTGAGATCTTTTAAGCATTCTCCCACATGTTCTCCCATGTTTCAGAAGAGATCTCCACTCCTAGCTCTTGCTCCTAGACCTCACATAACCGGTTAATATCTTGCCAGGCCCTGCCACCCAGCAGGCGATAGAGGGCACTAACTGAAAGGGTGCTTGTGGAACGTAGCAACAACCTCTCTGTATCGGGCTTATAGGGCTTAGGGAGAAGTGTAGTCTTCTTCTGGATGAAATCCCAAACCTGAAAAAACGGAAAAGATCTCTGCTGGGCAACCCGTATTTGCAGCACAATTGCTCAAAAGACATCATAACCTCCTTCTCAAACAAGTCTCCCAAACTAGAAACTCCACTTGCTGCCCATAGTTTGAACCCTGAGTCCATCATCCCTGGTCAGAACCCTGGCATGCCAACTATAGGTGTAAATGGCGAAGTCTTGGATAAACAACCCTAACTCTGACACATCGCCCTCCATGCCTTGACTGTACTAATGTCAATGGGGTTCCAGCAGTGGCCCATAACGGTCCTCAACGTATCCATGAACAACAGGTTAATAAGAGGACACTTTGCTTGGAAGGCCTCAATATCCAGCCATATTGAGTTTGGATCGTTATCTACCCAATTGCAGACAAAGGACAGCAGTGAACGCAATTGATACCTCCTGATGTCTGTGAAATCAACTCCTCCCCCTCCTTGAGGCAACTGCAATTTAGTAAGTTTAAATGAGGGACCGCCCACGATGCCAGACAAAGGAACCAAACCACCCCATAAGCTTCCGCTGAGTTGACCTGGGAAACATTATAGGGAGCATACGCATGGGATAAAGCAAACGAGGAAGAATATTCATCTTAATGAGAGATATTCGGCCCAGCCACGAAACTGGAAGAGCCTCCCATCTCTGGAGATCTCGCCTAACATTGTTGAGCAAGTGAGCAAAGTTAGTCAGAAATAACAGATCAAACTTGGGCGTAATAAAAATGCCAAGGTAGCGGAACCCTGCCCGTGACCACATAAAAGGAACTTAGAGCCACCTTCAACTTCTGGCACATCCTTAAGGTTCCCCAAAGGCATAGCCTCCGATTTTGCAAAGTTAATCTTATATCCTGAAATAGACTCAAATGAATTGATACATTGTATCAAATGGGGTACGGAGGTGATTGGGTTCGATAAAAACAGAAGGACATCATCTGCATACAGTGTCATCTTGTATGCCCTCGATCCCACTTCCGGAGCAGTTATGTGGACGTTCTGACGAATGGCCTCTGCCAGCGGCTCTATCACCAACGTAAACAACAATGGTGAGAGGGAGCAGCATTGCCAACTACCCCTACCAATCGTAAAATTCCCAGACTTCACCCAGTTGGTGACGACCGTGGCCAGAAGGTGGCGATATAAAACCTCCACACACCTAGCAAAGACCCACCCAACCCAAACTGTTCTAAGACAAAAAAGGTACGGCCATTCCACCCGGTCAAATGCTTTCTCTGCATCTAATGAAATCACCAACCCCTGAATCGATCGTTGCTGACAAACTTGTACCATATTCAGCAACCTTCTAATATTATTAGAGGACCTGCAGCCCCTTATAAAGTCTGTCTAGTCTTCTTTAACAATATGGGGCAACACCTTTTCCAATTTCAGCGCCAGGATCTTGGACAGAATGTTGAAATCTGAATTTAATAGCGAGGTGGGTCTGTATGAAGCACAATCCTCAGGAACCTTCCCCTTCTTAAGAATTAAGGGAATATTAGCTTCTCTCAAAGATGGTGGCAGGCATTCATGCATATAGGAGTGATTGTACATCTCTGATATCGGCCCTGACTGAATCCCTATAAACTCCTTATAAAACTCACCCGGAAGACCATCAGGGTCAGGTGCTTTTCCACTCTGAAGTTGCCCAGCTGCCTCCTGTATTTCCTGAACTGTCAAGGTGGCATTAAGGAGAGAGGCCTGTTCCGAGGTTACCCCGGGAGGTCCAGGTTCTTAAAAAAGGTCTCCATTTTAGCCTCCTGTCCTCGCAACCTTCAGACCGATACAATTCAGAGTAGAAACTCTGAAAAGCCTCATTAATCTTTTTAGCATCGTATGTAAGGACCCCGGCGCTGTCTCTGATTGCAGTCATGGATTGGGGAGCATGCTTTTTCCTCGTCAGGTATGCTAAATACTTCCCTGGCCTATCCCCATCTTCGAACAGCCTCTGTCTAGCAAAAGCAAGGTCTTTCTTTGTTTTGTGTCAGTATTGAATTCAAGGCAGCCCGAAGGGCCGTGATCCACTGTAGCGTAGTCACCAAAGGCCACACAAAATGTGCTGCCTCCGCAAGTAGCCTCTCAAGTAGACACTGCTGTTCCTCCTTCTGTCATTTCTGGCTAGCCGAATTGGAAACAGCTAATACCCTAGCAAAGGCCTTAGCAGTCTCCCATAGCATGGACGGACTACTAACTGTGCCTGAGTTGATAGTCAAGAATTCCTGAAGCTCCTTCAAATAGTATTCCACAATTTTGGAATCTTTAAAGAGAAAAGGGTCCAAACGCCAATGCCACAAACCTAGCCCTTGACTCTTGGCCTTAATCTCCAAGTATACTGCCGCATGATCAGAGCTAGCTATATTCCCAATTTTACAACTCAAAATCAGATCCAGAAGGGTAGAGTGAGCCAGAAAGAGATCATTCCTCGTGTGACATTTATGTGGATTTGGGGAAAAAAGGTGAAGTCCCTGCCGGTAGGGTGAAGACATCTCCAAATATCCACCAGCCCCAACTCCTCCTGGCCTGCAAAGAAATAGTTGGGGGCCCACAAGGCATCCTGTCCATTGTCAGATTCAAAAGACAATTAAAATCCCTCCTATAATAATGTGCCATGTTCCAAAAGCACTCAACTTAGAGAAAGCACTAATCAAAAATTTGAGGGAACGCGCCAGAGGACAGTAGACATTTAAAATGCCACATTTCTCCCCATGTATCAGGGCTTTAAGTATCACAAACCGTCCCTGCTCATCTTTACCTGCTCTAATAACGTGAACAGAAGATTTTTCTGCATAAATACCGCCACTCCCCTACTTTTAGTAGTAAAAGGATGAGAAGAATACCCGGTCATAACCCTCCTGTTGTAATTTCAGGTGATACCCATCATCAAGGTGGGTTTCCTGCAACAAAGCGATATCAACCCTTTCCCTCAAGGCTGGAAAGCACTTTTTTTCCTTTTAACAGGCGAATGACTTCCCTTAATGTTCCAGGTGCACCATTTAATAAGACACTTAGCCATATCCCCTTTCAAACACCCTTGAACCCCTCAGAGGGAAAACCCTGCCTACAAAGCGCCGAGCGTAAGTAAATAAAGACTCAGAATCGAAAAGCTATATATACAAAAACTACTCTACCATAACTATAAACTATTACTACTAAACAACTACAAAGAAAACCAACTATAGAACCTTGAATGCCCCATAGAGGGCGCTCACCCTATCTATCCCCTCCTTCACAGCTCCTTCAAACCTGGACTGTGCCCCAGCCTTAGGCCAGAAGATAAAAAACAAGGAGATGATCCTTAAATCAACAGAAAAAAAAAGACAAAGTCAGGATGAGCACTCCACCCATCCCCGGCTTCATTACACCCCTATTGTGACTAAAAGAGAAGCAGAACAAACAAAAAAAGGGGGAGAGACCACAAAGAACATTCAGAAAATCCAGTTATTAAAAAAAAAAACTTATTCCAAAGTCTTTTGCCCCCTTTCCCAAAAGGAAATTATTAGGGAGAAAGAAAGGAATATAAAAAAGGAAGGGAAAGCATGGAGAAAGATAAAGATAGAAAAGAGAACAAACATTAACCATATTCTTCAGGCCAATCAGTCTATTTTAAAGTGTCCAAAGTTTTTAGCCTTATCCACCGAGTCAAATTTATAAACTGAGTCGTCGTGGCAGAAACGCAACTCTCCTGAACCCCGGGGAGGGTTCAGGAGAGGCTGCTGTTGCTGCAGTCTCTGGTATGCCTGGTGCTGCAAGGGAGTGTCCTCCCTGCTGCTGTTTGCTTGCTCCTTTTCCCTTTGGCATCCGTCCCACTTCCAATTAACAAATATGTATTCTGTAAGGTTTTAAACTAATAATTCCACCACATAAGCTGGCCAGGGATGTTAAAAAAAACACCAGTATGCCTTGGCTGTTTGGCAGAGCTGTCCACAGCAGTCCTACAGAATTGCTGCCATCTTACAGAGTCCTGGTAAGGTCTTTTAAAAACAAATATGAAGGTAAGTCATTTAACACCTTTGTCAGCTCTGTTCCTCGACAATCAGGTCACTAGAATTTAAGCTGTCAACTCAAATGTAGTACGGAGGGTATGCAACATCATCAGCTCTGCTCTCTTTCAGAATCTTAGAGGATTCAGTGGTGACAGGACACAAGAACATCCCATACCACAACAGCATTCCTAGAAAAGTAGGGGAGCTCTCATGATGTCCTTGCTGTTTGAATCATTTACTGTGGGTTTTTACTGTGCAAATTGGTCACAGCTAAAATTTTGTTAGCACTAAGTGAAAGAAACAGTAGAATCTAATCGGCCTCTACCCACAACCATACCAAATTCAGAACCAGTCCTGGTTACATAAATATTATGCAACAGTCTCCATGCATCAGAGAATTGTGCAACGGCAACATCATGGTTGCATTCTTCAGACTGATTTGTTCAGAAAGAATAATCACAGTAACAGCCATGGTATAGATAGATATCAGTTCCAGCAGAGATTCTTGAGGATCAAAGCTTTTATAAAAAAAATGCTGCTACATCACAAAATGTAAAATTGGATAGGCAAGTGTGTGGCTAGAGTGATACACGCAATGCACAGTTTATTTCACAGTGAAAATAACTTTGCAATAAACACGGTGTTTTTTGGTTCATAATTCAGCATATTCAGTTTCCCCCCCCCCCCCCCCAACATGCTTAAAAAAAAAAAGAGTACATGCTAAACCTTGGAAAAATATTGGAAAAACTAAGTACCTGTTAAACCTGCAATACTTTTGTCACAAACTAACAGGCCGAATTTGGTGTTCAGTTCATTCATCTGCTGTTTCTAACCATTGGTTAACTTGACTTGCAAACATTTCCCAAAATGCTCACACCCAACAACTTCTCACTCATGCCTGCTTCCTAGCCATCTCCCCCTTTCTGACTCAATGCTCATTCTCTCCCCCAGATCTTGACACCAGCCATCACAACAACAGTCACCAGCTCCCTATGCAGTTAACATTGTCCAGAGAGGATGTGAAATTTTGCTTATGAATAATCTTGCTGCAAGGAGATGAGAGATGAAGCATGATATAGTGTACTGCCAACTTTGTTTAACCATTCCCTTAAAAAGGAGATTTTAAAATCAAATGCACACGACATTTGATGTTACCCACTACAATTAAAAAAAAGGAACCCCCATACTTTCTTGGATCCAGAGTATCCCCCATACACACTATACAGTTTATACGAATCCACCTTGTTTGCTTCTAGCTCTAACAAAACTTCAGAGGTGCAATTCCTTTTTTGTTAATACTTCCATTGCAAAACAAAATTGAACCAGGTCCTAGACTGTACACTAATTAGATGCAAAACACTGCATTATTTCTTTAAATGTAAATACTCAATTATTTATATACTAGTTATTGTGCTTATTCACCAATCAAGACCTTTAAAGTTATTGTCACAGGTTGCATCTTTCTTCAGCTGGCACACTTTTATTGTGAAGCTCAATTCTTGCTAATCCATTATCTTTTTTCTTCAAATCCCCTCCATTGTCAATTATTTAAAAGACTCCATTATTTAAAAAAAAATAGGGTGAAACCTTCACCACAACAGAAAACTAACTTCCAGTAAATTGGTAGGAACAAAAACTTACATTAGTTGCTCAAAGCATACTTTGCACTTTTAAACATACATTCAAAAGGCAGTTTTTTGTATTCCCTGGGATCTTGTTTAGATTGTCAACTAACAATTATTTCCTGCGAGCAATACCCCCTTCTCGAATACGGTTCCTCTGGAAATTGTAAACAGCAGGTCAAGATTATCATCTAAGTGATCTGAAAAAAAGAACATTCTCCCCACCCTGCCCACCATTTTAGCATCTTTTTCAAAGAAATAGCTTTATTTCATGCCTCTAGGTATCATCTTTCCACTGTTGAAGCAAATAGCATTTCTTCATTTGACACCAAAATTATCTAAATTCAGTATTCAGGAAAGACAGTAATCCAGAGGTCAGGATTCAGTGCCTATTTATATATTAAAGTAAAAAAAAAATTATGACTAATACTTGAGACTATTTGCTTATTTAAACATTAGTACTGAAATAATGAGAACTTACCTTAAACTCTGAAAGCCACTCCTCCACCACCCCTTTGTCTGTGGCCAACATCTTTCCTCCTTATCGTAAAAGCCAAAAGTTAGAATGACACTTAAATAATGGCATGAACCCATTTGTTAATATACAGAAAACAATTTTGGCTAGTCTTTAGTGAGAACTGGATTACTTTCCAAAGAAAATAAAAATTATGAAACAATATTTAATTAAAATCACAAAAAATTTGCTTATTAACTAACAAAGTATTAATGAAAATTAGTGGACAATAGATCATGGTAAACTCAAACAACTACATACATTAATTGAGAAGCACAGCCAATAGCTCCCTGATCACAGCAAAATTCATTTTAGTTCCGTGAGGGCAACTTTTGGGTTTTCATTTTTGTCTGGGGTAGGGGGTGGGGTGGGGTGGGGGGAGAGAAGAGGGAAGTTGGGGAGGGGGGTTGGTTCCTGCTTTCAGGAAAACAAAAATGTTTCAACAATGTTAGTGCATTTCTACTTGAATTTATGTCTCCAGAGTTCAGGTCAAAAATTATGCAACAAGGTCATAATAACACATTCTACACAGTCAAGCACAAAATGCACAGCTCAGAAATACAACAACAGTGCAAACATTAAAAAAAAGGTAAAGGAAAGTATAAATGTGAAGATAACATTAAGCAGCCAAAAGAAAAAGGGTTTGATCATCAGCCTCCATTCTATTAACGTGGGCTGGGTGCAAGAACAAGACACGTGACAAAGTAGCAAAATGTGAAGAATTTAAACTCGGCACAAAATTGCTTGGCTTGTCCAAATGTTGTAGAATGTATGTCACAGTGCTACTTGTGAATGCTTATTTAATGTTAATAGGAACTGAACCAAGTTGCTGCAAACCATGTCTGCTTCTCCTAATCTAGGGAAGCAGCATTGATAGGAATTAAAAAAGATAGTTACTTTCTTCTGGCTCCAATGAATCTCATCATTTGAATATGCCAAATCTTGGCATGATAGTAGACTACTTGCCGCCAACTCAAGGCTGTGGTTTCAAGCTCCACTCTACAGATTTGAGCAGATAATCAAGGTTGACAATTCTAACCTGCAAAGAGCAACACTGTCATAGGTGAAACATTTTCAGTTGAGATATAACTACAGGTCCTGTATGCTCCCCTCAGATACACAGAAACTATTTATTTTACAGAGCAATGGAGCTTTTCTGACATCCCAGCCAAATGATTGCACCTTACACAATACCACTTTTATAAGATCATCTGATCATTGCTGAAAGTTTGATGGACACAAATTGGCAGTTACCTTTCTACATATTGCAATAGTAGCTATATCTCAGAAATATTAATTAGCTGTAAAACACTTTTGGACAACTGGAGATCGCAAAAGGTACCAACATTAATCAAACTTGTTCTTCCACGAACTCACATCTTGGAAGGTTATAATTCACAGTAGTGGGTTTATGAATCTTTTGGATTGAGAGAGACTTATGCAAAATTCAGACTTCCATTTGCTACCTCAATCGAAAGAAGGATCTTTATTTTAAGGGCAAGTTTTCCTTGTTCACTAACAGGCTACCAGAAAAAGATAAATAGTCAAGGTGTGACTTTTGTAGTTAATCTTCTGAATTGATTTATCATGCTTACTGTGTGCCATCTACAGTCTGTGTCTTAGTATACTTGCTACACTGTATTCCTATCTTGTCTTATACATACTGACACGAGACAAACATACCAATCCCCTTTCCTTGTGCATGAAAAATGTTATTAATAAATATCATCTTGTTCCGTGCCCCACCCCACACACAAACTGAAGAAAAACACTCAGACACAGTATAATTTTACCTCCATGTTTATTCTGGGCCCTGAAGGGAGAGAGAACGATCGCCCATGTGTACAGAGACAGGAGTTAACGGTCTTCTCTGGAATAGCAGTGTCTTAATGAATTATATAATAATTTTACAGGGAAGAGCATCCAGATAAGGCAATATACATATTGATTGGATGACTGTTATAATCAGCGAGCATCAATAGCAAAGATTAAGCCATCTGCTGTTACACAATGAGTGTTCTTATCTTTAACTGCCTTCACATAATGAATACTTTTCACCTTGTTAACTGACCTACATACTGAATGCTTCCTATATTGTTAAATGGCTCTACATAATGAATGCTTTTCCACCTCGTTAACCCATTACCCTTGCCTCCAGCACCCCATTGTTAACTGTAAGTTCTTATCTGATCTGAAGCATGCTCAGCTGAGCCTCTCGTTTCACAAAACTCAGATTGTCTCTTTCCCTACCTGCTTATACCCTACACACATTCTCATTCCCTCATTTTATCACTTCATGATAACCGATGACATTACTAGCTTTCATAAGACTCTAACAGCCAAGATCCAAACAGTCCTTGATACACAATATGCGGTGATTATAACAAAAAGAATCGCTTGTCTGTTACAGTAATTGGAGTGTGAAGAATCCTCCCATGTGGAAAAGTTCCCACATCCACAGTCCTTAGTCACCACTCATTCCCTCCAAGTTGAATGGAAACAATCCAATCCTCCAAAATCTCTTTCAGTAAAGTCCAACCTGAAAACAAAATTCATTCAAATTGTCCCTGTGCATCACTCCACGAAGAAATCTGAACTGCTGGCAGCCAAATACTTAAAAATGGACAGACGTTACACATTTAATTACACTACATTGTGTCTGCCTATTTCAACTTCCTTTGAATTCTTGAGGTATATTACTCTGTTCACTATTTATGACATTAATCAAGTTTTATACAATCCATAAACTTCTAAGTTGTAAAAGGAGGGAATGAGAATGCGTATAGGGTATAAGTAGGCTGGGAAAGAGTTTAAGTTCCGAGTTTTGTGAAACAAGGGGTTCTGCTGAGCATGCCTCAGATCAGAGAGGAATTAGTTAACAATGGGGTGCTGGAAGCAAAGGTAGTGGGTTAGCAAGGTGGAAAAGCACTCATTATAGTAGAGCCATTTAAAAATATTGGAAACAGTATGCAAGGTCAGCTAACAAAAAAGGACAGTATCCATTGTGTAAATCCAGTTAACAAGTTTAAGAACATTCATTGTATAACAGTAAGGGCTTGGTCTCTGCTATTGATACTTGTTGACTCTAACGGTCACCCAATTAATATGTATGTTGCCTCATCTAGATGCATTAAGAAATTGCCATTCCAGAAAAGACAAAACTGATGTTCCTATGCACATGGGTGATCATTCTCTCCCCCTCCAGGGCCCAGAATAAAGATGAAGGAGGTAAAACAATACTGTCTCTGAGCATTTTGCTTCGACTGGGGAGGGGGGGGAATGGATGACACAAAGCTTTGCAGTGCATCCTCAAGGGTTAGAAAAAAAGTCTTGGGAGTTGAAGTTTGGGAGTGGGGGAACAATGCTGATAATATCTGCCTGGTCTCCCCAGTTCATCCAGCTCACCCATAACCAAGTCAGACAACACACCAAATACCATGCAAACATCCAGAAAGAACAGATGAATGTTTTACACCTGGAAACAAGTTTGCACATAGATGCAACAAATAAATTAGAGAACCGAGGGAGTCAAAAAGGAAAGAACCCTGGATTAAGATAGGTCTGCAAGCACGAGCTGCAAGAAATATACTGAAACAAATTATTTCTGTAGACTTCTGTCTCAAATGAGTGTTGACAGCCTTGGTTATTAATGTTATACCACCTAATTGTAGAAACTCACAATCATTTTAATAATTACTATATAAAATGTTAAATCTAGTTTTTCACAAATTACAAATAAATTAAATAATCCTAATTTATTCCTTATATATCCGTTACAGGTAAACCTAGAGAGTTAATGATTTTTTCAAAGCATATCCTATGCATTATACATTCAGATGGTGACAGATTTTAAATAGATTACAAATAAGCAATTTCAGAAACATATGTTTACAAAGTCCTTCTACAGCCTTAAAGTTAAATACATTGGAACAACGCATGGCATAAGAAAGCATGATTCAAACAAAAAGGTTATTTTCATGCCTTTAATGCGCTTTATATATGTTATTCCCTAAGCTGAAACGGATTTTAAAAAAATCATCAGGATGAAAAAAAATGGGTAATCCTTGTGGCCGAGAAAACCAAAGTCACTAGCAACATTAATACTGAAAATGTTAAGCTGAGTTTTGAATGCCATTTAAAGTTTGTTTCTAACATGTCTAGTTTACCTTTTATGAAGTCACCCAAGGACTTCAGAAAATCTTGTGTAATCTTCAGATTGACATTGCAGCTCTAAACCCACCCAGCTTTTCACTACACAGTCAATTAGACAACTGATACCTTGTAATCACTCAAGCTTTTATTTATCTCCATCATACAATTAAATCCCTTACCTCAGAAAGGAGAGAGATTATGCCGTTGTTCGGAAAACCTTTGATGATTACACTGAAGCTCAGTTCAAAAGAAACTTCATTTTCAAAAGCAGGTACATTCAGACCATTTGGATCAGTTATCTGAATTCAGTCTGTCAAAAAGGAACAACTTTAAAATATTGTATACAAATTATGCATAAAAATATTTCAAAACTCAATGGAAAAGTACTTCCAGTCTTCCATAAGGGGATAGAATTATGAATTCCTAACTCCAGCAAAGTCAAAGTATGGCAACACCTAACCCCCTTCACCTCCTCCTTGCTCACCATCCAAAGGGCCAAAACAATCTTCCCAGGTGAAGCAGCATTTCACCAGTACCTCCACTAATTTGGTCGATTGCATTTGCTGCACCTAACGTGGCCAACTCTATTAGAGAAACCAAACAGACTGGGTGACCACTTTGTGGAACACCTCCAGTCCATGCTGAACCATGAAGCCTGGCCGGTCATTTTAACACAGCATCCTGCTTGTATGCCCACTTGTCTTTCCTTGACATACTGCAATGTTCCAATAAATCATGGCGCAAACTGGAGGAAAAACCATCTCATCTTCAGACTAGGCACTTTACAACCTTCTGGACTTAATATGGAGTTCAACAGCTTCAAATTATGAGCTCACTTCCATTTCTTTTAGCTTTACTCGTTAAACTCTCGGTCACCATGTCCTGTTCCATCCCCTCACCGTAGTGGAATAGTCTGTTCTTTCCAGTCTGGGAGTTAGACACACTATTGTTCTGCCATTCTCACATTCTCATCACTTAAATGTCCACTACCAACATCCTCTCTCCCCCAGCACTCCACCACTCCCTTCTACTATTGCATAAATGCTGCCCCTCCACACTTCAGGTCAGCTCTGAAGAGTCATCCAGCCTTAAAAGTTAGGTTGCTTGCTCGGTCTCTTTCTGCGGATGCTGCCTGACCTGTAGTTTCCAGCATTTTTTGTTTTTAGTCCAGAAATTTGAGCATAAACTGCTGTGCTCACATTTAAGCTTGCTGGAAGCTTCATAAGTGTGAATGAGGAGCAGGAGAAGGGGCAGCCTTTGTTTGAAAGCCCATGGGCCTATCCTGACATTCAGTAAGGTAGTGATTGATCACTTGCAACTTCAAAGTCTGAATTTGTGTCTTTCCCAATAGCCTTTCAAACCCCTTAAATCCCCCTGCTTAAAAATTTAAGGACTCCACTTCCATACCTTTGAGAAAAAATTCCAGAGAGATTCCTAACATTGTGAAAAAAATTGCGTAATTGGTTTTACATTAAAAATCAATGTTTGCCAAACAATGACACCAGTTCTCAATTGTCTCATAAGAAATGACATAGAATCCTTACAGTTTGTACACAGCCTATCCGGCCTTCAAGTCCATTCGGACCCTCTGAAAAGTATCCCACCCAAACCCATCCCCAACCATATCCCTGTAACGCTGCATTTTCCCACGGTTAACCAATCTAACCTACACATCTCTGGACAGTATCGGCAACTTAGCATGGCCGACCCACCCATCTTTGGACTATGGGAGGAAACCAGAACACTCAGGAAACCCACACAGACATGGGGAGAACATGAAAACTCCACAGAGAGTCACCCAAGAGTAGAATAAAACATGGGTCCCTGATGCTATGAGACACAGAGCTCACTGAGCCATTGTTCAGCCTCCATATCCATCTGTCAAGCATCTTCAGAATCTTGTATGCTTCAATCAAGTTGTCACCTACACTAAGCTATAGAAAATAAGCCCAGCCAGTCTAACTTTTCCTCATAAGGCAATCTTTCAAACATGGTATTAAGCTGGTAACCCTTCTCTGAATTACTTCAAACACATTTCTATTTTTCCTGAAAGAATGCTGTGTACAGTACCCCAGGTACAAATCTCACCAGTAACTAAAGCATTACCTCCCGACATGTACTCAATTTCACTTGTAATAAATGGTGTCATTTTATTAGCCTTTCCAATTACCAGTACTTTGAGGAGAAAGTGAGGTCTGCAGATGCTGGAGATCAGAGCTGAAAATGTGTTGCTGGAAAAGCGCAGCAGGTCAGGCAGCATCCAGGGAACAGGAGAATCGACGTTTCGGGCATAAGCCCTTCTTCAGGAATGAGGAAAGTTTGTCCAGCAGGCTAAGATAAAAGGTAGGGGGGAGGGGCGTCGGAAATGCGATAGGTGGAAAGAGGTCAAGGTGAGAGTGATAGGACCTCTCCGCCCCCACCCCAGTCTGACCTATCACCCTCACCTTGACCTCTTTCCATCTATCGCATTTCCGACACCCCTCCCCCAAGTCCCTCCCCCCTACCTTTTATCTTAGCCTGCTGGACAAACTTTCCTCATTCCTTATGCCCGAAACGCGATTCTCCAGTTCCCTGGATGCTGCCTGACCTGCTGCGCTTTTCCAGCAACTCATTTTCAGCAATTACCTGTACTTGCAGACTAAGGTTTTACAATTCATGCACAAGGACAACTAGATGCTCCTGCATCTCAAGACTCTACAAACTCACCATTTAGATTATCATTCTTCCTTCTGAATTAGACAAATTATGCATTTATCCATATTATTTTCTATTTGCCACATCCTTACCCACTCACTTCAGCTATTTATATTTTTTGGAGTCTCATGTTCAAATTTATTTTCCTAACCATCTGTGATATCAGCAAATTTGGCGATTATCCTTCCTTCCATCTCTTCAGGCTGGAATTTATATAAATGGCAATAATGGAGGTCCTATCTGCAATACTTGTGGCCAACATGCTGTGTATGACTTTACATCTATCTTCTGCTTCCTGTTAACTGGCCAATCTTTTATCCATGGCAATGCTACCACTACACAGGCAGAGTCCACATGATAACCAATAAGAGTTATAAATTGTTGTTCTTGGAGATTTGCCATTCTTGTGATTCTGTCCTGATGAATAAGAAATGAAAATCTTAGATTGCATGCCTCCTTTCAGCTAAAAGAAGGGGCAATGGCAGAAACACTTAACAAAAAAAAAGACAATGTTGGAGAAGAGTGAAAGGTGGTGATAATGGGATAGGAACCAAAACATGTTTGCAGGAAACGCAAATGGCCGAGGGATCCTGTATCCAAAAGCTAAAAAGTAAGAGGCTGTTCTCATAAGTTATTGAACATCATGCCAATTCCTGAAAGCTGATGTGTGCCAAGTTTGTCTTCTACTTCAATAATACAACAACATGAGAAGCAGAGGACATAGAGGTCAGAAGCCAAGAATTTAAATTTCACGTGGTCAGAAGCTCATGGTCATACCTGCAGACTAAACAATATGAACTACAAAGATGTCACCCAATCTACATTGAACCTTCCCAATCTAGAGAAGACAGCGCAGAGAGTGCAATATAGCAAGTTAAAAATACAATGAAGTTCAGATTGATTTGGACAGGACATTAAAGCATTTAGATCTCTCAGGAATGCATTCCCTGCTCTTGTATATGAAGCTGGTGTAGCAAAGGGAGGGGGATGTCTCTGGAAGTTTTGTTTTTCAGTTCATCCCAAGGATCAAATCAGTGAACATTCTCTGTACTGCCTCCAAAGCTTACTAAATATAAAGATCAAAAAAGTGCACAGCATACCAGGCAGTTATTCCTAGAGTCATCTTAGGATTTTAGGGAAAAAAAAATGCAAAGTTCCCTCAGACCCAAGCTGACAGAACACAGACTACAAATTACTATTTCAGAAGTAATTTAACATCAACTACAGGTAAACAGCTATAAACTGTCAGCATGAGATACTACGAATTGAAAGTAATCCTGTTGAATCATTTCACATGCAGATGTGAACTTTATAACTCTTCTGCTGACCAGCACGTTGTTTGTTACTTTTTTCAGTTTCAATTACTTTTCTCCAGATGCTGCTTCCGTGGGTTGGGCAGATACACAAAGTGGCCAATTTACTTATTACAAAGTCTCTGACCTCTGTTGTAGGCTGATTTTCTTCAGGTTTACACTGAGTTTAACTGCAGAGATCAGAGAGACTGTTCGAGATAAGGAAGAACCGAACACTTCTTTCTCTGCAAGTTGTTCTTAGGTACAAGCTGTTCAGTTATCAGAGGTGCAGTCACGCAGTTGTTAGCAGGCATAAAAAAATTGATTTGGAGAAGCTGGTGTTGGATTGAGGTGTACAAAGTTAAAAAAAAATCACACAACACTAGGTTATAGTCCAACAGGTTTAATTGGAAACACTAGCTTTCCAAGCACTGCCCCTTTATCAGGTAGTTGACAACCACCTGATGAAGGAGCAGCGCTCCGAAAGCTAGTGCTTCCAATTAAATCTGTTGGACTATAACCTGATGTTGTACAAAAGGTTTGTTACTATTAACTGGTCACTAGTCCACAGATAATCAACTTCTTGTTGCCAGGAAAATCTGCATCTGTATATTCCTTCTACCAACTCACTGAAGAAAAGACAGTAAAACTTGCTAATGATACATGAGTTCAACATGTCTGGTATAGCTCAAAAACAGTGCTTCAGTACATTAATTTCTAAGACTGACTTTTTTCCTAATAAACAGCTGTTTTCACACCCCCCCCCCCCAGGTTCCAAATCATTTGCAATCCAAACTTTACTTACAGTTCAAACAGTTTACACAATGCCTGCAATGAGTGGCAATTTACTTGCTTTCAAAACAGTTATCCTTTTGAACGCAACAACAAGAAAAAACAAGGAATTGCTGGAAAAGCTCAGCAGGTCAGTGGAGAGAAATCAGTTAAAACTTTGGGTCCTTGAACTGACAGTAGCAAGGAAAAAGTTGGCAGAGGTTAGGGTGGGAGGACAGGTTTAAGGAGTAAATGTAGCCAGAGAGAAAGCCCAAAGACTAATGGGGACTGTTAGTGGCGAACAATGGGTTGTGTGTAATAGCAGACCATGTGGTAACAAGATGTACTGTGTGGTGATTGGGATAAAACATGGGAGAAGGTGGCTGAAGCCCTAAAATTGTTGAACTCTATATTGAGTCCAGAAGGCTGTAGAGTTCCCAAGCAGAAAATGGGGTGCTATTCTTCCAGCATGCACTGAGCTTTGCTGGAGCACTGCAACAAGCCTGAGATAGATATTCACCAGGGAACAGGGTGGTGTGTTGAAATGGCAGGCAACTGAAAGCTCAGTCTTTTTTTGCAGACAAATATTCTGCAAAGCGGTGACCCAGTCTACGCTTCATTTCCCCAATGGAGGAGGAGACCACATTGTGAGCAGCAAATGTGGTAAACTAGATTGTGTCAAGTGTAGGTAAAAGTGTTGCTTCACCTGGAAGGGGTGTTAGGACCTTTCGGTACTGAGGAAGGAAGTAGTAATTGGGCAGGTGTTCCATATACTGGTGGTAGCAGAGGGTGCCATGGAGCTGTGGGAAAGTTTGGGAACAAAGGAGTAGTAGACTACTGTGTCCCAGAAGGAACAGTCTTTGCGGAAGACTGACAAAGGAAGGGAGGGGAATGGGTGTTTGGTGGTGGCATCCCACTGGAAGTGGCACAAAGGGCAGTTCATGATCTTCTGGAGGTGGATGCTGGTGGGATTGTAAGTGAGGACAAGGGAGACTGCATTGCTGTTTTGGGAGGGAACAGAGGGGGAAGAGGGTTGAAGTGCAGGAGATGGGTCTGACCCAACAGAGCTCTGTCAACTATGGCGGAGGAAGGTGGTGAACATTTCAAAGGCCCCCTTTTCAAAGTTGCGAAGAAGCTGGGAGAACAGAACAGAGTCTTTACAGAAAGCTGGGTGCAAGGATGTATATCAAGGTAACTGTGGAAGTTTGTACGTTTGAAGGGGATACTGGTGGTGAGCCTACCCACAGAAATAGAAACAGATCTCGAGAAAGGGAAGGGAGGAATCAGATGGACCAGGTGAAGGAAAGAGCAGGGTGGAAATTGGAAGCAGCGTCAATGACATCATCGATAACCCAGAGAAAGATTGTAGGTGGTGGCCAAGATAGGACTGAAACAAGGAAAGTTCCATGCGCCAAACAGAAAAAAAAAAATCAGACATAATTGGGGCCCATGCAGATACCCATGGCCACCCCTCTAATCTGAAGAAAGTTAGAGTTAAAAGCAAAGTTGTTCAGAGTGAGTTCAAGCTTGGACAGGCAGAGGAAGAGGGTGGTGGCAGATTGGGACGGTTCCAGGAAGTGGAGAATCCTGAGACCATCCTGGTGGGATGGACATGTAAAGATTGCATGTCCTTGGTAAAGAGGCAGCGACAGGAGACCGCAAACTGGAAATTTTTAAACTACTAAAGTGTCAGAAGAATCACGGATATAAGTGGGAAGGTCCTGGACAAGGGAAGAAAATAAAATTGATTCGAGGTTGGTAAAGATGAATTCTGTGGGGCAGGGGCAGGTAGAAACAAAATGAGCCTGCCCTAGCAGTCCTGTTTGTGGATTTTGGAAATAAGGTAGAAGCAAGCTGTTGGGGTTTGGGAGACCATCAGTTTGGAGACACCAGAAAAAATAAGGTTAGTGACCGTAATGGACACATTGGCCTGATGTTCCATGGAAGGGTCATGCTCCAGGGGGGGGAAAATAAAAGAGAGGTGGTATCAGAGAGCTGACCCTGAGCCTTTGCATTGTCGAGGCCAGTCTGCCAGGACCACCTGTGTTGGCAGGCTTATTTACAAGGTTGGGGTTGGATCAGAGAGCACAGAGTGCAAGCAGTTCACAGGGAGCGAAGTTGGAATTGGTGATGAGGGAAAGAGAGAAATTGTGGCAACCACGGTCATGTTAACAGTTCTCGATGAACAGGTTGAGTGCAGGTAAAAGGTCAGAGGACAGAATCCACGTGGAGTAAGTGAAAGTAGACTTTTCAAATACCTGTACTGGTTTTAAAATAGCTCTTGCTCATTCAATCTACGGCTTTTGAAAAACACCAAATAAAAAACACTGTCCTCGATGCATGGCTACTCCCTAGGAGAAAAACACCATCACCACATTGCTCGCATATCGTTATCCCAATTAAACTGGATACCTGGGATGCCAGCTCACATTTTCCTGCTTAATATATAGGTGTTTGCAAGTTAAATGCATAAACAGGAAAGACTACAGACACAGGTAAATTCGTTCAAATTTTATCTACCACTGCAGTGACTACAAAAATCAATGGCTCTTTGTAAAAGATAGTTATACCACGGAGAAGAGAGACATTAGTCAACTTGGTGTCTAGCCATTTTTTCACCTTTGCACAATAAAACTACAGGTGTTTAATGAGATTGAACTGATTCTAGAGGAGCCAATTAGAGAAAAAGCTAACTTCTGTTTATAACCACCCATTCCATATCAAATTAATGCACTCAGCAACAATGCATGCACATGAACATGTGTGGGCAGAGTTCAAAGCACATTAAATCATTAAATTAATTGGACGTTGCTTTAATTACTTAACACACTGCACATACTTTGTTTAAAAAAAAATCAGCAATATCGTCCTCTCCAACATGTGGGTCTAGTCATTTTTTCCCTCACCCAGACTCAATGGTGCAGTTCAATGCAAAATGACATTAAACTTAATGCCCCCTCCATCTTTTAAAAGAATTTTTAAATTAATAATGAATCTCAAAAAGTTTTGAAATCCTAGATTTGCCAAATTAGTACAAAATCTTTTGAATCATTTAACAAATTACATACCTACTACTCTTAAGATAGAAGAGTATTCACCCAAGCAAGGGGGAGTTGAATTACATCATTTTTTCCCCCCTATTTCCTGCAAAGAAACTCATTTTGGAATGACTCATTTCTGTAAAGCAGCAACAAATCATGGGGATGGGCAATAAAAGGTTTGCCGAGCCACTGATGCCTGTAAATGGTGAACAAATATTTTAAAAGAAACATCAGAAGGCAGCAAGATCGATAACACAGCAAATATAAGGAGTAGGCAAATAAACTTACAATCTGTGAGCACAAAGGACATTTGAAAGCCAAATCAGAACAGAAAATCACCAGTTTGTCAACGATCTTGAGCACATTGTAAAGAAAAAAATTCTTTGCAGGAACTATCTTTGTCCATGATCTACTACTGCAAAATAAATTGGATATTAAAAAGTGACTAAATATTCTAAGGGTGGCACGGTAGTTAGCACTACTGCCTCACAACTCCAGGGTCCCAGGTTCGATTCCACCCCTGGGCGACTTTCTCCCCGTGTCTGCGTGGGTTTCCTCCGGGTGCCTCGGTTTCCTCCCACAGTCCAAAGATGTGCAGGTCAGGTGAATTGGCCATGCTAAATTGTCCGTAGTGTTACATGCATTAGTCAGAGGGAAATGGGTCTGGGTGGGTTACTCTTCAGAAGGTTGGTGTGGACTTGTTGGGCCAAAAGGCCCGTTTCCACACTGTAGGGAATCTAATCTAAAGTGAGAGAGTAAATTAAGAGCTAGCTTTGCAATTGCATGTACAATCTCAGACATTTTTCTATTAGACCTCTAATTTGCTGAACAGCATAGGTTTTAGGAGAGTTCTAAGGCAGAAGAAACTTGGAAGACTAATATTTTCTGGGAACTGTTCACTATGTAGCTACAGGGTCATTTAAATAAAAAAATATTGTCAGCCTTACTGACCATATATTAAGTGGCCAAGCTTTGCAGCTTTAAACTCAATCTGAAAGAAAAAAAGTTGAGAAAGCCTTGTAATAATAGTCTGTAAGGGGAAGCCTTAAGCAAAAACAGTCACTTTGGAATTTTCAACAAAAGTTACATTCAATGAAAATTAGTTATATGTTACTGCATTCATGTCAATAACCAGAACTCCAATTTATATATTCTAAACAGTTTGGTCAGCTCTATTTGAGAAAAACTATGTGGAAGCAAGGACAACATCAGAATGAAAGATCTAACAGCCATTTACAAATATTAATGCCAAATTTTGATTTTTTTTAAAAAAGTTAAATGTAATTCATTTGATCTCTTCACAGAAGCTTACACGTTTTTGAAACGTTCTAGGAAACGAGCTTGGAATCCCATCACTAGAGATTGGAATTTTAAATTTAGGATTTTATTGAATTTAAGTCAAAACATTACAGACCACACACTCTGTGCTGAAGTATGTACAACTCAGATCCCAGTTAGATAGTGGTGATACTACGCTACATCAGCACTTACTTAGTACAATAATGGCTGGTTATCAATCAAGGCGCAGACTAATGCCTTGGATTCATCAGTTCAAATCCTCATCAGAACCAGTGGAATTTAAATTCAATTAACATATTGAATTGGAGGCTGGTCTGAGTAATGGTACAATGCAAGCTCAAGGAACAGCCCCTTATTTTCCACATAGGCACTTTACAGTCTAAAAGGTCTCAATATTGAATTCCATAACTCCACCAGACTACATTAGGTCTGTTGTTGACATCAGCGAGGTGACACCTGAGGATCAATGACTATATTATCGGCTGGATCCGGTGCTGGAGGCAAAACGGGGGCAGGTGGGCATCACAGCAGTCTTGACTGCGGTGATGGCCTGATGCTCAAAGAGATGCACGATACTCATTGCAGTGACCCTACGTTTTGCCAAAATAAAAAAGCTTTCATATTCCAAGTTTGTTCAATCCTCTCCAGTTCATACAAGTCACCCTGGTCCCCAGGGAAATGGGTGGAGAAAAGGGCCCAAGTCTTGAACAGACATTGGGTGATTGACAGGGTTCAAAGTTGGATTGGGTTCAGAGAGGAGTGGTTGTCAGGGTGGAATTAGGTGTTTTGATTATTATTTTTTTCCTCTTTCTAATTTTAAAACTTCGAAGTAGGAATCCCACTACTGAACATGACCTATTCTAACTTAACTTTGCTCAAAACCAGCAAATCAATGATCAGCATGCTGCCAAATTCAGATATGTATTCCATATTAGTGTCATTTCTGTTGGTTAAAATCAAAGCAGCTTTGGAAATTTTGAAGCAAGATGCCCTCATGGCCACATTATCCTTCCTGGCATTGAAACTGAGCAAGGAATATTAGATTACATTACAGTGTGGAAACAGGCCCTTCAGCCCAACAAGTCCACACCAACCCGCCGAAGTGCAACCCACCCATACCCCTACATTTACCCCTTACTTAACACTATGGGCAATTTAGCATGGCCAATTAACCTAACCTGCACATCTTTGGACTTTGGGAGGAAACCGGAGCACCCGGAGGAAACCCACGCAGACACGGGGAGAATGTACAAACTCCACACAGTCAGTCGCCTGAGGCGGGAATTGAACCCGGGTCTCTGGCGCTGTGAGGCAGCAGTGCTAACCACTGTGCCACCCACAAGTTGGAGTTCAAAATATCTGAAATCATTTTACAACAGATAGACTTAGTGCTACTTCCAAATTGTATACAGTCTGAGCAGCTGCACCAAGTTTGAGCCATTACAGATTCTTAAAAGTATCTAAATACATAAAAATAAACTTTTCAATCCAAAATGAGGTTTAACACCTGGAATGCAGATCGTACAAAAATCTAGGATGGGGCTAGAATTTGCAATTAGAGTCATTGGACTCAAGAGTATGGTTTTGCAGTGACTGCACTGAATTTTCTTCCCCCTCTGTTATGTTATGTTCTTCAGAACCAAATATTACAGCTAAATGTTTAAAGTAATATGCCATCACCAATCCTCCTTTCTACTCCAGCATCTCAGCAGCAGATGCTACTTGCTGGTGTTGGAGAGAGTATGAAGAGCAGGGGACGGTTTTAATCCATCAACCTCTTCACTATGAACCCAGTGAAACTCTGTTGCATCCCTGTAGGCCACTGGGTCTGAGGGCCTATTTAGTCAACAGTGATAAAGGTTAAACCATGAGTTAGTCATATGAAAGTGCACTTGCCTTCACAAGATGGATCTCTTGCATGATAACAATGGGAACTGAGACAATGATGGCATTTGTTTTTATCGACACAATTCCCCAAATCAAGACCGTATGACCATCAGATAAACTGAAACTTAGAGTCCCCAACATTAACCCTTTTAGAACCATTACATTATGCAATAAATTCTACTATTCATTGCTGCTCAAACTTCAACTGTCTTAAGCTTGTCTTGAACTGAATTAAATACATATCTTCATAGCTGAATCTTTCAGGCTAACATGAAGTAGCACTTGAATTAGCAGCATAGATAAAGGAAACCCTGTAGATTTGAATTGCCAAAAAAGGCATTCAGTAAGTTACCACATAAAAGATTACTTCAGATAAAAGCAATTGCATTGGGATGGTATGTTCATATCAATTGAAGATTGGCTAACAAATAGAATACAGGTTATGGGTGGAATTTTCAGGATAGCAATTTGCAATATGTTTACAATTATTAAAGGACTTTGACAATGGAAGCAAATGCATGATGACAAAACTAGGTGGAACAGCAAGCAGTTAGGATGGTAAAGGAGTCTGCAGATGCAAACAGAGAAAACTTGGCAGACAGGATATAAAGTGGGAAAATGTGAAAGTAAACACTTTGGCAAGAAGAATAGGGAATTCAACATTATTTATGTGAAAAAAGATTACAGAAAGTTACAACATGTAGGTATATGAGGCTTCTTGTGCATAACTCACAATAGTTGGCATTCAGGTTCACGAGGTAATTGGTCAACATTCTGGTTGCCAACCTATGTCTTCCCACCACTACCCATGACCCAGAGGTTAAACCATCTACCTTTAATGAGAAAACAGCCCTAAATCCTCCAGACTGTGGCGACTTTACCTTTTCATCCTGGATGCAGAGAGAGGTTGTTTCCCCATTGAATATGTTTCAGACCAGACGGCATTATCTCAGAGTAAGGGGTTGCATAATTTAACACAGATGAGGATTGAGGCTAATGAACCTCTGGAATACTTTACCACAGACTGCTCAAGGAGCTGGATTGTGAAGTATAGAGGCTGCGATAGACAGATTTCTAAATCAGCAAGGGATATAGGAATTGGTAGGGAAGTGGAGTTAAAGGTCATCAGATAACCATTCAACTCGATCACGGTTAGAGCCTAAATAGCCTACTTCTGCTCATCTTATGATATTAATTAAAAATCCCAAATATTAAAATACCACTAAGCTTCCCATTCAGTCCCAAACACCCTATCCCATAGGTAGGTTCATTATGCAAAACATTTTTTTTTTCAATTGCTTTCAGAGTTTAAACATGTACCCAAGAGACAAAGTTTGGCAAACACAATTTGACCTGAACAGCAGGTGTTTGGTGCGATATCCTGGGAACTATATTCTATGGTATGGACTACAAAGTCAAGGACTATTTTGATCTGCTGATTGCAGCTCTGCAGTTTCTCATGTTAGTCGTTGATTCTATTAATACTCCCCAAATCTATTTAAATTTCTCCCTCTTAGCCAAGATGTATATGTCTGCTATTTTTTCACTTACCATACTTTGCATGACAGAAATTTCTGCTGTTGCCCCAATTTCAAAATTATAGCAGTTCAATTTATATAGTGCCAAAAAGCAGTAAATTACCCCAAGATGCTTCACGAAAGTACCACAAAACAAAGCATGACAATGAGCCATACAAGGAGACACCAGATCAGAGGCATAGTCCAGGGAGCTCCAAAAGAGAGAAGCAAGGCAAGTATGTGAAGAGAAGGAACCTGAGATTACAGCTCCAGCAACTGAAAGTAGAAAGAGACTAAGAGTGAAGCAAACATTACTGTAAAATATATAAGAGGCCAGAATTTGAGATATCGTGAAGAGTTGAGAGACAGACAAAAATAAAATGCGACAGAGTTCTGAAGACATATGCATAAGAATTCCAACATAAAGTTGCTACCTGACTTGGAGCAACTCAATGTCTACCATGGAGATAGAGGAATGGGATATAGAACTTTACCCATGTCTCAGCTCAAGTCCAAAGTAAAACCCCCTCAGTCTCACTTTCTATCTTTAAAACATGCATTAGAACAGCTTCTTTGGGGTTGGAATGTTTTCACATTTAACTTGGTGCACTGTAACCCATTGCTTCAAAGTCTGACATAATATACTAATCTGATGGTTTTACAGCAAATGAATTACCAGGATCATTGTGCCATAAAGCCAAGACTGTGCAGCTGCCACCAAAAAATGAACCCCAAATTATTTCACGTGCAATACTTCCACTGATTTGAAGCCAGAGAACAGTATTTCACATCTAATAAAGTGTTTGCTAATTTAAGCCAAGTTATGCATTTGTGATCTTAAAGTACAGTGTAACTGTAATTTAAGATCACAAATGCATAATCTTGCATAAATTCCCCCTCTACACAAAAGAAAGAATGACCTCATGGTTTGCATAATCCATTAATGTTTTTGCAAAGGTTAAGTGTCATAACATTTTTTTAAAAAAAGTTAAAATATTTAATCTAGTAATGAACAGCAATCTTGTTGACAGAGACATCTATTGTTGGCTTTGTTACCAATTATACAAGTGAACTTTACAGCTGCCAAGACTAGATTCAGTGCTGTTGGCTGCTTGGAGAGATTACTAATCAGGAGCACGACAACAAATGATGTCATATTATAAAGGGGATGTTTTTCTGGGCCTGCAGAATTCACATTTTTCAGCTGCACTAAATTGATTTCTTACACTGCTATAAAAATTAGCAGAAAAGTCTGCTAACACCAATAATGCTCGTCAAGTGAATATCTATCGTGGTAATGTACACTGTAGAAAATGCAAAAGTCTAAGTATCGCAATGCTCTTGTGTAGGTGTAATGATTTAAGATTTTTTTTTTGTTGAGTTACATTTCTTTACTGGCAACAGACTGACATTTAGCCACAAGTTAAATGACCATCCTAACCTTTCACTTTATCATCAGAATTTAACAAATGCTACAAAAAAAAAACTGCATTGTATAATTTTTGCTGAAAGTGAAAAACTCTAAATGTTCAAAGTCAAACCGTGAAGATCAGTCCTGACTTATGCTTTGAGATGTGTCTGAAAGAACAGTAACATTAATTTGAAGCATACTAACTCCCCAAAAGGTACTCAATGGTGTTCTAATGAGTGGTTGTAAAATGAAGTTCACAGCTCATCATGCCCAAGGACCAATTACACAATGAAATAAAAAGTACGTACTGTAGCTGCTGGAGACCAGAAATAAAGAAACAAAATCAAGTGCTAGAAAAATTCAGGTCTGGCAACATTTCTGAGAGACAGAAAAGCAGTTAACATGGAACATAGAACAGTCCAGCAGAGGAACAGGCCCCTTGGCCCACAGTGTTGTGCTGAACATGACACCAAATTAAACTAATCCTTTCTGCTTGCCCTTGATCCATATCCCTCCATTCTTAGCATGTTCCCCGAATGCCCGTCGTATCTGCCTCCACCACCACCTCTCGCATTGCATTCCAGACTTCTACTACTGTCAAAAACTTACCCCTCACATCTTATTTGAACCTTCCCCATCTCACCTTAAATGTATGTCCCCTTGTTTTAGGCATTTCAACTCTGGAAAAAGATTCTGACTGTCAATCCTATAAAAGTCACCCCTCTCCCTACTCCACTCCACTCCACAGTAAACAAACAAAAAAGTCTTTCTAATCTCCCCTGATAGCTCATAACCTCTAAAACAGGCAGCATCTGGGTAAACCTCTTCTGCAACCACATTCTTCCTATAAATGTGGCAAATTGAACGCAATATTCTAAGTATGGCCTAACCGAAGTCTTACACAATTGCAACATGACATCCTGACTCTTGTCCTCAATTCCCAATCAATGAAGCCAAGCATGCCATCATACAGCTTACTTACCACCCTACCTGCATGGCCACTTTCAGGGACCTATGGACTTGAACCCCAAGATGCCTTTGCACATCAATGCTGTTCAAGATCCTGCCATTAATGTATACGTTTCTTTAACATTTGATCTCCCAAACTGCAGCACCTCACACTTAGATGGATTAAACTCCATCTGCTATTTCTCTGCCCATAACTGCAACCAATCTATATCTCACTGTATCCTTTGACAACCTTCTACACTACCCACAACTCCAATCTTTGCATCATCTGCAAACTTACTAACCCACCCGTAACTTTGAATGCATTATGACGCTTCAGTTTAGTTCCTCACTTTTCTCATTTAAAGGCTATCAAAACTACCTCTTTGGCCAAGCTTTTTGTCATCCCCACGTAAATCAGATGTTATTTTGTTTTACATAGAGCTCCTGTAAAGCACCTTAAAAGGTTTTCATGACATTAAGAAAGGCAGTACAAAAATGAAATTATTATTGAATTCCAACAGAACTGGAAGGCATAGATTGCACAGTCAAATTCGAGGGTGTTGGAGGCACAAACATTTCTAATTCCTATTGACTCACATGTACTGTCCATAAACCTTCCTAAGAACCATTTATACACATGAATGTATGAATTAGGAAATAAATGTAACCTGAATAGTAAAAAGATTAATCTTATTTTTAATTCAATTATAAAGCATAAGATTTCACAAATGCTTTAGGACACCAATACAGGGCAGTATAAAATGACAGGAAACAGCTTCCCTACAGGAACTTATGTAATCATACTAGATATTGCAATCATGACATTTAAACCAGTCAACTCATTCCAACCCATCTATTTAAATTGAATTTTTGAATCCTGATTACAGCCTACGAGTTATAACCAGATGGTTCAACAAGGAAGTGTAATCGAAACAAATGTCTCTTAGAATTTAGTTCTGTAGTCACTTACAGAACAGAAAGAACCTGAAAAATAACCCAAACATCCTGTATTGAAATACATGCTCTAAGTTCTTATTTACGCTATTTTCAGTGCTCTCTGTACCAAGATCAAGACCATCATTCCCAGAACTAAACAGCAAGCTGACGCAGAATAAAAACATTCATGGCATTTTTCTCAGTCTTCAATGCTTCAAAAGTTCTTCACAGTCAACTCATCACTTTTGATGGGTGAGCATTGCTATTTAGACAAATATGGCAAACAACTGCCAAACAGCCCCTTAAATAGAAGTGAGATAAATCAATTGATAATCCTTTTTGGGCTATACTAGTTGAGCCAAATGTTTGTCAAAACACCAAAACTCCTGCAAAAAAGTTGCACTTCTCTCTGTGTTCAGCCATCCATTCTAGTCAACGTTGCTTTGCGTTGAAGGCACTATCGTAACTTTTAACTAACTGCAGTTGTTTGGTTCTGTCCTCGACAGCATTGTAACTCAATTCGTTGCACAAGTGGAAGTAAATCCAACAACCCTGGCAGCCAAAAACAAATCAAACTGTCCATATCAGCTGCAAATCTAATGACGGCGAGGGTCTCAAATTCCCTCAAAGGAAATTTATTGATAGCATTTCCATTTCAAAAGAACGATTCACGTTCGCTTATGTGACTCCACATATCCTCACTTTCGGAAGCAGAGGGTGTTAACCAGTGCGACGTTCATACCGGAGAAAACTACAGTACACAGTGAATAAATTCAGCTCTCGGCAATCCATCCTCTCACTTCACTCCCTTTCAACACCAACAACTTTTATACATGAAAAGTGCATGTAATGGGCCTGGCTCGCTGCCTTTTGTTTCACTGACAGTTGCCTGGTCCCTCAGACAATGGGTGTGCCTCAGTGAGCGAGAGAGAGAGAGAGAGAAATACACTTCAACCACCCAGGAAGTCGCCACGTTATGAACCTCAATACGAGTTCATTATAATTGAGCCATTTACTTAGCAACTAGCAACCACCAGGGAGGAGACAGGAAAGCCCCGAGACTTAACCCAACTACCCTGCTAGGGACTCGCAGGACGAACAACCGCATCCTCCTGGTCTACCCATAGAAACACAAACTGGGAAGATCGGACCAGACTCAAACTGTATTCTCAATCTCGCTAATTAGGATCGGGAACATCGCTTTACGCCAAGTCCCGTGTGAGCTGTTCCAGTCCAAGAAGCCCACCGAGCTACCTACCACGAGAACGAGTGGTTTCAAATCGCTGTCAGATGTCCCCGCCTGCAGCTGCAACACCACCCCCTCTCAGCGAGCTACCCGCCCGCTTTCAGGCGGATTTTCCTCCGAGCGCACGATCCTGCCCCCAAGTGCCGGGCTCTCGCGATTGGCGGCCTCAACCGTCCAATCAAAGCGCGGGCTGAAATGGACCGCCAATGGCTTTCGTCTACGTCACAAAGGTGGTGCTCCGGCCCGCCAATCATGGGAAGGCGGGGACGGGGCGCAGATTAGCTCCATGTCCCCCCCACGCCCAGAGCCCAGTGAATCCGCCCCCAAACCCCCACACATCAACCACTTGAGCAATTGAGTTTAAGACAATGGACAGGAGATCGTGCGTAACTGAATGGAGGGTCGTCAGCACCGTCTCTTGTTTTAAATGTTTTGAAGTTATAATGATTTTACGAGTATGCCACTTTAATAAACAAACTTTGCAAAGTCTTTGCGATTACATAAACATATATCAGTTCCGATTTTCTTTTACAGTCATGTTAAGGAGCAACCTTCGAAGACATCATTTAAGAAACAATCTTATTTCCACCAATTTTCGATTCGATGCGCGCCGCTATCAAGTGAGTCCTTGGTCTCCACCAATGGAATGTACGCGAATCAGGGTACCACCATAACGCATTTAACTGAAAGTGTTATTCCCCACAGAGGAAAGTCAAAAATATTAAGTAGTCTACTCAAACATATTCACATCTGTGTAAAATGTTGTATGATGATTCAGCTTTCATCACTATTATGTGTACTACTACAAAAAATATTTGAGTGAGCCAATGGACATCTATGATTGCATTCCAACCATGTAGGCATTCATTAGTGGTCAAGATAGTGCTAGACTATCTAGATTGATTATGCGTCTGAGTGGTAACCATGATGTGGAGGTGCCAGTGTTGTACTGGGCTGGACAAAGTTAAAAATCACACAAACACCAGATTAGAGTCCAACAGGTTTATTTGGAAGCATAGCTTTCGACTCCACTGTGGGACTTGATTGGCCAGGACCTGCTGGAGGTGTATGTCAGTATGCTTCGGTCAGGTACCATGAGTGAATCCATGAGGAAAGGCATCATCACCCTCATCTACAAGCGGAAGGGGGAGAGGGAGGAAATCAAAAATTGGAGACCAATCTCACTGTTGAATGTGGATTACAAAATTCTGTCAAAGGTAATCGCCAACCGGGTCAGGTCTGCTCTGGGGTCGGTGATTCACCCTGACCAAACCTGTGCTGTGCCGGGCAGGAAAATCACTGAGAGTCTCGCACTCCTCAGGGATACGATTGCCTATGTGCAGGACAGAGGGTTGGACACCTGCCTGATCAGCCTGGACCAGGAGAAAGCCTTTAACAGGATATCACACAGGTATATGAGAGATGTTCTCTCCAAAATGGGCTTTGGGGAGGGAATCTGCAATTGGATCAGACTGCTCTACACCAACATTGTCAGTGCAGTCTCAATCAATGGGTGGGAATCAGATAGCTTCCCAGTCAGATCTGGAGTCAGGCAGGGCTGCCCTCTCTCTCCTGCCTTGTTTGTGTGCTGCATAGAGCCATTTGCCGAGTCCATCAGGAAGGATGCGAGCCTGAGAGGGGTGACTATTCCTGGCAGCGGGGGCCTGCAGGTTAAGGCCTCCCTGTACATGGATGACGTCACCATTTTCTGCTCGGATCCGCTGTCCGTGCGCAGACTCATGTGCATATGTGACCAGTTCGAACGGGCCTCGGGGGCCAAGGTAAACCGAGGCAAGAGCGAGGCCATGCTCTTCGGGAACTGGGCCGACCAATCCTCGATCCCCTTCACCGTCAGGACCAACCACCTGAAGGTGCTGGGTATTTGGTTCGGAGGGGCTGGGGCGTGCGCCAAGTCTTGGGAGGAGCATATCAGCAAAGTGAGGCAGAAACTGGGCAGATGGAAGCTCCGGTCGCTCTCCATCGTGGGAAAAAACCTGGTCATCAGGTGTGAGGCACTGTCATTGCTGTTATACGTGGCACAGGTCTGGCCTATTCCCAGAACCTGTGCCGTTGCAGTCACCCGGACCATCTTCCAGTTTATATGGAGGTCAAAGATGGACCGGGTCCGAAGGGACTCGCTGTACAAAGATCTGGGCAACGGAGGAAAAAATACACCCAATGCCACCCTCACCCTGATGGCCACCTTTGTGTGTGGCTGCATCAAGCTGTGCGTGGATCCCCGGTACGCAAACACCAAGTGTCACTACGTACTGAGGTTCTACCTGTCCCCGGTGTTGCGAAGGATGGGCCTGGCCTCGCTGCCGCGGAACGTTCCGAGTAGTTGGACCGTTCCGTATCACCTGTCCTTCGTGGAGAAGTTTATGAAGAAAAACACCTTTGACCACAAGTCCATCAGGAAATGGTCAGCACGTAGTGTCCTTTAGACCCTTATAGAAAAGGAGAGGGCGGATCCTATCGAGCGGTTCCCTGAGCAGACTGTCAAAGCCATTAGGCAGAATGCCTCATCACCAGAACTTTCCAACAAGCACTAAGACATGGCTTGGCTGGTGGTGAGAAGGGCTCTGCCTGTGAGATCCTTTATGCACGCCCGGACTCTCAGCCGCACCACACGCTGCCCTCGAAGCGGTTGCGGGGGGGACGAGACTGTCACACACCTCCTTCTGGAATGTGCCTATGCAGAATTCTGGAGAGGAATGCAGTGGTGTTTGTCGAGGTTCGTCCCAAGCAGCACCGTTTCGCGGGACTCCGTGCTCTACAGCCTGTTCCCCGGGACGCACACCGAGACGAACATTAACTGTGCCTGGAGGATCATCAACTCGGTGAAGGACACCTTCTGGGTGGTCCGAAACCTGCTGATCTTCCAGCTGAAGGAGTTGACCCCGACTGAGTGTTGCAGACTGGCACATTCCAAGGTCCAGGACTACGTGTTGAGGGACGCGCTGAAGCTTGGGGCAGCTGCCGCCAAGGCGCGGTGGGGAAAGACCATCTGCCTGCCTAAAGAAGAACAGGGGGCCCACGCAGTCATTTGGGCCCTGCTGACGCCTCAGCTAAAAATGTAATTGTACAGACCTGTAAATAGGAATGATTACTCTGTTTTCGGTATGCAAACAAATGGAATGTTTACATATGTATGGCATGTCCAGTTGTACAGATCATCAAAGTATTTTATGAATAAAGTATATTTTCGAAATAAAAAAAATAGCTTTCGACTCCTCATCACCCCTCACCTTCATCTACCTCTGGTCTCCCTAGCTCGCTTCCCCACCCCCACCCCCTCCCATTTATCTCTCAGCCACCTTGGGGCCCTCATATTCCTAATGAAGAGCTTATGGTCGAAATGTCAACTCTCCTACACCTCGGATGCTGCCTGATTGGTTGTTCTTTTCTAGCACCACACGTTTTGACTATAACCTGGTGTTGCGTGATATTTAACTTTATCTGAGTGGTGAAGCAGCACATGTTCTCATCTCAGGACCAGGGCAGCCATGAAAGAGAGCTTCCAGAAGAACCTGCATGTAAAGAGAGAAAACTTCATTTAAATACTTGTTTTTCATTTGGATAAAAATTGTCTGTATAATATCAAGGTGCACATTGAATATCCAAATAGGACAGTTAACACAAGGATACATGAATCATATCACTTAGAGTTAAAAATCACACAACACCAGGTTATAGTCTAACAAGTTTATTTGGAAACACTAGCTTTCGGAGTGCCACTCCTTCATCAGGTGATTGTATTGGTTAAGATCATGCTCATAGAATTTATAGCCAAAGGAGTCCAGTGTCATGGAGATGTGATATAGTAAACAATCTTAGAGTAAAATTTTCATCTTTTATAGTGGGATGTGCTGGTTTCTGTTCTTTGATATGGAAATCCCAGAACTTTTAAATTACATTCTCAAATTAGCTCTGCTTTTTAATCAATAAGTGTGAAGTCTGATGAAGGGCGTTTGCCCAAAACGTCGATTCTCCTGCTCCTCGGATGCTGCCTGACCTGCTGATTTTTAACTTTGTCCACCCCAGTCCTCCACCAGAACCTCCAAGTCATGACTCACAGGAGTGCTATTGAACCCAATGACAGTGGCAATACGGGGTCCATTTAGGCAGTGTCATATTTGAATTATCTCACTTTTACCCACCTGAAACTCCTGATAGCCCTTTCCATGGGAATTCTACATATGAATAGAAGATGTATTCATAGAGCTCAATTACAATTAAAAATCAACAATCCTGAAAGTCATGTTCCTTTGTAATACACAGTCATGGAATCTGGGCAGTATGGAAGATATGAAGGAGGATTCATTGGGTCTCCAACCTTCATCTGCTACATTGAAAATTGTACCAGAAATGGAAGCAAGGAATCCTTGACTCCATTCCTTTCTGTATCATAGACGATCATAGCAAGCAATCAATTGATGTTGTGGTGAATGGTCTACAGAAGAACAAATCTCTTAAAAACTGCAACTCTTACTTTTCCCAGGGTCGGTATCTTTGAAATTCTTGAAATTCTTTTGTTTTTGTCATTGTGATGGATTCCAACTAGATAAGGGTCTAAACTTTACAAGAATGTGGTAGCCTCTAGCTTTTTTTTCTTTATAGCAATATTTTTTGCTGATTGCTATACTTAACAGAAATAATGACTGCTGATGTCCCAATACTTTTAAACTGCACAGTCATGGTCCGATGAGATAGTGGGATTCTCTCTTCCCCGTTGTTTGAAGCACTATTGATCCAAAATGGTCACCAACAAAGATGGTTAATTAATCCTTTATATCCTGTTAGCTGTTGTGATACCTCAAGGTACTTAAATATTAATGCTTCAGCTATGACTTCTATGTAATCTAACCTCCATCAGATGGAGAGAAGCATTCACACCTCCAAATGGTCATTTTCCTCACACAACTGAACTGTTTGTGCCGTAGTCCATTTCAGTTATCTT
Source organism: Chiloscyllium plagiosum (assembly GCF_037043375.1). Classification (NCBI taxonomy): domain Eukaryota; kingdom Metazoa; phylum Chordata; class Chondrichthyes; order Orectolobiformes; family Hemiscylliidae; genus Chiloscyllium; species Chiloscyllium plagiosum. Next base: position 30,325,274 of record NW_028270143.1, on the reverse strand, counting down.
AATGCAAATCACTTCGTTAGCAATATTGTTCAGGCATTCATTTTGTAATTCTCTAAGGAGCTTGGCCACCTTACTGGGGGGCGCTTCACAGACATTTTAAAATAGTATCTCATTTAAAAGTGATTTCTTTCAAACACAAATCCCCAGGTATTAAATCAGTTTATGGAATTAGCAATTAATAATCCATATTTTATACCTTCATGACAGATGATATGGTGGTTTATAACAAAAGTACTTTGGAACTTGCAAAGTATTACGGTAAGTTATAAATCTTTTTTACATATTGATGAAATTAGGAGAGACGTGAGAAGTTTGATCCACAACAGCAACTATATTACTTGAACCGTTCATCACCACATTTCAAATGGGACTACCTTGGGACTAAAAGTCAAGGTAAGTTTGAATTGACTTTTTATGCTGCAAATTCCATATAATTTAGACAATTATACCATACCACTCTGCTGACTACAAAAGGAGCACAGACAATGCTCTGATTCCCCAAGTCACCAGGAAACATCTCAATAGAACCTTAATTGTTTCTTTCTGAATTTGTCCAAGTTTTGCATCTCCTAGCAAATCAGCTATATTGCAAATAAATGTTAGGAAGATTACATTGCCAGAAACCTGAAGTGCTTTTTTTTGAAAATGAGAATATAACATTAATGCTTCACAAATTGGACTAACAAACTAGTCATTCAACAGATTCCTTTGAAATACTTTCAAATCAATTATGAACAATGATTTACTTTGTAAAATAAAACTACCATAAAAGGTAGATTAATTTAACTAGTTCACATATGATTAAATAATAAGTTTTAATGATATTAAGCAGCACAATGCTATTTTGTAATTTTCATTGCAGTGTCATTAAAAGTTTGCAAAAGCCAATGGCTACTACAAATGTTTTGTGATATCTCGCCTACAGAGACACATTAATATAGCAATTTAAGGCAGTAACTACATTATTAAAAACATTTGCAAAATTATACAAAACAGTTCATTCCATAGTTTTGTTGATAAAAAAGATTAAGATTGATTATTCAGCCTTTGGGCTCAGAAACAAATGGCCAGCACCCAAAGCTATCTTGGTGAGCCACAAAAAATGTGTCACAAATAGGTTGGCAAAGTATATTTGAGATATTTACTTAAATTTAGATTAAAAGAAACAAATTTTAAGTTCATGGCACTTAAAATGGCTATTTTGTAGGTTGAAGTAAAAATCACACAACACCAGATTATAATCCAACAAGTTTATTTGGAAGTACAAGCTATTATACTTCTGCTATTGGTGGCACGGTGGCTCAGTCGTTAGCACTGCTACCTCACAACACCAGGGTCCCAGGTTCAATTCTAGCCTCGGGCGACTGTCTGTGTGGAGTTTGCACATTGTCTGCGTGGGTTTTCTCCCACAGTCCAAAGATGTGCAGGTCAGGTGGATGGGCCATGCTAAATTGCCCATAGTGCTAGGTTCCTTAGTCAGAGTCAGAGGTGTGGACTTATTGGGCTGAAGGGCCCGTTTTCATACCGTAAGGGCTCTAATCTATTGGAGCGCTGCTCTTTCGTCAGGGAGCAAGGTGATGAAGAAGCTTCGTTCCAAAAGCTCGTACTTCCAAATAAACCTATTTGAATAAAGCTTGGTGTTGTGTGATTTCTTAATGTTGTCCACCAGTACCTCCACATTATACCAGGTTCCACTACTGGTATCTTTGCTTTGCAGAAATGGATGTACAATAAATTTACACTGAGCTACTGAATGACAACAGGAATCGAAGCAAGCCATTCAGTCCCCCAAGTATACTCTTAAATTTTATTCTGTTAAGGAACGGAAATTGACTTGCATTTACATTGAGACAGATAATAATTTTTCAGTTAAAAAAAAATTATCTTTTAGTGTTTGTTTACCTAGAAGAACAGCTTAATTTAGGTTCTGAGGAACGGTCACTTGACCTGAAAAGTTAACTCTGATTTCTCTCCACAGATGTTGCCAGATCTGTTGAGCTTTTCCAGCAATTTCTGTTTTAGTTTCTGGTTTCCAGCTTCTGTAGTTCTTCAGTTTTTATTTAGCATAATTTAGGAGTTTCCTCAAAGGCCAACAAATACATTCAATTAACAAAACCTTCTGAAGGTTTTTGGCAATACCTAGCTTATGGTGAACAAATATTATAATAGACTAAGGCAGTAATTATATTATTAAAGAAATTATTGTACAAAACAGCATTTTTAACAGATTCATCCAACACTGACAATGGTCCTGAAACATGCTTAAGTTCAGTCATCGTTTTGAAATTGTACATGTGTCCTTTCTTTTGTATTTCAATTTTAAACATCATGTCCACATTTCTAATGGAAATTGTCTTGGAAACAAAATCAGGGAAGGTGTACAATGTATTTTTTTTATCCAGCATTATTCATGTACTTTCAATATTGATTACTATTTTCCACCATTTTGCTGGCTATACAACCAGGATTAGGAAACTTTCATGGCTTCTTTAGGTCATCAATAAATGTTCTCTTTGGAATTTTAACTTTTCCTTCACAGCGATAATACATTGACTATGTTTTGCATTTCTCAGCAAATCAGTTCCCTAACTGGTTCTATTAAGGTACTATATACAGTAGATAATTCTTTACATGTCACACATCATTGATAAAATGGTTTCCCCTTATCACTGTATACTCATCAAAATAACAATTTTTTTTTCTCACAGACTGAAGTGTGTCGAATGTTATTACTTACTCATACGTTGCTTTTTCTTTGTTGACATCTTGTCTATCCAGTTAAAAATCACACAACACCAGGTTATAGTCCAACAGGTTTAACTGGAAGCACACTTTAGGATTCCTGAAGAAGGGCTTATGCCCAAAACATCGATTCCCCTGCTCCTTGGATGCTGCCTGACCTGCTGCGCTTTTCCAGCAACACATTTTTCAGCTTTAAAGTAAGTGCCTCAAGAATGATTTTGTGACTTTTTTTGTGACAATCATGAGTCACAAGATAGCTTTGAATGGCAGAAATCTGTCAATGTAGGCACCAAACACTCTGGATATTTTTTCAACAAACCTGTGAAAAGATTATGTATTAGTTTAAGCAGTAATTTTGAACTTTCTTTAATAGTGTAATTACTGCCTCAGTCCAGTTTATGAATTTACATCATCAAGATATTGTCAGAAACATGTGTAGTAACCCCTAGTTGTTGCAACATTGTAATAATATTGCAGTGAACATTACAAAACCAGTGTTGTGTTACTTAGTATTGTAGTCTGATGAATTAAGTCTGACTTTGACTGCTAAAGAAAATAGCCACAACGCCATACGAAATGATGTAATGTCACATCACCTTCCTACCTCTTGCACTCTCATGAGAAGAGAAAGACATAGTGAGATTTTCCCTAAGTTCATGTTTTCCTCACCTCAGTAGACATGTTTTAAGGAGTACAACAAGACCAAAAATATTATGGTAGCAGTGAATGAAAAAATAAAGGTATAGATAAGTTTCTGCTATTAGGGAAAATATTTCAGCAGATCATGGGTTCCAACAAGCAAAAGGGAGGTTGAGTTGGTGCAAAAGATTTAAAAGGTATTACTCTGCTTCTAGCCTCACTGTGAAGCCAAGCAGTGAGCAGGTCAGTATGCTATTGTATACAATAGGTGGCTGTGCAGACAATACCCTAGATAGACATGATTTGGAGATGCTGGTGTTGGACGGGGGTGCACAAAGTTAAAAATCACACAACACCAGGTTATAGTCCAACAGGTTTAATTGGAAGCACACTAGCTTTCGGAGCGCCACTCCTTCATCAGGTGGTTGTCACAACACATTTTTCAGCTCTGATCTCCAGCATCTGCAGTCCTCACTTTCTCCGAGCACTTACTTTAAACTCAAATAAACAGCTTGAAGTTCATGGGATTTGAAACAACTAATTTTGTAGATTTTACTGTTGATGGTGTATGTTTGTTTGCAAAATACTGACATGCATACTGGAAAATACTGGGTAGCCTGGTGGCTCAGTGGTTAGCACTGCTGCCTCCCAGCACCAGGGTGCCAGGTTCAATCCCAGCCTTGGGCGACTGTCTGTATGGAGTTTCCACATTCTCTGTGTGGGATTTCTCTGGTGTCCTCCCACAGTCCAAAGATGGCCAGGTGAATTGGCCATGCTAAGTTGCCCATAGTGTTAGGTTCCTTACTTGAAAGGAAATGAGTCTGGGTGGGTTATTTTTTTGGGGGGTCGGTGTGGAGTTGTTGGGCCGAAGGGTCTGTTTCCACACTGCAGGGAATCTAATCTAACCATGCACTTCTACATGGAGCAATAAAAGGTAAACTATAGTTATAGCATTCAGCCCCTTAAGTGGAGTATTCAATTACATCATGGCTGATCTGTATTTGGACTCAATTTCCACCTTTCAACTTGTATTTGTTAAGGGCCTTTACTGTAAGAAAACATGCATCCAAATCTGCTTCACAAAATTGTTATAAGGCATTTAACGCCAAGTCATGTATAATATATTAGGTTAGATGACCAAATATTTGATCGAAAAGGGAAATTTCATATTAAAATAGAAAGTGAGTTAAAAGAATTTTGCTTGTTGAACACTGCAAAATCACTGCTTAACCTTGCTTAATTAAAACTTATACTGTTAGTCTTGAAAATTTAAACTAGTCCAACGTTCAGAAACTTTTGAAGAAGTAATTCCACATTTCCACTGCTCTAACATGAAAAATACTTTTAAAAAACGTATTTTTATGGGATGTAGATGTCATTGTCTAAGCCCGTTTATAAGATCCCTTGAAGGTGGGAATGGGCTGCTTATTTGAATTGGAATGTCCATGTAGTGTGCAGGTATATGCATGGAGCTGTAAGGTGGAGAATTTTAGTGTTGTGACCCAGTGACAGTGAAGAAATTATAATGTAGCTTATGGTCAGGATGGTGTGTGATTTGTAGGGGAATTTGCAAATGGTGGTGATTCCATGCTGCTCCTTGTTCTTCAGTATGGTCGAGGCTTTTGATTTCGAAGAAGTCTTTGTGAGCCACTGCTGTCCGTCTTGTAGATGTTATACACAATTTGCAGTACGCATTAGTGTAGAAGATGTTGGATTGGGTGCCAATCAAGTGGGCTGCTTGTGAAGCTTCTTGGGTGTTGTTGGGATGAGTTATTTTTCACAGAATTCCTAGTCTCTGACTTACTGTTATAGCCATAGTGTGAACATGGGTGAGCCATTCCATTTCCAGTCAGTGGTAAATCCTAGAATGTTGATCGTGGCATCTTCAATTGTGATGATGCTACTGAATACCAAGAGGATTTGATTTGATTCTCTCCTAGTTAAGATAGTAATTGCCTGCACTTGTGGGCTGCAAATGTTACCTGTCTTATCAGCCCAAGCCTGGATGTCACCCGATCTTGTTGCACATAGTTAAAAATCATCCAGGTTATAGTGCAACAGGTTTATTTGGAAGCACTAGCTTTCAGAGCATTGCTCCTTCATCAGGTGGTTGTGCAGTACAAGATCGTAAGACACATTTATTGCAAACGTAATATTGAAAAAGACCTGGATTGTTTAAGTCTCTCATCTTTTAGAATGACCATGTTGGTTTCAGTTCTTTCATATGTAAATCCCAGAACTCTTTCCTGGTTTTTAACTCTTTTTTTAAAGTTACATTCTCAAGCGAACTTTAACAACAGGTACCATGTCGCCCCAGATAATGCATTGAAGGTGTGAGGTACCTTGTGTGAGGCTGTCTGTGCCCCAATGTTCAGACTGATTCTAATCTAAAAAAAGGGATTTACAGAATATTAGATGGATTCATGCAGTTTTTGAGCAAAATAAAATGTAATTCTGCAAGTTCAAATTCACCCCACAAATGTATCTGAGTGTGTGCATGCTTTTGTGTGTTGGGGGGAGGGAGTGGATATGAGTATCTGTGAGAGACTGTGTGTATGTGTATGTGTCTGAGTGTGAAAGGGTATAAGTCTGTGAGAGGGTGTGTGTGTGTGTGAGTGTGAGTGTGCATGTTTGAGCGTCTGAGAGAGCTTGTGTGGGAGAGAGGGTCTGCGTGAGTGTGTATGTGTGTGTGTGAGAGAGAGAGAGAGTATGCGTAATGCAATGGAGTCACCTGTAGTGTGACATGAACCCACGGTCCTGGTTGAGGCTATCCCCATGGGTACTGAACATAGCTATCAGCCTCTGCTCGACCACTTTGCATTGTTGCCTGTCCTGAAGTCCGTCTTGGAGGATGGTCACCCAAAGGTCTGAGGTCAAATGTCCCAGATCGTTGAAGTGTTCTCTGACTGGGAGGGAACACTCCTGTCTGTTGATTGTTGTGCAGTCTCCATTCATCCGTTGCCATAGCCACTGCTCTATCTTACCAATGTACCATGCCTCAGGGCATCCTTGCCTGCAGCGTGTGAGGTAGACAATGTTAGCCAAGTCACATAAATACCTGCCGCATACATGGTGGGTGGTGTCCCCACATCTAATGGTGGTATCCGTGTCGACACTCTGACACATCTTGTAGTGACTGCCATGACAGACTTGTATGGTGCTGTCCTGAAAGCTGGGCAGTTTGCTGCGAACAATGATCTGTTTGACGATTGGTGGTGGTTTAAAGGTGAGAGTGGAGGCGTGGGTGCTTGGCGAGGTGCTCATCCTCATTGAAAATGTGTTGCAGCTGCAAAGAACATGGCGTAGTTGTTTGGCTCCTGGGAAATACTGCACAATGAAGGGTGCCCTGTTGGTTGCAGCTCATATCTGTCTCCTGAGGAGGTCATTACGATTTCTTGCTGTGGCCCGTCAGAACTGTTGGTCAATGAGTTGAGCATTTTATCCTGTTCTTATGAGGGCATCCTTGAGTATATCCAAGTGACCGTCATGTTCCTCTTCATCTGAACAGATCCTGTGTATGTGGAGGGCTTGTCCATTAGGGTGTCTGTTTGAATATGTTTCAGGTGGAAGCTGGAGAAGTGTAGCATTGTGAAGTTATCCATGGGTTTGTAGTAGAGTGAAGTGCTGAGGTGCCCATCTTTGATGGAGATACATGTGCCCAAGAATGAGACAGATACTAAAGAGTAGTCCATGGTGTGTTTGATGGTGGGTTGAAACTCATTGATATCACTGTGTAGTTCTTTCAGTTACTCCTCACCATGGGTCCAGAGGAAGAAAATGTTGTCAATATACCTGGTGTTTAGTGTTGGCAGAGGTCCTGCATAGAGAAGAGGTCTTGTTCAAACCTGTGCATGAAAATGTTGATATACTGGGGTGCAAATTTTGTCCTCATGGCTCTTCCGTATGTCTGGTTGAGAAACTGGTTGTCAAAGGTGAAAATGTTGTGGTCGAGGATAAAGCAGATGAGTTGTAGGATGGTGCTCGGAGATTGGCAGTTGTTGGTGTTGCGTACTGAGGCTGTTGCCGCAATGCTGTCATTGTGGGGGATGCTGGTGTAGAGTGCAGAAACGTCCATTGCAATGAGGAATGTTCCAGGTTCGACTGGTCTATGGGTGCTGAGTTTATGTAAGAAATCTGTAGTCCCCTGTATAGTGGGTTTATAGATGCCTTCAATGTAGCCAGAGAGGTTCTCACACAGGGTCCCATTGCCCCATACGATGGGACGTCCTGGTGTATTGGCTTTGTGTATCTTTGGAAGGCAGTAGAAGTCGTCCATGCGAGAAGTACGTGGGATGAGGGTGCATAGGGAAATCTGAAGGAGTGGATCGAAAGTCCTGATCAATGTGTTTAGTTCACGGGTGTGCTCTTTGGTCTGATCGGCCTGTAGTGTTCCTGGTTGTTCAGTTGTCAGTACACTTCCTTGCTGTAAGCAGTTCTATTCTGAATGATGATGGCTCCTCCTTTATCTGCTGTTTTGATGACAATGTTGTGATTGGTCTTGAGAGCCAGGATGGCATTGTGTTGTGATCAGGTGATGTTCTGCTCTACCTTGTGGGTGCGGCTGATGAATCTGGCATTTATGTATTTCTTGACGGTTTGAGCATACGTTGAGGGTGGCATAGTGGCTCAGTGGTTAGCATTGATGCTCCACAGCACCAGGGTCCCAGGTTCAATTCCAGCCTCGGGCGACTGTCTGTGTGGAGTTAGCACATTCTCCCTGTGTCTGCGTGGGTTTCCTCCGGGTGCTCCGGTTTCCTCCCACAGTCCAAAAATGTGCAGGTCTGGTGAATTGGCCATGCTAAATTGCCCGTAGTGTTGGGTGCATTAGTCAGAGAGAAATGAGTTTGGGTGGGATACTCTTCGGAGGGTCGGTGTGGACTCAGATGGCCCCAAAGAGCCTGTTTCCACACTGTAGGGAATCTAATCATCTATGAGGAGAAAGTGAGGTCTGCAGATGCTGGAGATCAGAGATGGAAATGTGTTGCTGGAAAAGCGCAGCAGGTCAGGCAGCATCTAGGGAACAGTAGAATCGACGTTTCGGGCATTAGCCCTTCTTCAGGAATGAGGAAAGTTGGTCCAGCAGGCTAAGATAAAAGATAGGGAGGAGGGACTTGGGGGAGGGGCGTCGGAAATGTGATAGGTGGAAAGAGGTCAAGGTGAGGGTGATAGGTCAGACTGGGGTGGGGGCGGAGAGGTCGGGAAGAAGATTGCAGGTTAGGAAGGCGGTGCTGAATTTGATGGATTTGACTGAGACAGGCTGGGGGGAGGGGAAATGAGGAAACTGGTGAAATCCGAGTTCATCCCTTGTGGTTGGAGGGTTCCTAGCCGGAAGATGAGGCGTTCTTCCTCCAACCGTCGTTTCGCTGTGGTCTGACGATGGAGGAGTCCAAAGACCTGCATATCCTTGGTGGAGTGGGAGGGGGAATTGAAATGTTGAGCTACAGGGTGGTTGGGTTGGTTGGTCCGGGTGTCCCAGAGGTGTTCTCTGAAACGCTCCGCAAGTAGGCGGCCTGTCTCCCCAATATAGAGGAGACCACATCGGGTGCAAAGGATGCAATAGATGATATGTGTGGAGGTGCAGGTGAATCTGTGGCGGATATGGAAGTTTCCTTTGGGGCCTTGGAGGGAGGTGAGGGGGGAGGTGTGGGCGCAAGTCTTGCACCTCCTGCGGTTGCAGGGGAAGGTGCCGGGAGTGGAGGTTGGGTTGGTGGGGGGTGTGGATCTGACGAGGGAGTCACGGAGGGAGTGGTCTTTACGGAATGCTGATAGGGGAGGGGAGGGAAATATATCCTTGGTGGTGGGGTCCGTTTGGAGGTGGCGGAAATGACGGCGGATGACGCGCTGTACATGGAGGTTAGTGGGGTGGTAGGTGAGGACCAGTGGGGTTCTGTCCTGGTGGCGGTTGGAGGGGCGGGGTTCAAGGGCGGAGGATCGGGAAGTGGAAGAGATGCTGTGGAGGGCATCGTCGACCACGTCGGGGGGGAAATTGCGGTCCTTGAAGAAGGAGGCCATCTGGGATGTGCGTTTTTGGAACTGGTCCTCCTGGGAGCAGATGCGGCGGAGTCGAAGGAATTGGGAGAATGGGATGGCATTTTTACAGGGGGCAGGATGGGAGGAGGTGTAGTCCAGGTAGCTGTGGGAGTCGGTTGGTTTGTAGTAGATGTCCGTGTTGATTCGGTCGCCTGAGATAGAAATAGAAAGGTCGAGGAAGGGGAGGGAGGAATCTGAGACTGTCCAGGTGAATTTGAGGTCGGGGTGGAAGGTGTTGGTGAAGTGGATGAACTGTTCAACCTCCTCGTGGGAGCACGAGGCGGCGCCGATACAGTCATCGATGTAGCGGAGGAAAAGGTGGGGGGTGGGGCCAGTGTAGTTGCGGAAGATGGATTGTTCCACATATCCTACGAAGAGGCAGGCATAGCTGGGGCCCATGCGGGTGCCCACGGCTACTCCTTTCGTTTGGAGGAAGTGGGAGGATTGGAAAGAGAAGTTGTTCAGGGTGAGGACCAGTTCAGTCAGTCGAAGGAGGGTGTCTGTGGAAGGGTACTGGTCGGTACGGCGGGAAAGAAAGAAGCGGAGGGCTTTGAGTCCTTCGTGTCTATGTCAAGCCTACGGCAGCGGTCCTCCAATGGGATCTAAGTCATCTCCTTCTTTGGTTGCCCCTCTACAGATCCCAGTTATGACTTCCTCAGTGGAATCTTTGCCGGCATCTTGAAAGATTTCCCAGGGTCTCATTCATCTGATGAATTCCTTCATGTCTGCTATAAGACCCATGGGGTCCATCTTGGTGGTGGGGCAGAATTTGAGACCCCTGCTAGGAACTTCAATCTCTTCCGGTTGAAGGGTGTGGTCCAATAAGTTGACAATTGACCTCCCCACGATGATAATGTTTTCCACTGTGGTGCCAGGGCGGACTTGGCTACTGCTGGTGGTGATGCCAAGTTTCTCCAGTTTCTTGTTCTTGGTTTGTATGTAGTGTAGTTTTGTCACCTTGCCTGTTTGGCAATTTGTCATAACTGTACTGCTGTATCCTGAGCTCAGGATGAGAGTGTGGACTCCATCTCACTTTCAAGGTTGTGGCGCCTGCTGTAGAGTTGGTGTACGAGATAATTGAGGAGGTTACGAGAGGTGTGGTGGCAAAATCTCTCCACATAGCCTGTGTTGTAGGTTGACTTGAATTGGTTTGTGATGCCTAATCCTTTTGGGATCTTCCCTGCTTTTCTGCATTTCTGCAGAAACTTGATGTCTGTGTCAATATGCGTGATCTTCTTGGCGATCCTCTCCATTTTGAAACAGCAGTTAGTGATGTTGATGGTAGGCATGATTTGGAGATGCCGGTATTGGACTGGGGTGGACAAAGTTAAAAATCACACAACACCAGGTTATAGTCCAACAGGTTTATTTGGAAACACTAGCTTTCAGAGCGCTGCTTGGCTGCGTTGTGGAGGTGGTTGTAGAATACAAGATCATAAGACACAGAATTTATAGCAAACGTTTACTTTGTGATGTAACTGAAATTGTGTATTGAAAAAGACCAGGATTATTTGTTAAGTCTCGCATCTTTTAGAATGACCATGTTGGGTTCAGTTATTTCATATGTAAATCCCAGAACTCTTTTTAAAAGTTACATTCTCAAGTGAACTTTAACAATAGGTGCCACGTCGTCTCAGATAGTGCATTGAAGGTGTGAGGTGCCCTGTGTGAGGCTGTCTGTGCCCCAAAGTTCAGACTGATGCTGTTTCTAAAAAAGAAATTTATAGAATCTTACATGGATTCATGCAGTTTTTGAGCAAATTAAAATATAATTCTACAAGTACAAATTCACCCCACAAACTTACATGTGTATGTGCGCATGTGGGTGTGCATGTGGGGGGAGCGGGGCTATGAGTGTCTGCGAGAGTGTGTGTGTATATGTATGTATGTATGTGAGTGTGAGTGTAAAAGGGGTATAGGTCTGTGAGAGGGTGCATGTGTGAGTGTGCAAAAGGATAGGTGGAACCTATAGGGAGAATAAAATAGAATAAAAGTTCATAGAGGGTCAAAAGAAAGAAAGAACAAATAGGAATAATGCTCATCACCACAAGTTAATACGAATAACTAACAAAATAAGGAAAGAAAAAAGTCAATGCTTATAGTAAGTGTTGATAACGGTGAAGGTGAGAGAGATATTAACGCAGGAAACTCAAAAGTGGAAACAGCAGAGTATGGGCAGAAGGCAGGCCCACCCACATATAATGAATCAAAACTGTCCACGATGAAACACAGTCAGGCAAAACCCTAATTAACCATAAAATCTAATAGTAGTGTCAGAAGTGTGATATCACAAAAGTCGTGATTTAATTGGCTTTAAATTTAAGAAAAAAGTGAGGATAGCAGATGCTATAGAGTCAGAGTAGAAAAGTGTGGCGCTGGAAAAAGCACAGCAGGTCAGGCAGCATCCAAGGAACAGGAGAGTCAATGTTTCGGATAAGCCCTTCATCAGGAATGTGGAGGGGGAAGGGAGTTGAGAGATAGATAAGGGGTGGTGGGGATGGGGTTGGGGGAAGATAGGAGGGATGGCGATAGGTGGATGTAGGTAGGAGGAGATTGTGATGGATCAGTAGGGAGGGTGGAGCGGATAGGTGAGAAGGAAGATGGACAGATGGATCAGGTCACAAGGGTGGTGACGAGTTGGAGGGTTGGGTCTGGGATGAGGTGGGAAACTAGTGAAGTCAATGTTCATGTTGTGTGGTTGTCGGGTCCCAAGGCAGAAGATGAAGTGTTCTTCCTCCAGTTCGTGGGTGGCTTTGACTTGGCAGTGAAGGAGGCCCAGGATTTGCATGTCCTGGAGGGGTGGGAGGGGGAGTTGAAGTGGTTGGCCAGAGGGTGGTGGGGTTGTTTGCTGTGTGCAGACCAGAGATGTTGCCTGAACCATTCCACAAGTTGGCACTTGGTTTCCCTGATGGAGAGGACACCACACTGAGAGCAACTGATGCAGTAAATGACGTGGGAGGATGTGCTTGAAATCTCTGCCAGATTTGAAATTACCCTTGAGGGCCTTAGAGATGAGGTGGGAGGTGTGAGCACAGGGAGACCAGTTTCCAAATCTCCCAACCCCCCCACTTCATCCTAGATCCATTCCTTCAACTCGGCACTGCCCTCTTGACCTGACCTATCTGTCCATTTTCTTTCCCACCTGTCCAATCCACCTTCTTCACCGACCTATCACAATCACCCCCCTACCTGCATCCACCTATTGCCATCCCCCTTACCTTCCCACCCAGTCCCACCCCCACCCCCTATTTATCTCCCAGCCCCCTTCCCCCTCCACATTCCTGACGAAAGGCTTATGCCTGAAACTCTCCTTCTGCTCGGATGCTGCCTGACCTGCTGTGCTTTATCCAGCGCCACACTTCTCGACTTTAACTTTAAGAAGCTGAGAAGCAGCAATCTTAGCATGTAGTTAAATGTATGTTGAGCAATTCTTAAGTAAAATAGGAAATTAAAATGACTTTGGGTATGCAAGACAGATTAACAGAAAAAAATAATAGCATTGATAACGGGAGCGATGCGAGAAATTGTCAAAATACGTGATGGAAAATCTGAGGGTGTGTTTGATAGGTGAGGGTGCTTTTGATGGGTTTTTCTAAAGCATTTCTTAAAATAGCAATTATGTTAGGAACAGACCAGTTTAAGTTAATTTACAATGTGCACAATGTTCTGTGTTAGTATGATTCACATTACTTACAAAAAGTAGCTAAACTTGATTGAAACTGCAGAAGATCTCAAATGTCCATTTCTGCAATGTTTGGCAGCATCAAGCATACAAGCTGTTCTCTAATCTGCCCCCATATTGCACTCCAGTAAAAATTGCCAGCATTGGAAATACAAGTGGGAATCCTGGATTCAAGTCCTGCAAAACTTTAAGCCTGTCCAACCTCCTTCAGACCTACAGTAGGAAGGAAAAATCTAATTCTACATGTCTCAAAAATGTTTTTAGAGTTCACTTCACTGTTAACAGTAGTCTTCTTATCACCTTTCTTCACCTCTCACATTAACATTCTCAATTCTTCCATGTATTTTCCATAATTTTCCTAGTTATTTAACAGAATTCTGTTCCTGACTGTTGTCGTATGCCCCCTTATCCTTTATTTTTCTTTTACTCTTCTATCCTTTGTCATTAGCTTTAGATGGTGTACCTTATCCCTTCTGAGAAATATGTCCAGATTGCACCTGAAATATCCCTTCCCTGATTGCCCTCCACTGCTCTGCTTCTGCTTTTCAGTACAAGTATTTTTTTCCAATATGTATTAGATCCTTTCTTAAGACACGGAAATTAGTTCTTGCCCAATTGAGCATTTTACCTTTGATATTTTCTTGTCTCTGTTCATTATTACTATAAACAGAATTGTGGTCATTGTTAATCTTGTCATCTCCTACTTTATGATAATAAACCACCTGCTTTATTTCATTCCCAAGAATGAACACTGCTTCCTTCCTTGTTGTAACACTGTTCCCTAAATAAGAATATTTTGAGGAAAATCTGTTTTGCATTAACCAAATTTCCACATCAATGATCGAAACAACTTCCTCCCCTTTGTATTCTAGTTCATTTAAGTTGAAGGTTAAAACTTAATTAGCCTTTTAAATTACATTTTTCTACTTATACATGTAAATTCCACTTTACCTGATGAATTTTTTGCGACTGCCTCTTTTCTTCCCTGTCCCTTCTGTTTCCTCACTTCAATGCCTCCTTGCGACACGCTTTCTTCTGTACACTTAAATGAATCAATTTTAATTTAATTCCCCAGATTTTCATCATCCTTGCTGACAATTAATATGGATAAGAACAGTTTTGTTTCCTCTTATGTAAGGTCTTATTCACAGTGTCTACATTTTTATTCTAGTTATTTTTATTCACCATTCATTTGAATATCAATTAAGAAACTGTACCACTGAGTCATTCAATAATACCTTCACTCTAACAATTGAGAAAACAAATTTAACATCTATAAAGCATTATCAATTTTTTTAAGGATCTTTCAGCTACCATTATTGATTCTAAGTTGATAAAAGGTAAAAAATTCTTCTCCTTTAGGAATGTATTAACTGGTCTGAACTGAAATCTGGCATATCAGTGGGGCAATGAATTTGACGGCTGTAAATCAGAATGTGGCTTGAAACCATGCATACAGGGATTTGAATATCATAGATCTACATTACTTAATTCTAATTTACTTATTAGACTTATAATCAATTGAAATGAGTTGGGCTCCTTTTGTCTTATTACTTTTAAAATTACTGCAATATTACTTTTAAAATTCACAGCAATTTTAAATTTGTTCACAAGGAACACTTTTATAGAGCCCAGCATGAAAAACATCCCATTGCAATTTAATCCTTTCATACTGCTTTAGAATGTTACAAATAAAGCATCTCTCAACATCAAAATTGCTGTGCTGTTATTTAATTCCATTCGTAGCCTTGCTTTTCCCTCACTCTGCAAATTACTCCAACTTGACAACTTGTGGCCCCATCAAGGTACCGAATACCATCACTGTCTCCCACTTGGGCCCCTCCTGATCTTCTCCCCCTGTTCTTCCACACGTTCACTACAGTCTAAAACATAGCTGAGAGCCATGGCTAGCCACACAGGGACCTCAAAGTTGATCTTCATTTGCCAGCAAAGAGGCCTGAGGATGTCTCACATGCAACTACACTTCAGTGGTTTAATTTATGTCACACCAGATGTCTAATTTTGAGTGTCGTTAGGGTATGTTTATTCTTATGCAAAGATTGTTTCCTGAGTTCAGTTTATTCAGGAAGCTGAAATGAAGCAATTTCTAGGCCAGTATCTCCAATGACAACCCAACGACACCATTCTATAATGGTTCATTCCTTCTTTATTCTTGTGCTTATAAAACACAAAATATTGTTGGTGTTAATTTTCAGCTTCTTTCTACCTGGAGCCACACTTTGAGTTACATGTTTAATGCCAAAGATCATTCTGTTAACTTACAGTCTTTAGCATCATTCCATGAAGTTAACTCTCCGATTTCATTTTTTTTTACCCCCAAAATATTTTAGCACATTGATCAACATGTAATTGATTTTAAAATCTTCATGGTAAAAACACCAGGAGGACCAGTTCCACCACAGAACACACCAGATAGCCTCCGTCGTTAGAGACCGCAATTTCCCTTCCCACGTGGTTAAAGATGCCCTCCAATGCATCTCGTCCACATCCCGCACCTCCGCCCTCAGACCCCAGCCCTCCAACCGTAACAAGGACAGAATGCCCCTGGTGCTCACCTTCCACCCTACCAACCTTTGCATAAACCAAATCATCCGCCAACATTTCCACCACCTCCAAAAAGACCCCATCACCAGGGATATATTTCCCTCCCCACCCCTTTCTGCCTTCCGCAAAGATGTTCCCTCCGTGACTACCTGGTCAAGTCCCCACCCCCCTACAACCCACCCTCCCATCCTGGCACATTCCCCTGCCACCGCAGGAATTGCAAAACCTGTGCCCTCACCTCCATCCAAATCCCTAAAGGAGCCTTCCACATCCATCAAAGTTTTACCTGTACATCCATCTATATCATTTATTGTATCCGTTGCTCCCGATGCGGTCTCCTCTACATTGGGGAGACTGGACGCCTCCTAGCAGAGCGCTTTAAGGAACATCTCCGGGATACCCGCACCAATCAACCACATCGCCCTGTGGCCCAACATTTCAACTCCCCCTCCTACTCTGCCGAGGATATGGAGGTCCAGGGCCTCCGTCACCGCCGCTCCCTCACCACCAGACGCCTGGAGGAAGAACACCTCATCTTCCGCCTCGGAACACTTCAACCCCAGGGCATCAATGTGGACTTCAACAGTTTCCTCATTTCCCCTTCCCCCACCTCACCCTAGTTCCAAACTTCCAGCTCAGCACTGTCCCCATGACTTGTCCTACCTGCCTATCTTCTTTTCCGCCTATCCACTCCACCCTCCTCCCTGACCTATCACCTTCATCCCCTCCCCCACTCAGCTATTGTACTCTATGCTACTTTCTCCCCACCCCCACCCTCCGCTAGCTTATCTCTCCACCCTTCAGGCTCTCTGCCTTTATTCCTGATGAAGGGCTTTTGCCCGAAACGTCGATTTTACTGCTCCTTTGATATCTTCATGTCAGCCCAGTCTCTAGCCTGAGCATTTATCTGAAGTTAATTTATTTCAAACATTTTGCAATTCTTACTTTAGCTTCTTGACTTATTCTTGCTACCTCAGGAGGGGAAAATTATGCCCTTTGTTAATTTTCTGACCCTTTCTTTGCTCTTTTGATCTCCATATGCTCAATCTTTCCTCTCTGTATATTGTTGCTTAATTGATAGATTTACACTTGCAGGTAGTAGGAATAAAACACACATTCTTTTTGTCCATTAGGCTTGTCTCTTCCATCAACCATGTTAATTTACCATGTTATGAATTCTACCTCATTTGTTTATTCATCAAAAAATAATATGTTAATTTTGAAAGAAACTCACTTTCCACTTTCACAGTACCTATTTGATATTAGCATTATAATTAAGTAAGTGACTAAAATTTTACAGAACCTTTGGGAATTGGATGGGAATTGGGAATGCTAGTAAACCAGTGTGGGAAGAGGATAGCTGTGATTTTTTTTTGATTTTTTTTAATATCCAGAAGTTCTCTTGCACACAACTGATTTTTGTTTTGTCCCCCATCACCAAATCGCCTGTGGGTTTCTACCCTCTGCAGTTGTTCCTTTGCAATAATTATTTTGCAACGTTTTGATGTGACCAGCCTCTAGTGTTCACTTTAATGACTTGTTAAACAATTCAACATCTGAAACAACTTATCAAAGTTTTTGCATTGCAAGATGCAACTAAACAAACAAGTTCCAGTCTGAAATGAGAGCAGAGGCCTCATCTGAGTATTAAAATAGACCAGGGTTCATTTCCAATTTAGCATTGTGAGTAGCTGCCTATGTATAGATTAGCCAACTTCGTCCGTGGAATACTGACTATCGTTATTTATTTAATATAGGCCCTGGTGTCTCTGATTCAGGATGTGAATGGAAGTATTTAGGAAATGTTTGTACTTTTAGATAGAAAGTTGAGGAAAACAGGACAATTATTTTTAGCACAAACACGTGATGTATTTTAAAGTGGCAACCATGGAACTAAATTAACATCCCTGCCTTTGAGCCAAGAGGCCCAGGTTCAAGTTTCCCCTGTTCCAGAGGTTTTTAATAATATCTCTGAACAGATTGTTTAGAAAATACCTGGAACTGTGAAGCAGTCTGGCAGTTAAAAACTTATTGAAAAAAATCGTCTATGAAAATCAGGAGCATAATATCTGTTTCAGACCTCATTGCCAAATTAGACCATGAGTAAATGCAGTAGGAACAATGCACACTGTGCTCTGATTTGTTGCAAATGCAACAATCAATCTCAACTGTAACAAAGGGGTAGGTGCTAGGGCCTCAAATATATACAAACTGCACGGGTGACTCAAATGAAGGCTTGTATTAGATCTAAATTTTCTAATTATTCAGAGATCAGGAGGGCCCCAATGTGCAGTGGTAATGCCCCTATTTCTGAGTGAAGAGGCCCAGGTTCAGGTCCCACCTTCTTCAGAGTTATGTAATATCATCTCTGAGCAAGTGGAATAAAATAAATAGAAAGGCAAATAGGCATTGTGGCACAATGTTTGTAACCCTACTTCTGGGCATGAAAGTCCAGGTTCCAGTCTTATTCTGCACTGGAGGTGTATCATGACATGATTGAACTAGTTAAAATAGGTAGGAAACTAGTTGTGAGAATTCAAAGAACCAACAAAAGGATACAGATAGGTAAAGAGAATGGGCAAAAATTTGGTCTTTGTCATATGGGGAAATGTGAAGTTCATTTTGGGAGGAAAAGCAGAATATTAATTCAATGGACAGATCCTGTGGTACAGATGGATCTGGGAATCTTTGTATATGATCACAAAAAGTTAGCATTCAGCTTTAGAAAGAAATTAGGAAGGAAAATGGAATGTTACCCATTATTGCAAGGAGGATGTAGTATAAAATTAGGGAAGTTTTGCTACAACTGTAAATCTGTCCAGGTGAGACCATATCTAGACTATTGGACATAGTTCTGGTTCCCTTACTGAAAACAAAAGATAGAAACATCGAAAATAGGAGCAGGACTAAGCCATTCAGCCCTCCCAGATTGTACCACCATTCAATATGATCACACTTAATCATCCAACTTAGTATGCTGTTCCCATTTTCTCCTGATACCCCTTTTTAAAATTAATTCATGGGATGAGGACATCACTTCCTCAGCCAGTATTTATTGCCAATCCCTAATTGCCCAGAGTCAACTACATTGCTGTGTGTTTGGAGTCACATGCCAGGTAAAGATGGCAGTTTCCTTCCCTCAAGGACATTAGTGAACCAGATAAGATTTTCCTGACAATCAATAATGGATTCATTGTCATCATTAGCCTCTTAATTCCAGATATTTATTGAATTCAAATTCCACTATCTACCATTGCTGGAGTCAAACCCAGGTCCCCAGAACATTACCTGGGTCTCTGACAGCCCAGCAATAATATAACCAGGACATTGCCTTCCTTTGATTGCTTTAGTCCTCAGAACTATATCCAACTCCTTCTTGAAAACATATCTTTAATTTAACCGCTACAGAAATATAGAAACATAGATATACTTGCATTGGAAGTAGTTCCGTTAAAGTTCACAAGACTGATTTATAGAATGATGTCTTATGAAGGTTGGAGCCTATGCTCATTGGATTTTCAAAGAATGAGGGATGTTCTTTTTGAAACATAAAATATTCTGGGTGAATTGACGTGGTAAAAGCTGAGAGAATGTTTCCTTTCACAGGGAAATCTAGAACACGTGTGCATAGTTCAAAAATAGAGTTTCTAATTTAAGACAGAGATGAGAAGGAATTTTTTCTCTCAGGAGGTCATTTGTCTTTGGAGTTCTCCTTTGCAGAGAACAATAGAGGTTGAGTCGTCACTGTCAAAGCTGAGGCAGACAGATTTTCTTGATCTACAAGGGAGTTAAGAGTTACGAGAGCGGGGAGGGAAAGTGGAATCCAGACCACAATCAGATCAACCATAGTCTTACTGAATGGTAATGTAGCTCAAGAGTCCAAATGTTTTTCTCCTGCTCCCGTCCTTTGAATTCTTATGATCAAACAGCACACTCAGGGTTGCTGTGAAAATTAAGTCCAAAGTTTTATACTCGCCTGAATATAGAGGCAGAAGGGCTCCACCTCCTAACTTTGCATAACATTAGCACTCACCCACCTCCTCATTGACTCAACACCATCTTCCTGCATTGAGACATGTGTTACTTTCAGCCAATTTTATTCAACCTCCTCCCAATAAACTGATTGCTACTTCCGGAGATTCAACTGTCAGACCTATCCCCATATTGTGCTCCCTGGTCGCTTTAAAAACAAAGAGCAATTGCTCCATCTGGATTTGCAAACACTGTTGGTGCTGTGGGCTGAGTAAAGTCCAATCAATAAATCACTGATTTACAACTTTGTAATTAAGAATCAATTCTGCATTGCCCAATAAACTGACTTCTGAGCTTTGCAAATGCAACAATTAAAGAAGGAGTTGAAACCAAAGAAGTTACATAATTACCTCTTACATAAATATACAAACCAGCTTTTAGTTGTGGCTCTGAACATTGTTTTGCTTGAATGTGTATTTTGTCAGGCCATGCCTCTCAGATAAGATTACCATCTTCACTTTAATATTGGCACCATGGAGCTTTAATCTGTGTTCTGCTTGAGCATTTAGCACTTACGGGTTGTGAACGTATCATCATGACCATGTGACATTGTGCAAGGGGCATGCTGTCATCAGGAGCAATTGTGCCATCAGGTCCCATAATTCAGTTGATATCTTTGGGTTGGAATCTTAGAGATTTCTGAGCACCATGGGAATGGCAGGATCTGTAACAGAATTGGGCAACACCTGTAGGAAGGCCCAACTTGACGTTAAGAGCAACTCAATATTCTATGCCTTTCACAAGCAGAGTGGTGAGATTCTCACAAGGCAGCACTGAGTTGCCAATCAACGGGAAATCTTTCTTTACCGTGCCTCAATAATATTCAGCCTTTTATCTAACAAACACACCAAACAAGCTAGACATTGGGAAAACTCTACAAGAAAACCAGAGCAAGTACCTAGAACATTCAGCTCACTACTTGCTCTGAATGATCTCCATTTTGGAAACTGGGCATCAACATTTCAGGGCAGGCTTGGTGGGCACCAGCCACACCCACTCCACACCCATGGACAGCCTCTAAGAACCGTCATGTCACAATTCCAATCTACTTACAAGACATTTCTATACTTTGGGCTGCACTGGCCACTACCATTGTATTGCTGCAGGAAGAACACTATGCTCAAGGACTCACAACCAGCTCATGAATTGGACCAGGCTGCATCTTGCAGCTCTTTGCTCGCTGCCATGGCACTCACAAATTTTAACCCATACCCAGATGTCACAGCATCTCTGCCTTGTGTTGTCTTGCCTTTTTATGCTTTGCCCCTCAGCTCTAGGTACCAGTCTCATATTGCCATGCTATTTATCACAGAGACAAAGACTGGCACATGGCCATATCAAGGGTTGCCAGTACAGTAAATCTAGGGCAGCTTCCTATATCAGTACAGGCCCTGAGCAGAGTCAGGATCATGTTCTCCACAAGGGATGAAGAGTTGAATGATAGGCAGCACACTATGTATCTTGACGTTTTCTGTATATTTTCCTCCTGAAAGAGAAATGGGTATTATGGAAGATAAAAGTGGATGGCTCAGATATTGCTGTTGGTGTGGGTGAGATGGTGTCCTGAGCAAGTAAGTAGGCAACACAGAGGGTATGCAGTGTTAGTGATGTCAGGGTTGGGTAAGGGCAGTTGGAGGTGATGTTGTAGGCATTAGTGAGAGTAGTGCACATGAACCTTGGTGGGAGGTGGATACATTACCAGAGATAGAGTGAGTGTGAGGTATTGAAGAAAATGATGGCACTTACCCTGGCGCAGTAGAGAAGGAGATTGACCTTCTTCCTACAATGCTTCCAGATGATTAATACTGCTTTAATTTGGGTGGCAACCTGATATGATCTGATGATATGTCCCCCACTGCTGGTCCTGAGGGAAGAGGAAGTCCTGCTTTTGTACCAGCTCATTCCTGCAGGACCTGCAAGATCTACCGCAAAGCACGGCACCAATTTTCTCTGTCCCCTATGTTTGAAGCAAATATCAGCAACCCTGCGGGGCACATCCAGACTGACAGTGCTTGCCTGGGTGCACAACAGCTTTTTAAAGATGTACGAGTGCAAGAGATGCTGATGAATCCAGGACATCTGTTGAGTGGTGAATTGTTTCAGGAACAGCACATGATAAGATGAAGCAGAAACTGGACAAAAGAGGCACCATATTAAGGGACAATTATTGAGGCAAATTTGGTAAGATACAGCAAGAAAACTTACTAAGCTTCGCAAATTTTACCAATATCTACCCTTTCACATCCTATCTGAATTTTCAAGGTGATAATTTCTAGTTCTTCAAAGCTCGAGGAATACAGGTTCCTCACAAAATAATCCCAGCATCCTTAGGAATAATCTGGTGATCTTCAATTATAATCATTCCATTGATAAAGAGACCAGAACTGAGAAGCAGTGTCTGCTGACACTTGAAACCACAGGAAACTATGCCTATGTGCGACTATAGAATTGCACATATGCATAATTCCAGACCCATGTAAAATGTTGAGGTTGGGAGGGGAGAGTGGAAATGGCAGAGGAAGAGTGAGGATGGCAGAAGAATGAGGATAGAAGGTGGAAGAGTAAGAATGGGGGAGAATGAGGAACAGGGGCTACTGACGAGGGGATTTGGGTGCTATTCCCCCAACCTCCCAGGTCCTACCCCAACTCCAACCCCAGCCCATAGGTCCTGTCCTCCTGGAATCATTTAAATATGCATGCACAAATTAATGTGGCACATAGCGTACATGTGCTGATGTCAGTAAACATCTCACCGTGCCTCTACACAATTGCACCAAGTTATCTTTTGTACTCTGATCCCCTTGTAATGAATGACACCATTTGTCTTCCTAATTACTTGCTGCATTTGCTTGATAATGTGGACACCCAAGTCTCTTTGGACACCTGCACTTCCCAACTTCTCATCATTTTCAGAAATAATCTGTCTGTTCTTCTGCCGAAGTAAATAACTTCATATTTTATGTTAATATTCCACCTGCTAGGTTCTAGCCATTTCACTTAGCCTGACCACGTGAAGCCTCCTTGTATTCTCCTCACAACTTAGATTCCAGTTTTGAGTCACCAACAAGTTTAGAAATATGACATAAAGTTGGGTCCGGCACCACATAATTTGCATAGACTTTTAACAGCTTTGATTTAGTGGTGATCTTTGCAGTACTGTACTAGTAACAGCCTGCTATCCAGAGAATGATCTATTTATTCCTACTCTCTGTTTTCTGTGCATCAACTAATTCTCAGTCCATATCAGTATATTATCACCAATCCAATGGAAGCACTAGCTTTCAGAGCGCTGCTCCTTCATCAGGTGGAAGGAGCAGTGCCCCAAAAGCTAGTGCTTCCAATTAAATCTGTTGGAATATAACCTGGTGTTGTGTGATTTTTAACTTGGTACACCCCAGTCCAACACCGGCATGTCTAAATCATGACCAATCCAATGCACTCTTATTTTATTTTCAAACCTCTGCCTGAGACCTCTAAGCCCCTTATTTCATGTTTGTGATTATTGCTGCAAAACCTTTTGTACAAGGCCACAAGCCTCAGTAAATGGTGGCAATGAACTTGCGGCTGCAAGGCCATTCAAGGAAATCAACAATGAACTGAGGTGATTTAAGATGATGTCAGGCAGGAGAATAAGTAGTAAATATTGCTGACTGATAGACTGTCTAGATTACCCCTTACAACAGGGAGAATAATCCCTGGTAAAACCGACAACTTAAAACAAAATGCACAAAATGTTACCCCCTTAAGTGCTAGCAGGGTGAGCCAATCGAGAAACAATATCATGGTGACCGACCAAAATGGGAGAATGTTCATTTGGGAGCAAGAGATCAAGACAAGGCAATGAAGAGAATGCAAGAATCTCCAAGTAACTCATCTAACAAATATCTAGCCACACAGAGTAGAATCTGGAGATTGGCTCTTGGATGTATCTAGATTAGTGTGGTGCTGGAAAAGCACAGCAGGTCAGGCAGCATCCGAGGAGCAAGAAAACTATCCTGCTCCTTGGATGCTGGTTGATCTGCTGTGCTTTTCCAACACCACTCTAATCTTGATTCTAATCTCCAACATCTGCAGTCCTCACTTTCGCCCTCTTGGATTTGTCAGCCATTTCTAAACTCTTCAGTCAGAGTGGATACAAACTATCCCCAATCCACAGATATTGCTTACAAGGGACTGCTGGATTTTGTTTAATTTGAATGTATACAATATTTGTTACATTTAGGAATTTATTTTGCAAGTTATTTTAGCTAGGAGTGCACAGTACAGCATGTGTGGTACAGTATTTCAACTTGTACATTATTTATTCCAGGCAAATAATGTCTGAAGGAGCCTATTTCTGGCTTTAACATTTATTCCTATGGGAAATCATCGTTCACTTAAAGTTGCAATTTTCAGTAATGCAATCATGATTTTACGTGAGAATTTACCGCAAGTATTTTTATAGGCGACTACAACACATCATCCAAAGTTGTGACAGATCACTTAGTGAGCTTATAAAGAAATTTACTCTCCACCCCATCCCTGATGTGTTCAGGATATGAAATACTATACATAGGAATTAAAGAATTATTTTCATGTGGGTTATATTTGAAATCTAACACCATTTTCAATCAACTTGTATCAGTGTGATATGCCAGCCATTCATAATAACAAAGGAAATTGCTTGGGCAAGAAAATAATAGTAATAGTTATAGGAGGCAACATCCCAATGGTTACTAAATTCCACAGTGTTTTGTTTTTGAAGTCATGAGCTCGCAGAAGTATGATCGTACATTAGTTCCAAACTTTTATACATTTA
Organism: Chiloscyllium plagiosum; assembly: GCF_037043375.1. Lineage (NCBI taxonomy): Eukaryota > Metazoa > Chordata > Chondrichthyes > Orectolobiformes > Hemiscylliidae > Chiloscyllium > Chiloscyllium plagiosum. The sequence continues at coordinate 30,300,786 of NW_028270143.1, read as the reverse complement.
TGCCCACTATTTCCACAATGTCTTTAAGTACCCTATCGGCTAATTCCTTGTGTAGATTTGAAAACTGTTTGGCTCGCCTTAATTCCATGAAATTGTCTTTGGCATTCGACAAACATCGAGTCCGCGCTTGATAGGATTCATTCACATGCTTCACCATTTCAAGATGCTGATCTTCAGTCTGTAGCATGGAGTTGATCATCTCCTGGAGTTTAGGGTCAGCTGCTAATATGGATTTTGTTGAAGTACACAGTTCCTTTGTATACTGCTGTGCAAGCAGAAGTTGCCTTGGGATTGATTGATTGGGCTGCACAGAAAGAGAAAAATTGTATCCCCGCATGTCGAGCTTGACTGTAAAATCTCCTGAAGAAAACAGAGAAAATGCGGTGAGCTCTTTCATAATTAAGACTTAATGTTTTTAACTGCCTAAATGTCACATGACTAGCAAGCATTAACACATTCTCCATAACACTCCACCAACTACTTCAGTAACCCTAATATGTTCTGAAAATAGGATAAGTTGTGCTTTCCAATTTTCCATCATATCTTCCGTGGTAGGTCTGCAGAAAACTGTTTCTGATGTTTTCCCAGGGTTTCAAGATGCTGATCTCCTGAAATAGGGAATGATAGTCAGGAGATCCTTCGCAGAAATGTAATCAGCAGCCGATTTAATTACTGTGGGTCCAGCAACCTGGGATGGTGATTAATGGATAAAAATTTCATTGTGTCCAATCAGGATGTAATCTGGATGCAGAGCAAACTACAGGCACACAAACAGACTTAAGGAAGGACTAAGTCAAAATGTTCAGCTGACCTCACTTGTATGTTGCTGAGGAACTACAAATGTCTATTGTAGTCCCAGAGACAGATTGTTAATCTTAGCACAGGGCTGGATAAAAGAAAATTGTCAAGCAGTGGACCAAAAGAAAGGGCGTGGCACATACAGGAAGTTAGCAGCCTACTGTTTTGATACAGAGTCAATTGGAACACCTCCGCTCCACATGGCTCTGGATTCATGTAAAAAAAATTATACTTCAGCTGGCAGTCTTCTGGTTCCCCTTGAGGGACATCTATTTCAATCCCTGGACACCCATGAAAACCAAATAGAGTATGAATTTAATTGTGACCCAATTTAGCAACGGGTCTGACACAGGTATTAGACAATGGATATACAAAAATAATAGACTCAATGTCAGTCACAGGTGGGGAAACTACAGGCCAGGTTGGTCAATGTTACAAAGGTCCATATCCAATGCACATGCATGTATTGCTTCTAAATGGATACCACATCTTAACTTTAGATCCTGATTATATCAAACGGGAAAGAAGGATGAAACATAATGAAAGTGACTACATTTTAAAAATAATTCACTGTCTAAAAAGTTCTTTGAGACCTCCTGTGGTTGCGAAAGGCACATTTACTAATGCAAGACCATCTTCTTCACATTTTGCTTTTACAATATAATGGTAGAATTGATGTAAAGTAGTTTGACTTTGAACTGATGCATCAGTAACAGCATGACTTCAGTCCAAATGTTTCAATTAATGTGGAGGAGGAATACAGTGGATGGATAGCCTACCTGGCACAAGGTCAGTCAGAACCACACAGACCAGACATCCAATCGCCCATAATAATAGTACACAGAGGGTGCCCTTGATTACTTGACAATGACAATTCCAACTCTCATGAACAGAAGTCTCAGCCAAGAGAGTTGCCAGTCAATCTACTTGGTTATTGGCTCTGTAGTCTTAGCAGAAGAGATTGGTGACCACTGCTGGAACCACAAACAGGAAGAATATGTTGCAAGGATGGGCAAATGGGACTTGATTTGTTTAGGATATCTGGTCAGCATGAAGTTGGACTGAAGGTTCTGTTTCCATGCTGTACATCTCTGACTCTACACTATGACTTGAAGATATGTCTACATGTGTGTGTGTGTGTGTGTGTGTGAGAGAGAGAGAGAGGGCACTGGTGGGTAATGAGGATTTTAGAGGCCAGAGGTGTGGCATAAAAGTGGAGAGTTGCTACTGGAGAGTCCCCAAGAGAAGCAACCTCCCTGCTTTCGCAACAGCTCTGTTTCCAACATTAACTTTTTCTCTAAAATCTCACAAGTGGCAATTCAATCTTTTAATCAACAGACAATACTCAACAGGTTTTTCACCATCTGTGGATAAAAAAAAATTAGGTCATGATCTTTTATCAGAAAATGTTATTAAATTGTGGTATTGACTCATGCTTTACTTCCACACCTTATCCATAGTGACAAGACTGCGACACTTCACCACAACTCGGCAAGTAATTGCCAAGGATCTCAGATAGACAGAGAACTGCGAACAATTGTATAGAACAACAAGGCTACTGAAGTGTGCTGAACCAAGCTAAAATTCTATTTCTGTGGCTGTTGCTTGGGAAATCAGATACTGATTATCCCCACATGTTCTTTTTAAATATTTATTTTATTTGTGCCAAACCATACAGTTCTGCTCACAGAAAATGCAAGAAGACACAATACAAAGTCGCAATCTCCAGATGACCATATGAATATGTACTTGCGAGGCAGTGCATGCATGACACTTTCTAGATAGCAGAGAGGAGTTCATTAATACAGGATGTAAATTTCTTAAGGACTCTTCCACTTGTCCACAATTTCAACAAAGACTCCACAGAAATCTAAGACAGAAAGGTCATAAATAGCAGGTGAACAGGAGGACCTCTGAGGAACTAACACATTTAATGTATTAACCAATGTTGCATTGTTCTTAACTTCTAATGAGAATGTGTATAGGGTATAAGCAGGCAGGGAAAGAGTTAAGTTCTGAGTTATGTGAAGCAGGAGGTTCAGCTGAGCATGCCTTAGATCAGATAAGAACTTGCAGTTAAGAATGGGGTGCTGGAGGCAAGTGTAATCGGTTAACAATGTGGAAAAGCATTCATTATTTAGAGCCATTCAACAATAATAGAAGCATTCAGCATGTAAAGTCAGTATAACAAGTGATAAGTATTCATTATGTGAATTCTGGATTACTGGTGCTGGAAGAGCACAGCAGTTCAGGCAGCATCCAAGGAGCTTTGAAATCGACGTTTCGGGCAAGAGCCCTTCATCAGGAATAAAGGCAGTGAGCCTGGAGTGTGGAGAGATAAGCTGGAGGAGGGTGGGGAGAAAGTAGCATAGAGTACAATGGGTGAGTGGGGGAGGGGATGAAGATGATAGGTCAGGGAGGAGAGGGTGGAGTGGATAGGTGGAAAAGGATATAGGCAGGTAGGACAAGTCCGGACAAGTCATGGGGACAGTGCTGAGCTGCAAGTTTAGAACTAGGGTGAGGTGGGGGAAGGGGAAATGAGGAAACTGTTGAAGTCCACATTGATGCCCTGGGGTTGAAGTGTTCCGAGGCGGAAGATGAGGCGTTCTTCCTCCAGGTGTCTGGTGGTGAGGGAGCGGCAGTGAAGGAGGCCCAGGACCTCCATGTCCTCGGCAGAGTTGGAGGGGAGGTTGAAATGTTGGGCCACGGGGCGGTGTGGTTGATTGGTGCGGGTGTCTCGGAGATGTTCCCTAAAGCGCTCTGCGAGGAGGCACCCAGTCTCCCCAATGTAGAGGAGACCGCATCGGGAGCAACGGATACAATAAATGATATTAGTGGATGTGCAAGTAAAACTTTGATGGGTGTGGAAGTCTCCTTTAGGGCCTTGGATAGAGGTGAGGGAGGAGGTGTGGGCGCAGGTTTTACAGTTCCTGCGGTGGCAGGGGAAAGTGCCAGGATGGGAGGGTGGGTTGTAGGGGGGCGTGGACCTGACCAGGTAGTCACGGAGGGAACGGTCTTTGCGGAAGGCGGAAAGGGGTGGGGAGGGAAATATATCCCTGGTGGTGGGGTCTGTTTGGAGGTGGCGGAAATGTCGGCGGATGATTTGGTTTATGCGAAGGTTAGTAGGGTGGAAGGTGAGCACCAGGGGCGTTCTGTCCTTGTTATGGTTGGAGGGGTGGGGTCTGAGGGCGGAGGTGCGGGATGTAGACGAGATGCGTTGGAGGGCATCTTTAACCACGTGGGAAGGGAAATTGCGGTCTCTAAAGAAGGAGGCCATCTGGTGTGTTCTGTGGTGGAACTGGTCCTCCTGAGAGCAGACCCGGCGGAGGTGGAGGAATTGGGAATACGGGATGGCAATTTTGCAAGAGGTAGGGTGGGAAGAGGTGTAATCCAGGTAGCTGTGGGAGTCGGTGGGTTTGTAAAAAATGTCAGTGTCAAGTCGGTCATCATTAAAGGAGATGGAGAGGTCCAGGAAGGGGAGGGAGGTGTCAGAGTAAATTTAAGGTCAGGGTGGAATGTGTTGGTGAAGTTGATGAATTGCTCAACCTCCTCGCGGGAGCACGAGGTGGCGCCAATGCAGTCATCAATGTAGCGGAGGAAGAGGTGGGGAGTGGTGCCGGTGTAATTACGGAAGATCAACTGCTCTACGTAGCCAACAAAGAGACAGGCCTGGCTGGGGGCCATACGTGTGCCCATGGCTACCCCTTTGGTCTGGAGGAAGTGGGAGGATTCAAAGGAGAAATTGTTAAGGGTGAGGACCAGTTCGGCCAAACGAATGAGAGTGTTGGTGGAAGGGTACTTCTGGACGTCTGGAGGGGAAAAAACGGAGGGTTTGGTGGCCCTGGTCATGGCGGATGGAGGTGTAGAGGGATTGGATATCCATGGTGAAGATGAGGCGTTGGGGGCCGGGGAAACGGAAGTCTTGGAGGAGGTGGGGGGCGTGGGTGGTGTCTCGAACGTATGTAGGGAGTTCCTGGACTAGGGGGGATAGGACAGTGTCCAGGTAGGTAGAGATGAGTTCAGTGGGGCAGGAGCATGCTGAGACAATGGGTCGGCCAGGGTGGTCAGGCTTGTGGATGTTGGGAAGGAGGTAGAATCAGGCGGTGCGGGGTTCCCGAACTATGAGGTTGGAAGTTGTGGATGGGAGATCTCCTGAGGTGATGAGGTTCTGTATGGTCTGGGAGATAATGGTTTGTGATGGGGGGTGGCGTCATGGTTGAGGGGGCAGTAGGAAGAGGTGTCCTCGAGTTGACGTTTGGCTTCAGTGGTGTAGAGGTCAGTGCGCCAGACTACCACTGCGCCCCCTTTATCCGCTGGCTTGATGGTGAGGTTGGGATTGGAGCAGAGGGATTGGAGAGCTGCGCGTTGTGAGGGTGAGAGGTTGGAGTGGGGGAGGGAGGTAGACAGGTTGAGGCGGTTAATGTCCCGGCGGCAGTTGGAAATGAAACCTCTGGTGCTCACCTTCCACCCTACTAACCTTCGCATAAACCAAATCATCCGCCGACATTTCCGCCACCTCTAAACAGACCCCACCACCAGGGATATATTTCCCTCCCCACCCCTTTCCGCCTTCCGCAAAGACCGTTCCCTCCGTGACTACCTGGTCAGGTCCACGCCCCCCTACAACCCACCCTCCCATCCTGGCACTTTCCCCTGCCACCGCAGGAACTATAAAACCTGCGCCCACACCTCCTCCCTCACCTCTATCCAAGGCCCTAAAGGAGACTTCCACACCCATCAAAGTTTTACTTGCACATCCACTAATATCATTTGTTTTATCCGTTGCTCCCGATGCGGTCTCCTCTACATTGGGGAGACTGGGCGCCTCCTAGCAGAGCGCTTTAGGAAACATCTCTGGGACACCCGCACCAATCAACCACACCGCCCCGTGGCCCAACATTTCAACTCCCCCTCCCACTCTACCGAGGACATGGAGGTCCTGGGCCTCCTTCACCGCCGCTCCCTCACCACCAGACGCCTGGAGGAAGAATGCCTCATCTTCTGCCTCGTAACACTTCAACCCCAGGGCATCTATGTGGACTTCAACAGTTTCCTCATTTCCCCTTCCCCCACCTCACCCTAGATCTAAACTTGCAGCTCAGCACTGTCCCCATGACTTGTCCGGACTTGTCCTACCTGCCTATCTCGTTTTCCATCTATCCACTCCACCCTCTCCTCCCTGACCTATCACCTTCATCCCCTCCCCCACTCACCCATTGTACTCTATGCTACTTTCTCCCCACCCCCACCCTCCTCCAGCTTATCTCTCCACACTCCAGGCTCACTACCTTTATTCTTGATGAAGGGCTCTTGCCCGAAACGTCAATTTCAAAGCTCCTTGGATGCTGCCTGAACTGCTGTGCTCTTCCAGCACCACTAATCCAGAATCTGGTTTCCAGCATCTGCAGTCATTGTTTTTACCTCATTCATTATGTGAAGCCAGTTAAGGTTAAGAACATTCATTGTGTAACAGCAGATGGCTTAATCTTTGCTATTGACGCTCGCTGATTGTAACAGTCACCCAATCAATATGTATGTTGCCTTATCTGGATGCTCCACCCTGTAAAATGACTATATAATTCATTAAGAAACTGCTATTCCAGAGAAGATCGAGAACTCATGTCCTTGTGTCCATGGGCGATCATTCTCTCTCCTTCCAGGGCCCAGAATAAAGATGAAGGAGGTAAAACTATACAGTGTCTCTGAGTGTTTTCCTTTGACTGAGGGGGAAATGAAATGACAGTATGACTTGCGCAGACTTCCAGATGCAAGATCGACATTATGTATAAGCATCATCAGGTAAGAAGTGGAGAACAGCAAAACCCAAACAGTGGATTAAAATCAAGATAGGTACAAAGCCAACCAAGTAAATAAAATTTAAAATGACCAAAACTACTGCACACTGGAAAGATTTTGAGTTCCTGATTGAAAAAATTATTGACAAACTCAGAGGTTGAAACTTTCATATTTATCAGTCATGGGTGACTTCTTGCAATACAAAATAGCTTTTGGTACAAAGGACTGATTTATTAAATAATATCATAACACCTCAAAATGACAATTTTTTGCAATAAAACTCAATTCGAATAAAGAAATCTTGATTAGAATTGACAACAATAATCATTTTAATGGACGAATTGTTGAATGTAAGTTCAGTACTGACATTAAGCGACGATCACCAAAGATCCTTAGACAACACCTCCCAAACCCATGACCACATCAACAAGAAGGACAAGGGCTGCAGATACATGGAAGCACCACAATCTGCAAGTTCCCCTTTAAGCCACTCACCTTCCTGAGTTGGAAATGTATCACCATTCCTCAAGTATGGTGAGGGTAAAAATCCTGGAAGTGCTTTCCTAATAGCACCATGGGTCAACCTACAGCAGATGGACAACGGCAGTTCAAGAAGGCAGCTTATCACTACCTCTCAAGGGCAACGAAGGATGAGCAATAAATGCTGACCCTAGTAATCCTCCGGGGTTAAAGTGCATCAGGTCTGTTTTCAGACCTGAAAGTGTAACATGCATGAAGCATGTATCCCAACAGGCAAGCCCAAGTCTGGCCTGAAATTGGGTACTAGGATTCATTCCCATTCTCAGGGTGGACCACTGATACCTGTCATACCTCCAAAGGTTGCTTGCACATTTTGAAATGATTAATTTCCAGTGCTTGCCTTGCTTGAGGTAAAGTAATACTTTTCCACAGGAACATTTTATTTTCCTTTAATTATAAAATTTGCCTTTGCATTGTGGCTGTTGTTTAGTCTATACAGCTGCCAAGAAGAATCTTCAGCACGACAGGCCTAAACCCTGTGGATGCTGTTTGGCAGAGGGGTCCAAAATAAAGTATCTTATTTAAATATGAAAGCCCTCTATTGCCTTTTTTAAAATTTGTTCATGCAATGTAGTGGTCACTGGCTGGACAAGTATTTACTTCTCAGCCCTACTTGCCCTTGAGAAGGTAATTGCAGAAGTTCCAGGGCACTTGAAAAGTCATCTTAGCCACTTTTAGATTCAGTATCTTCCAAGTATATTTGGGGCACATTAGTCCTTCAAATTGGCCCTCATCTCCAACAGTTCCATACCCACAAGATGGCTGTAATTAATTCATTAATACTCTTCCCACATCCCCTCACTAAGTTGCTAAAATTTTACAGATTTGTCTTCATGGTCTCTGGTGAAATGTTGAGCTTACCACATGCACCCCATGTGACATTCTAAAGACTAGATTTTGGCTGAAGGGCCAGGTTGCAAGGTAAGGAGACAAGGCTCCCTACTTTGGTGCAGGCAAGCATGTAATTGGTGAGGAAATGGAAGTAGCAACTAACTATTGACCACAGTTGTGAGATTGGAGGCAAAATCCTATGGAAGCAGGTCATGTTCTGATTGTCCTCCCTTAAACAAAGGAAAGAATATGTGTTTTCATATAGGCAGGGCAGATAAAGAGCTAGAACCTGGGTTAGAGCACGGTAACGTTAGGGTGATTAAATTCCCCATTGCTGTGGAACAAATTTTTGTCCATTCTTAATTTTTAGAAAAAACCTATCAAATTTTTTCAGTGTTGACAACCCTGTTCCTTGACAGGCTGAAATTGTTCAGCTATCAAATAGCTCCCACAAGCCAATCTCCCCTGCAGACATCTCAGGCCGCTAGTAAGCAAACTCTCAATAAGCAGATTAAATTACATAATGCACCTATTTAACAATGCGTTTTTGCCGTAACTTAACCTTCCCACCTTCACGAACATTGACAGGGTTGGTTATAGAGGTGGCAGACCTGCAGCCGGGAGGTTGTCAATATCAGTTGTTTTGGTCATCCACCTTCATCGGGTCAACACACAATAATGTTTCAAACCACTCCAACTTAATTTTGGATTGTTGCGACAGTGAATTATTATATCATGTTTTCATCTATCGAACCAGTGTTCAGATCCCAAAAAATAGGTAAGACACAAACAAATATATTTTTGAACTCTGCTCAACTATGTTAAAAAAAGGGTTTTTTCCATGTCTGATACAAATATGTATTGGTATATAGTAGTACTGGATATGAGTAATGCTCAACAGCAGTAAAATTAAGCAAAACGTGAACTTAGGAAGTGCAACACATTTTCCTATTAAATTTAACACTTGCCAAATGCTATGGATTCAATGTACAAAATATGAGAAGATAATGCCTGGATATCTGAAATAAGAACTGAAAATGCTAGGTTTATGCAACAAATATTTCAGGATCTGTAAAAAGACAAATATTTTCTGTACAAGACCATATAAATATATATTTCATTTTAGCATATTTTTAATTATAAGTCTAATATTGTGAATCCCTCACAAAATCAGGTATTAAGAAACATTCCTCTCTATAACAATTTAAGAACTCCCAGTAATGTTTGTGGCAATGAACAGAACCCCCATGTCAATTTTATCCCATTGTCCAAGTACTTACTGTGTTCATGTTGAAGTGTCTGAAAACAATCCGTGAGTACGTTACACTGACAACATTCTTTCAACAGTCTTATGAACTCACAGAGAGTTATGTAGTTGCTGTGTTGATGATTGAATGTATCCACAATATTTGCAAAACACTGATCAAGTTCAGCCACATTTACAATCTTTGCAGAAATCCTTCCATCCTTTCCAGACATAACTGTAAGAAAAATTGTTATTCAATATTTTAAAAATAAATGTGCGTGGCTTTCTAACAATGAACATCAAACAAAATTTTCAGAACTTCAGAACTGATTTAGAATCCAGTGATAATCTCACCAATGTCCCACCATAATATGAAAGTGAAATAAAAGTACAGCTTCCCTATTCCATTATATTCACAACCATAAATAACTTGATTATTGAATATGGGATACTACTACATGCCACAATGTAAGATATTGGCGTAAGCTGCTCTAATCAAGTTAGTTACGGCTGTGAATATAATGGAATAGGTTATATTCACAACCATAATTAACTTGATTAGAGTTGCTTACTTCAATATTTTACACTGTGGCATGTAGTACTATTCCATATTCCACACACAATTAATCATGGAATGGTTACGTTACCAAAGGAGGCATTCATCCCATTGGGTCCATGCTGACTTTCTGCAAAAACATTTCAGTCAGTTCCATTTCCTGTAATTAATTCAAATCAACTGTTCAAACCAGATGCACCTCCAGGACAGACAGGTCTTGAACTGGCCCACAGGCAGGGACTCAACTTCTGTGTCAAGAGAACCTCCTATTCCCCTACATCGCTCTAATATGTTTTCTGTTCAGAAAATTATTCAGTGCCCTCTTGAAAACCACGATCAAATGCCTCCACAATCCCATGCACTGCATTTCAGATTTTAATGGATTAAAATGATTTTTTATTGTTTCACCATTGCTAATTCCTTTGCTAATTACCTAAAAATCATTGTCCGCTGGTTCTAGAACTTCTGCCAGTATGGATAGTTCCTTTCTAGGAGAAAGTGAGAACTGCAGATGCTGGAGATCAGAGTCGAGAGTGTAATGCTAGAAAAGCACAGCAGGTCAGGCAGCATCTGAGGAGCAGGAGAATCGACGTTTCGGGCATAAGCCCTTCATCAGGAAATTCTTAAAGAAAGACTTTTGCCTAAAACGTTGATTCTCCTGCTCCTCAGATGCTGCCTGACCTGCTGTACTTTTTCAGCATCACATTCGCAACTCTAATCTCCAGCATCTGCAGTCTTCACTTTTGCCACATACAATTTTGATCCTCTCTATCAAATTGTCTTCAGCCTTTTTTTCAAAAGAGAACCATTCCAACTGCTCCAACTATCCATAACCCTTCGATCCCCATTCCTGAAACTATTCTTCTATATGTTTTATAAAAATCTCTAAAGACTTTATATCCTTTCTAGGTATGATGTTCAGAAATAGACAAAATACTCCAATTGTGTTATTTCTAAACCAAGTTAACAAGGTAGCAACTATTTTATATTATTGAATGGGTGGAATGTGTTGACAGGATGAGTGAAGTACCAATCTAAAACCATTTGCATCTTTAGTTAGAATAACAAATCATCTCAACGTGCTTGCGTACCTCCAAAACCAACTTCCTGCTTCAAAGCTAAATTGATAATGGAATTTTAAAAAAGGAATATGCAGTGCCCTATGGTACTAGGAGCATTCTGGAAGAGGCCTGCCATTTGAAAACTAATTGGGCTGGAGCATATTCTTGCACTTTATCTCTTTATGCCTTCATGAGAAGTTTACCATTTGTGCAGAAAAATATTGTAAACCAAGATTATAACTTAGCTCCATAGTATAAGGGAGTTCATAAATACATGCTTCTGCATAAACTCCTGGTTTATTTACAGGGAAACAAATCTCACAAAGAACTCTTAATACTGTCTGAAATGTCAAGACTCATCAGTAGAGTCAGAAAGATATACAGCACAAAAACAGACTCTTCAGTCATCGTGGGCGGCACGGTGGCACAGCAGTTAGCACTGTTGCCTCACAGCGCCAGAGACCCGGGTTCAATTCCCGCCTCAGGCGACTGACTGTGTAGAGTTTGCACGTCCTCCCCATGTCTGCGTGGGTTTCCTCCGGGTGCTCCGGTTTCCTCCCACAGTCCAAAGATGTGCAGGTTAGGTGAATTGGCCATGCTAAATTGCCCGTAGTGTTAGGTAAGGGGTAAATGTAGGGGTATGGGTGGGTTGCGCTTCGGCGGGTCGGTGTGGACTTGTTGGGCCGAAGGGCCTGTTTCCACATTGTAATGTAATCTAATCTAATCATCCATGTCAACCAGATATCCTAAATAAATCTAGTCCCATTTGCCACTATTTGGCCCATATTCCTCTAAACCCTTCCTATTCTGTTGTGGTTCTGTTCGCCGAGCTGGAAATTTTTGTTGCAAACGTTTCGTCCCCTGTCTAGGTGACATCCTCAGTGCTTGGGAGCCTCCTGTGAAGCGCTTCTGTGGTGTTTCCTCCGGCATTTATAGTGGCCTGTCCCTGCCGCTTCCGGTTGTCAGTTTCAGCTGTCCGCTGTAGTGGCCAGTATATTGGGTCCAGGTCCTATTCATATATACCTACCTAGAAACCTTTTAAATGTTGTAATTGTATCAGCCTCCACCATTTCCTCTGGCAGCTTATTCCACATACGCATCACACTTTGCATGAAAAAGTTGCTCCTTGATCACTTTTCAATCTTGTCCTCTCACCTTAAATCTATGCCCTCTAATTTTGGACTCCCCCACCCATGGCAAAATACCTTGTCTATTTACCCTATTCATTCCCCTCATGATTTTAAAAACCTCTATAAGGTCACCCTCAGCCTCCGATGTTCCAAGGAAAATAGCCCCAGCCTATTCAGCCTCTCCCTATTGCTCAAACGTATCATTGGCCCATCTAATTAAGATCCTGTTGTACTCTGAGATAACCTTCTTTGCTGTCCATTACACCTCCCATTTTGGTGTCATCTGTAAGCTTACTATCCATACCTCCTCAGTTCAGATCCAAATCATTTATGTAAATGATGAAATGCAGTGGACCCAGCACCAATCCTGTGGCACACCACTAATCACAGTCCTCCAGTCTAAAAAGCAACCCTCCACCACCACCCTCTGTCTTCTACCTTCAAGCCTGTTCTGTATCCAAATGGCTAATTTTCCTTATATTCCATGTTATCCAACATAGCTAAACAGTCTACAAGGTTGAACACCTTACTAAAGTCTATATACATCACATCCACCACTCTGCCCTCTTCAATCCTCTTTGCTACTTCTTCAAAAAACTCAATTAAGTTAGTGATACACTACTTCCCACGCACAAAGCCATGTTGACTACCCATAATCCATTGCCTTTCCAAATACACGTGAATCATATCCCTCAGGATCCCCTCCAACGTCAGGCTCACTGGTCTATAGTTCCCTGGCTTTTCTTTACCACCTTTCTTAAATTGTTTTATTTTTAAAAATGCAATTATGAATTGTAGGCATCATTGGCTGGGCCAGCATGAATTGCCCATCCCAAGTTGTCCTCTAGAAGGTGATGGTAAGCTGCCTTCTTGAACCATTACAGTCTATGTAGGTATCCCCACCTATGTAGGTATTTTTCTTCATTTGAATCAATTCCCATGTGGTTACTGCCTTTATCTCTCTTTCTCCATTTTAAAGTGCTGTTGTTTTGATCTTTTTCCCCCAAAATATGCTGATAAAACAGTAATTACTATTCTTAGAATTCAAGGAAATCAGCTCCAATACTGAAAGTACCTCAGAAAAGGAGCAGTTCTTGCAGTTACAAAGTTTTCCTGTCTTGGAATCCCTACTTCTAAAGAATTATTTTAAAGTAATAACTCCTTTTAAAGCAAATTTTCCTATTATTAGCAAAAGAAAGGCATTCATAATGCTTACAGCTGCCCAAACATTTTTGGTAACCTCTTTAAATGTCAACTTTCAATATTCAGAGAGATCTTTTTCAGCACATAGCCCTCTAAAGTAGAATCCCTATCGTGTGGAAACAGGCCCCTGGTTATCAAGTCCACACAGACCCTCCGGAGCACCCATCCAGACCCATCCCCCTACCATATCCCTATAACCCTGCATTTCCCTGTGATTAATTCAACTCAGCTGCATGTCGCTGGACATGATGGGCAACTTAGCCTGGTCAATCCATCTAACTGGCACAGCTTTAGAAACCAAACCACCTGGAGAAAACCCAAACACAGACAGGGAGAATGCATACATTCCACCCAGGCAATCCCCTGAGGCTGGAATCGAACCCAGGTCCCTAATGCTGTGAGGCAGCAGTGCTAACCACTGACCCACAACGTTGCCTCTGATCTGCAGCACATATGAATTTGAGGCAGTAACATATCCCTTCAATCATTTAGATTAAAAATTCATCACCGAGGAATTAGAGTTTAATCCAAGAAATATAAATTTAAGTCTTTATTGCATTGTCATATAATTTACAAAAAGCAAAATAGGAGGAGAAATTAAAGATGACATTGAGAATAAGAAACAGGAAAAGTCTGAAAACATTTTAATACATTTTTAAAATCTTAATTAAATATTCAATATTAAAAATTGAATTTACGCCTGAATGCTCAAGTTCTTTCTATTTGATGTGTTTACAACATGGGATAAGGGCAGCTGATATATGGGAACAATACCATCTACATATTTCCCTTGACACCACTCTCAATCCTGACTTAGAAGTATTTTGCCATTCCTTCAATATCATTGGGTCAAGATCCTGGCTTTACTTCCCTAATGGCACTGTGAGTATACCTGCATAAGCCAACACCTTCTCAGGGACAACTAGGGATGGGCAATTCATGCTGGCCCAGCCAATAATGCCTACAATTCATTAGTGCATTTTTAAAAAATAAAACTTATATTTATATAGCACCTTTAGTGCAATAGAGTCATACAGCACAAAACAACCAGTCCATGCTGAACATAATCCCAACTAACCCACCTGCCTACTCCTGGCCCGTATCCCTCCAAACCTTTCCTATTCATATACTTATCTAAGTGTCTTTTAAATGTTGTACCTGTTGTGCCCTCATCCACCACTTATTTAGGAAGTTCATTCCACATGCAGATCACCCTCTGTGTAAAAAAAAATTGCCCCTCATGTTTTTTTAAAAATCTCTCTTCTCTCACCTTAAAAATGAAACCCCCGTCCTCAGGCCAAAACACGTACCATTAACCCTATCAATACCCCTCATGATTTTATAAACCTCTATAAAGTCACCTCTTAAACTCCCACAGTCCAGTGAAAAAGTTCCAGTCTTTATTTATAACTCAAATCTTCCATACCTGGCAACATTCTGGTAAATCTCTTCTGAACCTGTCCTTCCTATGACAGGACAATCAGAACTGGACACAGTACTTCAATACTGCTGGTGGGGAGCTGAGAAACAAGAGGGATACTTAATTGGATGGAGCTGTATTCTACCTGCATCTACTGTCTTCCTGCTTCAACCAAAATTGAATTCAAGGTGGAAAGGCCGAAGGTTGACCTGCATTATCACCAACTGAGCCCTCCTAAGTAGCCAAGTAAAGACCATTCAAGGGCCTTATCCCGCACTACTGGCACTAACCCAGCTGCAACCAGGATCTGTTGCCATGGATGGCAAGGCAAAGTTTTACAGGCCACTTGTCACCTCAGATTAGGGGAGGTGGTGTCCCTCCATCAAAGGTAATTAATGCTTAACTAGGGGGTCTGGACATTGGGAAGGTGGTGGTGAGGGTCTCAATGACAGCCACCATTGAACCCCGCCACAGCCCCCACCCCACACTCCAAATTCCGTCATTGCTTCCAACCGTCCTGCTCTCTTCTTCCTGCAACCCTAACCTAGAATCCCTCCCCACACATTATGCATATGTAGCCTGGATCCTCAGCAGTCCTGAGATTGCAGGAAGTGCAGGGTATAGTTTCTTTGATGGCAGCTATCACCTCCTCAAACACACAATTGAATGGAAGAGCTACCAGATTTTGGTAGGCTGATAGTTCACAGGTGGAACTTTTGCCCCGGGGACTTAATTCTTGGGAAAGGGCCATTGCTGGGCTTGCCATCGATTGACTTGTGTGCTGCTTAGTAGGTCCCCCTGCCAAAAGAAGCACTTTTACCTGTCCATCCAGGAGGCAAGTCTCCCAATGCCAAAGCAAAATTCCGCTTATTAGGTCGTAGGTGTATCAGAGTATTCCAAAACTTACCATATGGATTGACAAACTGTTTTACTAGAATAGCCATTTAAATAAAAAGTACCCAAAGTAGAAACAATTGAGAGCTGCAAGATAGAAATGTAGCTGTTCAAAACCAAATAATTGACAAATTGCCAAGTGTTCTCTAGTGGGATTCTTAAAAATCTACAACTTATATAATAAATAAATAAAACTTGTGTTGAATAATGTATTGCAAACAAAATCAAGCTGACTGAATTAATCTGTTTTTTGATGTTTTTCTTTACTACAGTGTTGTCAAAACTCATCTTCTCAACAAGTTTTAACTTAAGATGTGTAGAATTATAACAACTTGTTCAGCTATTGAGTCTTATTATGGAAGAAACCTTCCAGTAGTACATTCAAAATAATCTAGCATCTCAGCTACATGAGAAATGATTATCACAACTATAAAACCTGGTGCTCAAAAAGAAATGGGGAATCTTACACACCTTTTTTGGCGAAATGAGAGTTGTGTCAAGTTTTATTTGTTGGTTTTTCATCTCAAGGCCTAATGAAATTTCTCACTATCTTACCAAACTCACCTCATTAATTACCTGCCTACATGTATAATCAACTAGGTAAAAATGAGGTCTGCAGATGCTGGAAGCCAGAGTCTAGATTAGAGTGGCGCTGGAAAAGCACAGCAGGTCAGGCAGCATCGAAGAGCAGGAAAATTGATGTTTCAGGCAAAAGCACTTCATCAGGAATAGAGGCAGGCTACCTGCAGAGTGGAGAGATAAATGAGAGAGGTGTGGGGGTGTGGAGAAAGTAGCATAGAATACAATAGGTGAATGGGGGTAGGGATGGAGGTGATAGGTCAGAGAGGAGGGTGGGGGAAGGTAGCAAAGAGTACAATGGGGGTGGGGATGAATGTGATAGGTCAGAGAGGAGGGTGGAGTGGATAGGTGGAAAAGAAGATAGGCAGGTAGGACAGGTCATGGGGATGGTGCTGAGCTGGAAGGTTGGAATGGGGTGAGGTGGGGGAAGGGGATCAATTGTGTCAGATTGTAACCCCAATTTATCACACACTGGTCCTGAAAGAACTCAACACTGTTAAAATATCCTGTCATTTCTTGCAATTCTCATCCTTAAAAGCCTAATTGCATCTGCAAAAGCACTCTCAGTCCAGAGCTGCCCTTCTAGATTTTTCCTGGACATGACAGGCCAGAGGATATTGGCACCCCAATTTGTGGATAGGATTCTGGAGGTCCTGCTGAACCAGCAGGCAAGACCATAACACCAGACCATGCCAGCCTGGTCTGAGGCTGCCACCTGGGTTAGAACAGTTGCAGTTGACTGAAGGGGTGTCCAGCAATTTAGCAAAAAGGTCAATGACCTCTTCCACTCTGTCAGCGTGGGTATCACCATCTTCTCTTCAATACTTCATACTAACTCTATTTCTGCTGCTGTACCCACCACTCACCAAGGCTCATGCTCTACCACTGTCAATATTGCTGGCATCATCTTTCTTCACTCGGTGTCACCCATCCAACCCCCAAGGCCACTACCCCTGCATATCCTCTGTATTGAAGAAAGTGAGAACTGCAGATGCTGGAGATCAGAGCTGAAAATGCATTGCTGGAAAAGTGCAGCAGGTCAGGCAGCATCAAAGGAGCAGGAGAATCGACGTTTCGGGCATGAGCCCTTCTTCAGATTCCTGAAGAAGGGCTCATGCCCGAAACGTCGATTCTCCTGCTCCTTGGATGCTGCCTGACCTGCTGCGCTTTTCCAGCAACACGTTTTCAGCATATCCTCGGTATTGTCTATTCACTCATTCAGGACATCTGCCCACCTGTACCAAAAGTAACACCTGCACCACACACTTTCAGCTCCCTTAATTCCTGCCTTTTCTCTTTCCAGAAGGAATTTAGCTCATAATAGGAGAAAAAAAAGTCAAGACAGGTGGCATGCTGTCCATCATTTGACTCCCCACCCTTCATGCAGAGAGGATCCTTTCATAGAAATGTCCTAGAATCCCTACAGTGTGGAAACAAGCCATTTGGCCCAACAGCCCCACACCGATCCTCCGAAGAGTAACCCTCCCAGACTCAATCCCCGACCCTATTAGTCTACATGCACTCCTGACTCATGCACCTAACTTACACTATGAACACTATGGGCAATTTCGCACGGCCAATTAACCTAACCTGCACATCTTTGGATTGTAGAGAAAATCGGAGCAACCGGAAGAAACCCACACAGACATGGAGAATATGCAAACTGTGCACAGACAGACACCCGACACTGGAATCAAACCTGGGTCCCTGGTGCTGTGAGGCAGCAGTACTAACCACTGAGCCACCGTGCCGCCATGACTCTGACTACCCTGTATGACTGACTGACTCTGTCCAAGCTGTGGTCTGACATTGGAGATTGTCCTTGACTTACTATGCCAGGGTGCCTGAGCAAAACTGTAAAAGATGATGCAAGGCAGTGCAAGTCAGGGAAGCTGCAAGCATTCAGGTAATTAGAGTGAGTGCTGTAACACCAAGCAAAGAGCCCAAGATACAGCCTGGTCCAGTCTGTAAGTTGAGTGTATATCCCTCAGCACACAGAATCCTTGCATCAGCATTAAAATGACAGTAGTTGGTGAAGCATTGAAGTGCAGAAATATATTGCTTGAAATTTCCTGTTATGGTCCTTAGAAGCATATTGGATATCAATATCCATGGAGTTGGTCCGTGTGTGTGGCCAGTATCCATGGTGAATGCCCTGAGATGTTGGTACCCGGACTTCAACATAGAGGTCCCAAAACAAGCAACAAGCTGAATTTGATGGGTATCCACTTGATCTGATTTCCATGTTGAATCTTCTCTATGTCTAACTTGTTTGGTATCTTTGGAAAGATAGGGAGCTGAATATTAATGAGGCAAACTGTGCTATTAACCGGCATTTGACAGGCAATAATTCCCCTCATTGACAACTTGCCACTGCCCAGCAAGAAAAGTGCCATGCCATTTGTCCAAATCATTAAAGGTGGAGCAAGATGCTCCCGGTGTGGAGAGAGACCTTGCCAAACCTCTCACCCAATTCTGCCACAAATTCCTCCATAGCCTACATTGCTCAGACTTCCATAACATTCCTGAAGAAGGGCTAATGTCCGAAACGTCGATTCTCCTGTTCCCTAGATGCTGCCTGACCTGCTGCGCTTCTCCAGCAACACATTTCCATTCCATAACATTCTGCCTATTATCAATGATCATGACATAGCTATTTCACATGAACAGGTTAATTTAGCAATCTATGATGCTTTTCATTCAAATAATCTATTGAAAACATAAAGTGCAGCATGATGATCAGAGTTTTATCTCCACAATGAGAACATAGCTCTTACCTTACTTGACTAATTATTTTTAGTCCTTTCCCATTATAATGCTATTCAAATGCAAAAGATTGAGTGATGCAAGTGAGTCTTTCAAGATCTATCTGTGAGCCACAAATTGCAGATTCCCATCTGAGGATCTTTCAATGGTAACCAGTGAGTAAGTTCAACTACAACGTCACACCTTCATGTTTTCAATTCCAAGGTAATAAGGTACTAGCCTAACAAAACATGTGAAGGAGCAGAGCAAATCAGGCAGCACCTTCCGGAGTTGTGTGTTGAACTGCAAATGTATGGAATGGGCTGTCCAAACTGTTCCATAATAATGGTGTCTACTCATTGTGTCAACATTACTCCGTCTCAAAATCCAAGTAATTATGTCTAAAGGTTTCCAAATTAAATGACAGAAAAATTTACACATTCGAAGATTACATTTGCCTGACGTGAAATCATATTGTTTCCCTAAAATAATCCACTCAATTTGCCTCACTCCAGAAAATATAACCACAGATTGAAGCATTCCACAAAGCCAAGTTTATTATTCTTAATTTGGCTTTAAGGAGAAAGAAAGATGAAATCCAGTAGTATTGAAAAGCTAAAAATGGAAACATGACCTCAGCTTGTTGGCTAGTCTACTAAATAATCACGCATGTTGTTTAGTAACCAGACAGAGGGCATGGGAAAGTAACAAGGCTGAACAACACAAATAAGGTAGTAACAAAATGTACCTTCTGTTGGACGTCGCAATTGTCGTGCAGACTGTGGAATCATCAGAGGCTCTTGCTGCAAAGAAAGAAGACAAATCTTTACCACATAATATTATCACTTATCCTTAATTTCCATGCAGAAAAAAAATTACTTCTTGGAACACAACACAACTCACTTCATAAAAGGGCTCAGATTGAATCCTAATAACTGCATTGAATCTGCAGAATGAATAAAACAAACACCAAGGAAGTTTATGAAAGCAATATAGTAAATGCAGTAGTAAAATTTAGTAAATAAGGAAGAAATTGCACCACGTAGATGTTATGTAGAGATAGGTTACACTCAAAATTTTAATTTAACCACATTGAACTTGAACTAGATCAAATAATCAAATATTAAATTTATTTTTGTAAGTTAAGCTACTCATCTAAACAATAGAGGGACAGCATGGCAGGGCATTTAGGTCCCACTGAATGCACCTTATGTGCCATGTGGGAAGTATGTGCTGAATAACCACGAGCATGGAATATTATCATCTCAAGGAGAATAGCGGAGATGAAGACACGATTGGAGTGATGGTGCAGTAAAGGACAGCTTTAGATTCCTGGGGCATTACAATCTGGAGGAGGTGGCACATGCATAAGTTAAATGGCTTACACCTCAACAGAGCTGGAACCAATGTCCTTGTGAGGAGATTTGTTAATTCTGTTCTCTCTCCTGAAACTCTTTTGTCAGGAAAATAGGAACCAGAGTTAAAGGAGCAAAGTTGAAAGTAGATGATAGAAAATTAGAAAGTAGCTATGAAAAATTAGAAAGTAGCAGAGAAAACAAAGACTGGAATGTGGACAAAAATCAAAGTCTTCAGTGGTGTATAGTTTGGTGGGAGGATTATATTAAATAAGGCAGTTGAGCCGAGGGCACAGATAGACACTTGGAAATGTGATATCATGCTGATTACTGAAACATGGCTTAAGGAACAGTAGGAATAGCAGCCTTGTCTTCCCAAACAAGACAAAGCAGACTTTGTATTTGAGGAGGAGAGTGAAATGTCAGATGCTGCAAACACAGTCCAGAAGTGAATATTAAAGCATTTAGCATCAATCATAGGCTGGGACTTTTTTCACTGGAGTGTTGGAGATTGAGGGGATTTTTATAGAGATTTATAAAATCATGAGGTGCATAGATAAGGTGAATAGCAAAGGTCTTTTCCCTAGGGTGAGGATGTTCAAAACTAAGGAGCATATATGAAAGGAGGAAGGTTTAAAGGGACTGAGCAGCTTTTTCACACAGAGGGTGGTTTGTATGTGGAATGATCAGCCAGAGGAAATGGTAGATGCAGGTACAGTTACAACATTTAGAAGACATTTGGATAGGTACATGAATAGGAAAGGGTTAGTGGGACATGGGCCAAATAGAGGCAAGTGGGACTCATTTATTTTGGGAAACTTAGTTGGTATGGACAAGTTGGACCAAAGGTCTGTTTCTGTGCTATTTGACTCAATTAGCAGCAATTCATTATGCCAAGATGAAACATATCCCAGGCTGCGAAGAGAAACAAGAGAGAAAACAGCAGAGGCTCTGACTATCATTTTCCAATTCTGGCTACAGGTGTAGTGCCAGAGGTCTGGAGGACTGTGAACATTATACCATGAAATTAAGGGGTAGACAAAGAGATATATTTTTGTATGGCTGGAGAAGCAGCTAATGTTCAATGTCAAGGTTACCAACAGCTTCTGCTCTCATGGTTGTGACGCCACCAAAAACGGATCTCACACACAGGGGTTCAGTATGCAGTCAGCAGTCTGACTCCGAATTTGAGCTCTTCTACTTGGGGAGCAATCATCCCAGGCCTGTCCTTCAATACTTGAGGGTTGTCTGGATTTTCTGAAGAAAGTTGAAACCTGGGTCTTTGCCACTCAGATCAGTTACCAGCTTGCAGTTGGTGACATTTGTAGTTAACTATGATGTATGTCATCAAATGGCAGGGCCTTCATCAGTTCATTGGGGATAGAGACTTACAGTAATGACTAAAGGTCATCGGATTCACGCATCGTTTTTGTTTATTTGTCATTCGGAGTGTTTTGTTAGCTGTCAGTCAGTGGTGTTGTTTGAGTGGGATGGGATGTTTTCAATGTGGATATCAGGTTCAATGTAGCCCAGCACAGGAAACTGCTCAAGTTAATTTAGCTTCAACATTGCAGAAATAATACATGCATTTGTTGATGTATCCCAGGCCAATTACAATGTCAATGCACAGTACTACTGTGTGAAAACCTCACAATTAATTAACTCCACAATCAGCAACTGACAATTTTCTATGCATCTTGGCTTTCAAATCAACTATGCCCACATTACCAACAACAGGATTTCACAGAGATCAGATCCTGAGTTGGTTTTCTTCAGTACATCTACCCATAGGCTCCATACCCACAAAGTCATGGTTCTTCTCATATTCTTACTACTTGGGTCTTGGCTTTCGAGGCTGAAGAGTTCCAGGATATTAACAAATCACTCAATGGAAGATTTATATTCTCTTGAAGCCTAGTTGAGAGATTGGTAATTTTGACCAAATTCTGCAAAGGCTGCCATTTCGGCTTTCCCTTCAAAAAACCCAATGATGTTGCCAGGGTTGGAGGGTTTGAGTTATAAGGAGCGGCTGAATAGGCTGGGGCTGTTTTCCCTAGAACATTGGAGGCTGAGGGGTGACCTTACGGAAGTTTATAAAATCATGAGGGGCATGGATAGATAAATAGATAAGGTCTTTTTCCTGGGCTGGGTGAATCCAGAACTAGAGGGAACTAGAGGGGAAAGATTAAAAAGGGACCCAAGGGGCAACTTTACATTCAGAGGGTGCATGTTTGGAATGAACTGCCAGAGGAAGTGATGGATGCGGGTACAATTACAATATGTACTAGCATCTGGATTGGTATATGAATAGGAAGGGTTTAGAGGAATGTGGGCCAAGTGCTGGCAAATGGGACTAGATTAGTTTAGGATATCTGGTCGGCATGGATGAGTTGGACTGAAGGGTCTGTTTCCGTGCTGTACATCTCTATGACTCTATTACTGAAAGAACTTCATGCTTGGTTTAGTGGCCAACCACTCACACATGACTCAAGTTTAAAATACCTTGGCATGACACTTAAACAGATGCTAACCTACCAGCATGATTGTTAGAGTGAAAGTTAAGATGACAGTGAATCTGATATAGAAAATGGGACAGCATTACTTCATTTGCCAAGGTACAGCCATCAGATGAAGATTGGTCCTGTTTCAAACAGGCCCAATAAGTGCCACACAAACATTGCAAAAATCAATCTGTAGGGAACCAAAGAACAGGTCGTTACATCAAGTCTTGGGAAAGTTCTTAGAAAGTATTGATAGTCATTTAGAAAGACATGGATTAATCAGATAAATGCAAGGTTTTGTATTTTGTTAAGACAAACCAGAGCAAGACTTACACAGTTAATGGTACAGGCCTGGGGAGCATTGTGGAACATAGAGATCTAGGGAAGCAGGTAGATAATTCCTTGAAAGTGGAGTTGCCTGTGGTGAAGAAGGCATTTGGTACATTTGCTTTCAGCAGTCAGAGCAAT
Source organism: Chiloscyllium plagiosum (assembly GCF_037043375.1). Lineage (NCBI taxonomy): Eukaryota > Metazoa > Chordata > Chondrichthyes > Orectolobiformes > Hemiscylliidae > Chiloscyllium > Chiloscyllium plagiosum. The sequence goes on along the minus strand of NW_028270143.1, from coordinate 30,277,663 downwards.
GAGCAAAGGAGTTGAGACATCATGTTTAGATTAGATTACTTACAGTGTGGAAACAAACCCTTTGGCCCAACAAGTCCACACTGACCCGCCGAAGCGCAACCCATCCAGACCCATTCCCCTACATTTACCCCTTCACCTCACACTACAGGCAATTTAGCATGGCCAATTCACCTCACCTGCACATTTTTTTTGGACTGTGGGAGGAAACCGGAGCACCCGGAGGAAACCCACACAGACACAGGGAGAATGTGCAAATTCCACACAGTCGGTTGCCTGAGGCGGGAATTGAACCCGGGTCCTTGGCGCTGTGAGACAGCAGTGGTAACCACTGTGCCACTGTGCCGCCCACTATACAGCTGTACAACTCTATAGTAAGACCACATTTGTATTTTTCCTGATAGCTTTGCATATTATTTCTATGCCCTTCTGAATACCTCAGTTGAGCCTGCCTCCACTACATTTCCAGTCAGTACATTCCATACCCTAATTACTTGCTGTGTGAAACAGTCTTTTCTCACATCACCGTTGCTTCTTTTGCACATCACTTTAAATCTATGTCCTTTCTTTCTTGTTCTTTTTATGAGCAAGAATAGCTTCTCCCACTTTACTCTGTTCAGTCCACACATGATTTTGAAAGCATCTATCAAACTCCTCTAAACCTTCTTCTCTTCAAGGAGAACAGTCCCAACTTCATCAATCTAATGTCATAACTGAAATTTCCCATTCTTGGAACCATTCTTCTAAATCACTCCTGCAAGCTCTCCAATGCCTTCACATTTTTCCTATAATGTAGCTGTATACAATACTCCAGCTGAAGTCGAAAAATGTTTTATACAAGTTTAACATCACCCCCTTGCTCTTGTACTCTAAGACCCTATTAATAAAGCTGAGGATATTGTGTGCTTTATTTATTGTGCTTTCCACCTGACCTGTCACCTTTAATGATCTGTGCACATATACACACAGGTATCTCTGCACCTTCAAACCCTTTAGAGTTGTACACCCCACTTTATTAGTTTTTGAATGTTCTTCCTGCAAAAGTGCATCACCTCACACTTCTCTGCATTGAACCTCATCTGTCACCTATCTCCCACTCCACCAATTTGTTAATGTCCTTTGGAATGCCACACTGTACTTCTCACAGTTATTCAAAGTTTTGTGTCAAAGGCTTTATATTTATTGGCCAAAAGATGATAACAAAGTTGAAAGGAAGACTTCACGCAGAGGGTTGTGAGAATTTGGAACTCATGGCCTGAAAGGATAAAAGAGACAAAAACAATCATCACATTTTAAAAAATAAGAAATATACATTATTAGGCTAACTAACTGTTTGTGGCTGGAACAAATATAGTGGGATTCCACAGTGAAGATGAGCTCCCACCTACCTCCAAACCCCAGCAAAAGAGTTGAGTGTGAGTCCACTTCTGCTGCACTGACTTTACTATTACAGCTGATGGGAATTAAACAGTTAGGAGACGAGATTTCCATCATTCTCCAGGCATTGGGTGGATACTGAAGTGAAAATTGGAGGGCAGGAGGAAAGCCCCAATTGTCACCTGAGCTTTAGAAACCTCAATCTCAACCTCAAAGTCTGTCCCTCAGACTTTCACTGGGTTGTATGTCAAGTGCAGACCTCTGCCTGTCACTTATTAAATTAAAACAGTGATGCAGTGGATGAGGCATTATTTAGCACTTCAAGGCATCAGTTGAACACCTGGGCAAGCAGCCTACCCTCTGCTCATGAATTTGGTGCAGAAGCATGGGCTTTTGTTTTATTTATTCATTTTGGGGGATGTGACTGGCCCGCATTTATTGCCCATCCCTAGTTGCCCTTGAGAAAGTGGTGATGAGCTGCTTTCTTGAACCACTGCAGTCCACCTCCTGTGGGTTAACCCACAATGCCGTTAGGGAAGGAATTCCAGGATTTTGACTCAGTGACAATGAAGGGTCAGCAATATATTTCCAAGTCAGGATGGCGAGTGGCTTAGAGGGGAACTCGAAAATAGTGGTATTCTTATATATCTGGTGCTCTTATCCTTCTAGATGGAAATGGTCATGGGTTGGAAGATGCTGTCTGATGATCTTTGATGAATTTCTGCAGTGCATCTCTACTGAGCATCGGTGGTGGATATACTGCCAATCAGTGGACTGCTATGTCCTGGATGGTGACAAGTTTCTTGAGTGTAGTTGAGGCTGCACCCATCCAGGCAAGTGGGGAGTATTCCATCACAATCCTGACTTATGCTTTGTAGATGGTGGACAGGCTTTGGGTTTAGAAGGTGTGTTATTTGCCTCAGTATTCCTAGCCTCTAAGCTGCTCTTGTAGCCAATGGGTTTATGTGGTGAGTACAGTTGAGTTTCTGGTCAATGTTAACCCTCAGGATGTTGACAGTGGAGGATTCAGTGATAGTAACAGTGTCAAGGGGCAATGGTTAGATTGTCTCTTATTGGTGACGGTCATAGTCTGTCATTTGTGTGGCGCAAATATTACTTGCTATTTGTCAACCCAAACATAGATATTGTCTGCATGAAGCTGAGATGGATCATCCACTCAGCATTTCTTGCTGATGATTACTGCAAAATCTTCAGCCTTACCTATTGCACTGATGTGATGGGCTCTTCCATCATTGAGGTTGGGAATGTTTGTGAAGCATCCTCCTCCAGTAAGTTGTTTAATCGTCTACCACCATTCATGACTGGATGTGGCAGGTCTGCAGACCTTTGATCTGATCCATTGCTTGTGGGATTGCTTAGCTCTACATATCACTAGCTGCTTATGCTGTTTGGCTTTCCTGAAATCCTGTTTGGTGTATTCACCAGCTTGACACCTCATCTTAAGCTGCTGCTCTTGGCATGCCCTCCTACACTCTCCATTCAATCAGGGTTGATCCCCTGGCTTGATGGTTAATGGTTAAGTGGGGAGTTTGCCAGGCCATGAGATTACAGATTGTGCTGGTGTACAATTCTGTTGCTACTGATGGCCCACAGCACCTCATGGATGCCCAGTCTTGAGTTGCTCGATCTGTTTGAAGTCTGTCCCATTTAACACAGTGATAGTACCATACAACACAATGGAGGTTATTCTCAATGTGAAGGCAGGACTTTGTCTCTACAAGGGCTGTGTGGTAGTCGCTGTTACTGATGGACAGACACATCTGCAGCTGGTAAATTGGTAAGGATGAGGTCAGGTATGTTTTTACCCTCTTGTTGGTTTCCTCACCACCTGCCACAGACCCAGTATAGCATCTATATCCTTTAGGATGCGGCCAGCTCTATCAATATTATTGTTGCTGAGCCACTCTTGATGGTGGACATTGAAATCACCCACCCAGAGTACATTTTTGCCCTTGCCATTCTCAGTGCTTCTTCCAAGTGTTGTTCAACATGGAGAAGTACTGATTCATCAGCTGAGGGAGGGCAGTATATGGTAATCAACAGGAGGTTTCCTTGCCCATGTTTAATGAGCCATGAGACTCCATGTGATCTGGAGTCAATGTTGAGGAGTCCCATGGCAACTCCCTCCCAACTGTATACCACTGTGCCGCCATCTCTGCTGGGTCTGTCCTGCTAGTGGGACTGGACATATCCAGGGATGGTGATAATGGTGTCTGAGACATTGTCTGTAAGGTATGATTCCGTAAGTATAACTATGTCAGGCTGTTGCTTGACTGGTCTGTGAGACAGCTCTCCTAATTTTTCCACTAGCCCCCAGATATTAGTAAGGACGACTTTGGATGGTTGACAGGGCTGTTTCTGCCGTTGTCTTGTCCAGTGTCCAGTCAATGCCTGTTGGCCTGTCCAGTTTCATCTCTTTAGACTTTTTATTGATCGATAAAACTGAATGGCATGCTAGGCCATTTCGGAGGGCAATTGAGAGTAAATCACATTGCTGTGAGTCTGAAGTCACATGTAGGGCAGACCAGGTGAGGATGGCAGATTTCCCTTTCCTGAAGGGTGTTAGTGAAGCAAATGGCTTTTTCCAACAATCAACGATGATTTCATGGTCATCAGTAGATTCTTAACTCCAGATGTTTTAAAATTGAATTCAAAGTCCACCATCTGCAGGACTCGAACATGGCTTCATAGAACATTACCTGAGTTACTGGATTAATAGTCTAGTGATAATACCGCGTTAGGGAACTGGAGCTGGAGTTGGATGAACTTTGGATCATTCAGAAGGCAGAGGGGGTTATTGACAGGACTTACAGCGAGGTAGTCACTCGCCAGATAAAAGAAAAAGACAGGTGGGTGACAGTTAGGGGACAGAAAGGGAACCGGCAGGCAGTGCAGGGATCCCCTGTGGCCATTCCCCTCAACAATAAGTATACCGTTTTGGATACTGTTGGGGGGGGATGACTTACCAGGGGAAAGCAGTGGGGCACCTGCTGCTCAGAAGGGAAGGGGGAAGAGGAGCAGAGCAGTAGTCATTGGGGACTTGATAGTTAGAGGGACAGATAGGAGGTTCTGTGGGGACAAGAGAGACTCACAGTTGGTGTGTTGCCTCCTGGGTGCCAGGGTCCATGATGTCTCTGATTATGTTTTGGGGATCCTTCGGGGGGAAGGGAGAGCAGCCCAAGGTTGTGGTCCACATTGGCAACAACGACATAGGTTGGAAGGGAGATGGGGACTTGAAGCAGAAATTCACGGAGCTAGGATGGAAGCTTAGAGCTAGGACAAACAGAGTTGTTTTCTCTGGTTTGCTGCCCGTGCCACATGCTAGTGAGGTGAGGAATAGGGAGAGAAAGGAGTTGAACACGTGGCTACAGGGATGGTGCAGGAGGGAGGGTTTCGGGTTTTTGGATAATTGGAGCTCTTTCTGGGGTAGGTGGGACCTCTACAAGCAGGATGGTCTTCATCTAAACCAGAGGGATACCAACATCCTGGGTGGGAAATTCACTAAAGCTATTAAGGTGGATTTAAACTAATATAGCAGGGGAATGGGAACCAAAATTGTAGGACAGGTACAGAAGAGAATGAGAGTAGGGAGTTTCAAAATCAAGTATCTGACACTGGCAAGCGAGAACCTGGTTTGGAGTGTGTGTACTTCAACGTGAGGAGCATCCGAAATAAAGTGGGTGAATTGGCAGCGTGGGTTGGTACCTGGGACTTCGATGTTGTGGCCATTACGGAAACATGGATAGAGCAGGGACAGGAATGGCTGTTGCAGGTTCCAGGATTCAGATGTTTCAATAAGAACAGAGATGATGGTAAAAGAGGGGGAGGTGTGGCATTGTTGATCAGGGACAATATTACAGTTGTAGAAAGGATGTTTGGGGACTCGTTAACTGAGGTAGTATGGGCTGAGGTTAGAAACAGGAAAGGAGAAATCACCATGCTGGGAGTTTTCTATAGGCGTCCAAATAGTCCCAGAGATGTAGAGGAAAGGAAAGCAAAGATGATTCTCGATAGGAGTGAGAGAGGCAGGGTAGTTGTCATGGAGGACTTCAACTATCCAAATATTGACTGGGATCACGACAGTACGAGTACTATAGATGGGTCAGTTTTTGTCCAGTGTGTACAGGAGGGCTTCCTGACACAGTATGTAGACAGGCCAACAAGGGGCGAAGCCACTTTAGATTTACTACTGGGCAACGAGCCTGGCCAGATGTTAGATTTGGAAGTAGGTGAGCACTTTGGAGAAAGCGATCACAATCCTGTCAGGTTTACTTTAGTGATGGAAAGGCATAGGTGTACTCCACCGAGCAAGAGTTACAGCTGGGAGAAGGGAAATTACGATGCAATTAGGAAAGATTTAGGAAGCGTAGAATGGGGAAGGAAACTGCAGGGGATGAGCACATTAAAAATGTGGAGCTTATTCAAGGAAAAGCTCCTGTGTGTCCTAGATAAGTATGCACCTGTCAGACAGGGAGGAAGATATAGAATGCGTGAGTCGTGGTTTACTAAGGAAGTGGAATCCCTGGTCAAGAAGAAGAAGAAGGCTTATGTTAGGACAAAATGTGAAAACTCAGTTAGGGCGCTTGAGGGTTACAAGGAAGTCAGGAAAGACTTAAAAAGAGAGCTCAGAAGAGCCAGGAGGATAGGATCAGGGTTAACCCTAAGGCTTTCCATAGGTATGTCAGGAATAAAAGAGTGACGAGAGTTAAATTAGGGCCAATCAAGGATAATAGTGGGAAGTTGTGTGTGGAGTCAGAGGAGATAGGGGAAGCACTAAATAGATATTTTTCGACAGTGTTCACTATAGAAAATGAAAATGTTGACGAGGAAGATACAGAGATACTTGCATCTAGACTAGAAGAGATTGAGGTTCACAAGGAAGAGGTATGAGAAATACTGCAGAGTGTGAAAATAGACAAGCCCCCTGGGCCGGATGGGATCTATCCTAGGATCCTCTGGGAAGCAAGGGAAGAGATTGCTCAGCCTTTGGCATAATCTTCAAATCATCATTGTCTATAAGAATAGTGCCTAAGGACTGGAGGATAGCAAATTTGGTTCCCTTGTTCAAAAAAGGCAGTAGAGACAACCATGGTAATTACAGACCAGTGAATCTCACTTCAGTTGTTGGTAAAGTGTTGGAAAAGGTTATAAGAGATAGGATCTATAACCATCTAGAAAAGAATAATCTGATCAGGGACAGTCAGCACGGTTTTGTGAAGGGTAGGTCGTGCCTAACGAATCTTATTGAGTTTTTTGACAAAGTGACCAAACAGGTAGATGAGAGTAAACCGGTTGATGTGGTGTATATGGATTTCAGCAAGGCGTTCAATAAAGTTCCCCTCAGTAGGCTATTATACAAAATGCAGAGGAATGGGATTGTGGGAGACATAGCAGTTTGGATCAGTAATTGGCTTGCTGAAAGAAAACAGAGGGTTGTAGTTGATGGAACATGTTCATCTTGGTGTCCAGTTACTAGTGGCGTACCGCAAGGGTCGGTGTTGGGTCCACTGCTGTTCGTCATTTTTATAAATGTCCTGGATGAGGGCTTAGAAGGGTGTGTTAGTAAATTTGCGAATGACACTAAGGTCGGTGGAGTTGTGGATAGTGACGAAGGATGTAGTAGTTTGCAGAGAAACATAGATAGGATGCAGAGCTGGGCTGAGAGGTGGCAAATGAAGTTTAATGTGGACAAGTGTGAGGTGAAACAATTTGGACAGAGTAATCGGAATGCAAAGTACTGGGCTAAAGGTAAGATTCTTGGGAGTGCAGATGAGCAGAGAGATCTCGGTATCCATGTACACAGATTCCTGAAAGTTGCCACCCAGATTGACAGGGTTGTTCAGAAGGCACACAGTGTTTTAGCCTTTACTAATAGAGGGATTGAGTTCCGGAACCAGGAGGTTATGCTGCAGCTGTACAAAACTCTGGTACGGCCACACTTGGAGTATTGTGTACAGTTTTGGTCACCGCATTATAAGAAGGATGTGGAAGCTTTGGAAAGGGGGCAGAGGAGATTTACTAGGATGTTGCCTGGTAAGGAAGGAATGTCTTACAAGGAAAGGCTGAGGGCCTTGAGGCTGTTCTCGTTAGAGAGAAGAAGGTTGAGAGGTGACTTAATAGAGACATATAAGATAATCAGAGGGTTAGATGGGGTGGACAGGGAGAGCCTTTTTCCAAGTATGGGGACAGCAAACACAAGGGGACACAACTTTAAAGTGAGGGGAGATAGGTATAAGACAGATGTCAGAAGTAGTATCTTTACTCAGAGAGTAGTAAGGGTATGGAATGCTTTGCCTGCTACGGTAGTAGATTCACCAAGTTTAAGTGCATTTCAGTCGTCATTGGATAGGCATATGGACGTACATGGAATAGTGTAGGTGGGATGGGCTTCAGATTAGTATGACAGGGTGGCGCAACATCGAGGGCCGAAGGGCCTGTATAGCGCTGTAATTTTCTATGTTGAATGCTCTATGTTACCTCAGAGTACAATGGGATCTTGATCAGATGGGCCAAAGGCGGCGGGGGGGGGGGGGGGGGATTGGGCGGGGCCGATGGAATTTAATTTAGATAAATGTGAGGTGCTGCATTTTGGAAAGGCAAATCAGGGCAGGACTTATACACTTAATGGTAAGGTCCAGAGGAGTGTTGCTCATCAAAAAGATCTTGGAGTTCAGGTTCATAGTTCCTTGAAAGTGGAGACGCAGGTAGACAGGATAATGAAGAAGGTGTTCTGCTTGCCTTTATTGGTCAGTGTATTGAGTGTTGGAGTGGGGAGGTCATGTCACAGCTGTACATGACTTTGGTTAGGCCAGTATTGGAATACTGCATGCAATTCTGGCCTCCCCACTAGCGTAAGGATATTGTGGAATTTGAGATGGTTCAGAAAAGATTTACAAGGTTGTTGCCTGGATTGGAGGGTTTCAACAATATGGAGAGGTTGAATAGACTGGGGCTATTTTCTCTGGACATCAGAGGCTGAGGGGTGACCTTATAGAGGTTTATAAAATCATGAGGGCATGGATAGGATAAATAGTCCCTTCCCAGGGATGAGGTAGCCAAAACTAGAGGGCATAGTTTTAAGGTGAGAGGGGAAAGAGAAGTAGTGGAAGCTGGTACAATTACAACATATAAAATGGGTATATGAATAGGAAGGGTTCAGAAGGATATTGGCCAAATGCTAGCAAATGGGACCACATTTATTTAGAAGATCTGGTCAGCATGGATGAGTTGGACCGAAGGATCTGTTTCCATGCTGTTTATCTCTCTGACTCTAAATAAATATGTTTGATCTTAAATCACGATTATTTGATTTCTAGACCATGTACAGCATTTTATGTCCCCAAAATCATGATACTTGCTCAGCATGCACCCCCATTTTGACAGTAACATTTCAGATTACTATAGCGATTGGAGTTTGCTCAGTAAAATCTGCCAACAAAGGGAATAGATTCCACACTGAAGGCAGTCTGTCTACACGCTAGGGGTGTAAATACCTGCCTCCTGTCACTCCAATTTATTAATATGGTTGACAGGCCTTTAAAGTATGATGCTGTGACATTTTTAGATCTACATGCATTTTGGGAAAGCAAATCTTAGCAGGACTTATACACTTAATGGTAAGGTCCTAGGAAGTGTTGCTGAACAAAGAGACCTTGGAGTGCAGATTCATAGCTCCTTGAAAGTGGAGTCGCAGGTAGATAGGATAATGAAGAAAGCATTTGGTATGCTTTCCTTTTTTGGTCAGAGTATTGAGTACAGGAGTTGGGAGGTCATGTTGTGGCTGTACAGGACATTGGTTAGGCCACTGTTGGAATATTGCGTGCAATTCTGGTCTCTTTCCTATCGGAAAGATGTTGTGAAACTTGAAAGGGTTCAGAAAAGATTTACAAGGATGTTGCCAGGATTGAAGGATCTGAGCTACAGGAAGAAGCTGTACAGGCTGGGGCTGTTTTCTCTGGAGCGTCGGAGACTGAAGGGTGACCTTATAGAGGTTTACAAAATTGTGAGGGGCATGGAAAGATAAATAGGCAAAATCTTTTCCCTGGGGTCAGGGAGTCCAGAACTAGAGGGCATAGATTTAGGGTGAGAGGGGAAAGATATAAAAGAGACCTAAGGGGCAACTTTTTCATGCAGAGGGTGGTACGTGTATGGAATGAGCTGCCAGAGGAAGATGTGGAGGCTGGTACAATTGCAACATTTAAGAGGCATTTGGATGGGTATATGAATAGGAAGGGTTTGGAGGGATATGGGTCGGGTGCTGGCAGGTGGGACTAGATTGGGTTGTTATATCTGGTCAGCATGGACGGGTTGGACCGAAGGGTCTGTTTCCACGCTGTACACCTCTATGACTCTATGACTCTACTGCGCAGTTGGTTAGGCCATAACTTCCAGTAGAAAAAATAGTGAGCATTTTAAAGGAGGCACACAGCTTCCATTGCTGCTTTGAAGCTCATTACCCAAAAGCTCATCTTGCATCCCACTGAGGATCACAAATCCATTTTGGTGAAACCCTGTACTATCCAAATTCATGCTGGCTCTATCTAATCACTTGATAACTTAATTTTCAAGGTGTTGAAATAGCCTTTCCTTAAGCTGAGACTCTAATCATTTCCTGACAGCTGACAACTGCTCTATAATTCCTTGGTTCCCACCATCATGCCTTTCTTAAAAATAGTAGTGACATGCAATTTTCCAACCTGAACTAAATGTTTCCAAATCAAGAAAAATTGGAAGATTATCGTTAGGGCATTGGCAATGCTGGAGGAGATAGGATGCCATGGATAGGAAACCATATTAGAAAAGGGTAGAGTATCCAGTTGGAAGGGCATATGATGGGTATGTTGCCAGGTAAATAGGGTGACAGCTGGGTACAGGATAGGGTGTAATGTGGGTAGCATGCCATGGTGCAAGTTGTCAAGGTAAGTGATACAATGACAAGGATAGGTGAGAGTGAGTGAGTGAGTGAGTGAGTGAGTGAGTGAGTGAGAGGAACTGGGTCCAGCAGGATATAGGAAGGGTGGGGGTTGACTCTGTAGAGTTTGGGTTTGATGGCTGCGAGGGGACTAGGTAGTCGAGTTAGAACTGTTGGGGGGGAGGGGGTGGGTGGGTGGAATGTCCTGTTAGGTCTGAAAAGTTCAAGTTCCCAAGCAATTGCTTTGCCAACAAATTTTCAGTCTGCGACCCACTCTCGATGCTTGTTTTCTGCACGGCTTTGGTATTATGCCAGTCTACAAAGCTATGCTCTGTTGGTACTAAAGAATCTGACTCCAATGACCTGTAATTCATTACAACCTAAAGGGAAAAGTAAAGTACTGAGCACAAAACCAGTTGCAAACATGTTTGTTTGCAATCAATTAGGGCAGTAAAGTTAAAGGAGTGACAGCACCAGACCAAACACTGACACAATGTTCGCCTGCAGACAGTGATTGGAAACAATTTCATGGCAACAAATAACTAAATATTAACTAATGAACATATTAACTGCATGCATATTCTTCAAAAAAAAGAGGATAAACTAAAAGTTGGAAGAAATTCCATGCTCTCGCAAAACTGAGCCCAAATAAGACAATGTCTGTTTTCTACACAAGTCAACATTTGACAGTCTGCAGTCCTCCACCCCTTCTTGGGGAATCCTTGTTTATGCTAAGTTTACTGCCGGAAGAATGTAAAAGCGAACCTGGCCTCCTTTATGTTTTTCATTCCCCTTGGCTAATCATTGAAGGTTTTTCTAAGCATCTGCACCAACCTCAGCTTCAGTGTTGTTGTGCGCTGGGTGCCAGGGACAGCAGCAACAATAGCAGGAGCTGCAGCAGTGTGACATCTTCTGAGATCTGGAAATTTTCCCCCAACGTTCCTCAGAATGCGCAAAGTAAGTAGCTCCACATCAAAATTATGGGACCAATCTGTACATTGAGAACCTTGAATCGATTAGCACCGATATCTCTCGCCCTGCGCGGTCTGTCTTGTTAAATCCGTCAGGTTCAGGGATATTCTTCCTGCAATAAGTGTGGAAAGCGGTGAAGCATCCCAGCAAACTGGCAGCACTCTGGCAGTGCCTGTCCAGCTGCACGTCAGCACAGAATGTACAGAATAACAAAACTGCCTGCCAATTAGCAAAATAGGGTTGGGCTTAAAAAAATACCTGCAGGAGGCAATACCAAAAAGATATAAATGCAATGAACTAGAATCACAACAGCGTAGAAACAGGCCCTTTTGCCCAACAAGCCCACACCGACCCTCCAAAGAGTAGCCCACCCAGACCCATTCCCCTACTTTGCAATTCAACAGTTGCTCATGATTTTTTAAATTTAAAAAGCCACCTGGTTTGATAGATCCATGCAGAGCTACACAGTCCAAATCCATATGTGGAAGTTACATGAGTCCATTCTGTACATCGTAAGCTAGTCCAGCATTGTGGAGTGAACCCCGGGTCAACAAGATCCACAGTGAGGCTTTAGAGAACATTAACCACTTCAAATAGCTCAGGAGTGTCCTGTCAGCCAAAGCAGCAGTTGATGAAGTGATCTAGCATCACCTCCAGTGTGCTAGCACAATCTTCAGCCATCTGAGGAAAAGGGTGTTCAAGGACAACAACCTCAGATCTGACACCGAGATCATGGTTTACAAAACTGTGGTAGTTCGCACCTTCCTATATGGTTCTGAGGTGTGCACTGTCTACAGCATACACTGGGGGCATTACAGTCATTCTGAAATAACACAATAGTTTCTTTCCCGTGCGATCCAGGGCTATAAGAAAATTGTGTAATGGCAGGCAGCTAAACTAATGGGATTGGGATCATGTTATAGTCAATACAGGGTAAGGAAAGTTTGTGTTCTACAAATAATAGTCCAAATGCTTCAATCACATTATAGCCAATTTGTGTTGAAGATATGTGCGTATAGCAGAATCGACTGTACCGCAATGCTGCCTGTGCCAGATTCTATGAATCCACAGGAAGAACAACGCACCGACACCAGCATCCTTGACCAGGCCCACAGCCCCAGCATCGAGGCACTGACCACCCTTGATCAGCTATGATGGGCTGAGCACATGGTCCACATGACTGACACAAGATTCCCCAAGCAGGTGCTCTATTCTGTGCTCTGATATGGCAGGTGAGTCCCAGGTGGACACAGGAAACACTTCAGTGATACCCTCAAGGCATTCCCACATACACCTGGGAATCACTCGCCCAAGTGGAGGAGGAGCATCTGGGCAGGCTTCAAACACCTCAAGACTTGCCATCTGGAAAAAGCAGAAGCCAAGTATAAACAGCGAAAGGAGCACCCTGCCACTCCAACACCTCACCTCTTCCTGTAGCAACCACCCGCCGCCAAATGTAACAGAACCTGCAGAAGCCTCATGGATCTGTATGGCCACCTATGGACTCATTCTGAGAGTGGACAACAATCATGCTCATCTGCAAGGAACCGCCGATGATGATGCATTAATTCAGTGTTGACTCTGTACAGAAAGCAAACTAAAGCAAGAAAAAAGAAAGCAGCATTCAGTCAGAAATAAAAGGCAGAAACAAAACCACTTTTAAATGCGATTGCATGTATATGAATATTAATTTTCCAAGCGAGTCTGTTATAGCAAAGTTTTAGAACTAAGACAGCTCAAACAACGTTTTCCTGATTTCTACATATCAACCAGTGTCCTCCAGTCACTCCTTTCACATTAGTCCATTGTTCATTAAGATCATGGTTGATCTGATTTAAACTTCAGGTCTACTTTGCTGCACATCCCAATATCTTACATCCCCAATTGTGTGTTCACCTGTGCGTTTTTGGATGTCGGAATTTGCCAATATGCTTTCACTTTATTATAAGTCAGCACTGGTAGCCACATTGTTATTTAAACCACGAAATCTAGGCTGTAATATAATTCAATGTCAAATTACAGCAAGTAAAATGCAAATTGGGAAAGAAAGACTGGATGAACAGAGAGAAAGAAAGAAGGCAGAAAGCAAAATTTTACTTGAAAAGAAACTGCAACATTGATTAAAATCTCCAGAAATGAGATATCATATTTCTCAGTAGCATGTTTTGCAAATATCTTGTAAGTAGACTGCAATTTTCATCAGGAATTTAATTTTCAGAACTCTCAGAGAGGCACCAGTATCATACCATTTCTTGTACAACAGGATAGTCATGTGTTGATTCACACTTTCAACTTCACATATGCTTACTGAAAAGGTGAAATTGCATTCATTTTTATCGTTTGATAACTCTGAACACAGTTAGCCTTAATGTTATTTTGACTGTAAAATCTAAGCCATTTAATGCTCCCTCTGAATAGTGTGATGATACTATGGCTTTAAGAGGTGTCATGGCTTTTTTTATGAAGAAAGGTTGAGACAGAGGTACCCAGTGGCCTGCTTAATGTCAAAAATGTAAACAGCTTATAAGGCCTTGGGTTTTCTTAAAAGTTGGAACAAAAGAAACAGCCTGAACGGGTGGGTTCAAGCTCCCACAGAACCAGGATTTTTAGTTTTAGTTTTCTGCCGTTGCTGGGGTCTTGAAGATTGATGTGGAGGCTGTATTCATCTCTCTGTTACAGCTAAAAATTGGGGTCCTCTTGCTGCTGCTAGAATTGCATGTAAGATAATCTATTATACTGAATTTGCCTTTTGTCTAGTATGTGTTTATGAAATGTTACTATATTGGAATGGTTAATTTGTAGTAGTTTATATATATTATTTTGTTAAACATGTTAACAATTACAGTTAAGCCCTTTTTTTATTTGTCTGTTTTTTAACTGCAGTGTAAAAATAAAGTGTGTTTTACTTAAAGTAGTTTCACCAACCGAGTTGCATTTGGAACACAAGGCCTTAAACTTACTTTTAAAATAAGAAAACGTTAGGGGATAGGCTATCATTTTAATATATTTTGAGGGGATTTGGTCTATTCCTTAACAGTAAGAAAGAAAAAAAATTAAAAATTTCCTTACCAAAACAAAAAAAGTTCTGATTTATGAAACAGAGAGTGAATTTACTCAGCTGTTTCTTTTTATTTCTTGTTCTTAGTAGTATTCAATTTGGCTTTCATTGTAAATTTTCTAAAAATATACTTACGGTCACCCTAGTGGTTGATGAACATATAGTTGGTACAGTTACTGTAAAGGGCAGAGCCAACTCAATGAAGAAAATGATCAGGGGTAGTAAGTATGAAAACGATTATCGCTTTTTCCAAATATGCTTATAATACTAAGTATGTTTATCATACAGAATGATTCAATCATCAATACCTTTTAAAAAAAATTATTTAACTGCAGCAATTATTATATGTGCCCTATGAGCTTTTGGAGAAAACAGGTCAGTATGGGAGATGGAGAACAGAAACATTTACTGCAGCTTACTGAGCTGATTCTGTTCCAAACTAGGGGCCTATTATGGGTTGGAAGAAGGGACCTGTGTATAATTTCAAAGCAAGCATTTCCAAATAATACATTTCAAAGAAAACTTACATTTATACAGTCCTCAATCACTTTACTCAGAAACTTTTCATAACACTTCACATGCAAACAATTATTTTGATGCACAGTGGTTGTTATTAGACTTGCAAATATTTGAGTTTAATTGCATGCATTCTTAATACTGCCACATGTATTCGCAATTTTACCAGAAACAGCAGAATATGAAAGCAACAAAGGAAGAATTTTGAACTTTTGCTAACTAACTCACCAAAATTATCTGACAAGAATAATTTAAAAATTGTATGCATTTATGTTTAGATTTGTAAATGCCATTGCAATTGATACAATGAAAGGAGAAAAGCAAGCAAATAGAAAAAGAAACATTAAAATAAAGGAAATAGCTGAGGTAGCTTAGGTGCCCTAAAATTTTCTGACTAGTGCCACAGTTCCCATCCTGCACTACTCACCCTTCGCCTGAGGTCACTCAGCAGTTCTGGATCTCCGGTGAGTGCAATGCTGTTAAATAGAGTCATAGATTATACAGCATGGAAACAGATCCTTCAGCCCAACTCATCCATGCTGACGTGGTTTCCCAAACTAAACTAGTTCCAATTTGCCTGCATTTAGCCCATATCCTTCTAAACCTTTCCTATTCACATACCTGTCAAAATGTCTTTTAAATGTTGTAACTGTACCTACATCGACTACTTCCTCTGGCAGTTCGTTCCATGTACAAACTACTTTTTCTGTGTGAAAAAGTTGTCCCTCAGGTCCCTCTTAAAGCTTTCTCATTTCACCTTAAAAATATGCCCCCTAGTTTTGAACTTCCTAAAGTAGGGGGGGGGGGGGGAAACTTTTAATATTCACCTTATCTATGCCTCTCATTATTTTATAAACCTCTGTAAGGTCACCCCTCAACCTCCTACCCTCCAGTGAAGGACGTCCCAGCCTGTCTAGCCTCTCCTGATAACTCAGATTATTCTCACTCTCTGCAATTTCAATACTACCCCACTGCTTTTCACTCTGTCCACAACAATGTTTGTGCTGTTTTCATTTAAGTAGAAACATTTGCTCTCGTGAAACATTTCCTTGTAACAAAATTTGCTGCAGTGCCCAGGAAAGTCAGACCTTTCCACTACAGTCTTGCATTGTTCAGCTTTCAGCACCTGTCCACTTCCAGGACAGGATACGATCTGGAGATGAGCATCCCTGAATTTTTGTTTTTCTGTTTGGTGCCTAATTTTGAACTCACTCTACAACACCTCAAGCATACTTTTGGTTGAAATCAACGGTTCAGTCGTATATCAAGGTGATCAGCTGTACTCTCCATAAATGCTCCATTGCATTCAGGACTCTCCACAATGATTGAATGAAAGACAGACTTCTTCCAAAATAGAGTATCACCCACTACTGCCACTCTTCCCTCACCCTTCCACCCTGCTCCTGGATGTGGGTTTTTTTTGTTCTACGGTGCCATAATAACCAGAACCACTCTCCATTGTCATTGTTTACCTGAAACTTGATCATTCCAAAATTTCCTCAATATGATATACAACATTGTTAAACTGTTATTATGTTGATAGGAGATATATGTTGATTTCCTGGCCATGTTTGTTTGCACACCCAATGGTATAACACTTATGCTTATAGCTAAACTAGCAGTAATCTCTAGAGTGTTTAAAATCTCTTGTTCAGCTTGCACTATTCAGCAGAACATTGAGCACTGCAATATAAGGTAGGAACATTGCTTTGTTCTTTCATTTCTTTCACAAATTATTTCACACAAGGTTTCCACATTTCTTAATGACACATGGGCAGAATTATGAATATTCAAGAACCAATTGAGTCTCATTGTGCCCAGAGGACAGAGCATCATGACAGAGAAGAAATACTACTCTGTTAAACCTTCAAGTCCTCACTGAGAACATTAAGGATAGGACAAATGGGTGTTCTCCATCTGTTTGTCCCAACTAAGGCTGCTATAGTAACTGGGTCATTGCCCTGGTCTGCCACACAACTTTAAGATACAATTGTGCCATCAATTCTACCATAATTATCAAGTGTGCTGCCTGAAGAGAAATGGCACCTTCATTGTCTACCATTCCCTCTCTTCCATAATACTTCTGCAGGTAGTTCCATAGCTTCGGCAGGGCAAACAAGTCAACACAAATCACTCACTTCCATTTCTTGCTCACCATGGCACCAGTGTACTCTTCACCTTGCAAACAATGAAGGCAAAGTCACCCAGTAGTCCAGGCAGCATATTGGTATTCTTGCAGAGATATGCCAATGAATGTGGGAAACAAGATCAGGTGGTACAATGTGCTAGGAATCAACTGGCATGGGAGAAGGACCATGTGAAATGGTATGAACTGAAAATCCATAAAAGGTTCTGTTGTCAGGAAAATGCTTATACTGCAATCAAAGCAGAAGTCCCCGATATTCAGTATAGGGTCAAGGTTCTAAGTCATTGCAGTTCAGGAGATGAGACACAGTCAGTCCTGCAGATCCAGTGCAACCAGACAAGTGATTAGTCAGTCAGCAGCTAAACAAAAATTGGTCAGCGATATGGTCACTCTTCACTCAGGCTGTCCATCCAAGTCAGTCAGGTGGTGGGCCACGGTCAGCCTTGAATAATGACAAGATCTTATGCCTCGCTAAGTGCTTGGCAAAGAGCAGTACTTTCTTAGACAAGATTCAGATATGGTTAGGCACTAAGGGCAGCTAGCTTGTGAAGCTTGATTTTTGTGCTGGCAGTTCCAATGTCAGGTGATCAGGCAGTCAATGATATAAAGTGGCAATACGTGTTTGAATGTGAGTTTCTGTTTTACAATGAAATGTCACCTGTGCCACCTCCTTGAAGCTTTGCTTTTCTCTCTTACTATGTGCATTGTGAAGGGCTATTCATAGCTGGCAGTGACTGAACTGCTGCATTGCTGGGTTTTAAATATGACACCTGCAGTGGAAATCCTGGCACTGGAAAGTACTTCTGATGCTGATGAATGCAAGACAGCACGAGAGCACTGAAGAGAAGCATGGTGCATACATAATGAGGAAAGAAGCACAGAATTGCATGAGAAAACCTGGTAGAGCTCATGGACTAAATTCCTCCAAAATTGACACTTAGTGGATTTTTGGTAAATTTTAGCCCATTGAGTTGAGAGAACTCATTTGGCCTTGCGTCAAACAATCCTGCCAGAAAACTTGAAACAACTCAGACTTAACTGAAAGAAAAGTATGTTTCAGCCTCCAATGTTTTTCATTAGATGGCTTTTCTCTTAACCAAAATTCAGGCCCAGAACAAAGATGAAGACCTTGGTGATATAAGATGCAGTAAGATTGAAGGGTGCTTGTAAAGAGCATTGCCTTGGCCGAGACCTGTTGGACTGAATGGCCTGTTTATGTGCTGTAAATTCTATGCAACTAAATTTTAAAATATCATATAAAAAGCCCGGTTGGATTTTGTCTTGCTGTTAAAACCTAGGGTGGAAATCTTTTCTCAATTTAAAGTATCTCATTTTTCCAATCTCGCCACATTTTCCCAACTGGATTGTCATTGCCTATGTCACTCAAGGACTAGTAAAATTCAGCCTAATGTAACAATTAAATAATTTATTTCAACATAATTTCTGCTCTATCTTAATAGGGGTAATTATGTTTGTCCATACAAAAAGAACATGGAGTGAATGTTACTGTAGCAATAGATTAGGGGGACCAGTTCAGTGCTTCAAATTAATAAGGCAAGCACCATCAATATGTTTTTTTTCTGTGAGACTTTATGGTCATTCCATAATGAGAATATCAGTGCTTTGACAATAGAACATGTTTTTCCCCTCATGCCCAGTGTGGACACCTTTTGCTATTTTGTTCAATGGATTCATCTTCATTTGAACATGAATTGAAGCTGCAAAGAACTTTTCACATAGAATCCATACAGTATTAAGAGAGGAACAATTCATTTAGATTGAAACCAAAATCCAAACATGCAAATCCAACATCATGCATCATATTTTTCTTAACTTATGGTTGTCAATTTTAACTGCAGAATTTTCCAGGCGAGGACAGAGCAGAGCGCTGTGATAGAATGTGGGAAAAAGGGATAGGAATAGACAATCTGAGAGGTGGAGGTACTGAGAAGGCCAACATAGGGAAGCTTCAGTTTTTGGAAGCAAAATTCAGACTTGAGCAGAACGTCCTCTATTCAGTTACAACATCTGTTCAGAAACTAGATTGTGGTAAGGGAGAGGGCACTGTGGATCAAACCACAGAATAAAAGAATGATATATGATTATGAAGGTTTTAGAGGGGTATAGGCCAAGTGCTGGCAAATGGGACCAGATTAGTTTAGGTCTGTTTCCGTGCTGTACATCTTTATGACTCTAAGACTCTATGATATAGACTGCAGTGGTTCGAGAAGGCAGCTCACCTCTCCTCAAGGGCAACTAGAGATCGACAACAAAAGTGCTGGCTAGCCAGGGACGTCCATGTCCACAAGTGAATAATAAAAAAACTTGAAAAATAACTTTCTATGACTTTTCTTTCAAGTTTAGGGGATTTTTGAGAAGCTCAGAATTCTAATATGCGTAACCAGTAACATTCTTTGTACAAATCTATCCAGATATATCCAAATAATACTCTGCTGTCTGTTGACATTTTGACACACAGGCAATAATATGGTAATCAAAAACACAAAGTCGAGCTGCCACATGAACAATTAAAAACACCAGCAACAAGAGAATCAACTAAATATAAAAGGAAAAGCAAGTGAGATCAAAATGATCATCTAGTGATCCCTGTTGGAAAGTGCTCATGTATAGATTCCACTTAAAGATGTGATCTCCTTCCTCTGTGGTGTTTTCACTGCTACAAACGCACTAGAGATATAAAGGCAACATACCTAAGGTCAGCAAGTCTCTGTTGAATCAACGAATGATAGAATAACCAAAGAATACATAACTTTTTCAGCAAAGGAAAGGAAAGTTGCACATTCATTTTACTTTCTGCTGTACTTCACTCTTCACACACCAATTGATACTACTCATTACTTTGCAGAGTTGCATGGCACACGTCTTAAGCTTTTATTCTTTTCGTATGAAGGGAATTTTCTCCATAGAATCAATAACCTAACAATACTTAAACAGTTTTTTCAATGAAATTCTCCTTGTGCTATCTGGCCTCTTTATGTTGCAGGAGAGCAACCTTCCTCCTGTACAATTCATGGTGCCTCTCCATGGCATCAAATGTGATCCCAAATATAAACATTCATCTCTCATCCAAGAAAAGAAACAACACACAGTGCCACAGCACTACTTTGATTTGTGGCAATCAATCACTACAATACATGACTTCTGAAGTAGTTTATGGCAAACAAACCATATAGGTTTTCATGGTTTGCACATATCATCTGTTTTGGCCACTTAATTGTCACAAGGCTATCTACTACGATGTGATTTGGCAAGCTGAATTACTTCACATGCAAGTTTAAACTCTTGGTTAGGACAGGTCACTAAATATTTGAAATTAAATCAATCCCATTTTGTGCTTCCTCGCCTGAAATGGTTGGATTTGCTGCACATAAACTGCCCCTGTCCTTTTTCAGGACTTTCAATCTGTATAGGACTTCCTTTCAAGATTAGAGCTTTTGCCCAAAACTTTGATTTTCCTACTCCTCGGATGCTGCCTGACCTGCTGTGCTTTTCCAGCACCACTATGATCTTGACTCTAACCTACAGCGTCTGCAGTACCCACTTATGCCATAGTTTCCTTTGTCATTCCCCTTGTTTCAAAATTCAGTATAAATGAGTCAAAATCAAATGGTGCATTGTACTTGTGTGTTGCTCTTGTCCAGTTTCCAGTATCACATAAAGCAGGAAGTTTCTTTTTGCTTTTATTTTGTTTCCCTTTAGGAGCTAAAGATAATTGAAGTAGAGAACAGCTTATCCTATCTTTAAATTGCATTATGAAACCTGCATAGTCATTAGTCAAATTAATACTGAACCCAACCCTTGTCTTCAGCAGCAAAAAGGTATTGTGCAAAGGCCAAAAAAGGAAACAAATTTTGAACTCCTTAAAACAGCAGGCCTCCAAGAAATTTATGAAGAATAGATGATTTATAAATCAGCATACAATTGAAAGTTTCAATGACAAGTCTGTCAATCCAATTGTGACTTGGATTAACATTGCTCTCAACTGCAGATAAAAGTAGCAGCTTGGCAGAATCACCTTCCCACAATATACTCACCTCTCAGGAATTAAAGCTCAATATTTTCACACCGTACTTTTGAAACAACAAATTTGCTACTGCCAATAAATGTGCTAAAAGCTAAAAAAAAACAGATTGTGGGATATAGGTGAATTAACGTTATTTCTGCAATTATAAGTTCTGATACAAAGTAAATGAATTCACATTAGTTTGGGATTGTTTCGGCCGAGAGCTGACTTAGCAAGAATGAGGAAATATATAATCCGTTAAAAATGATATGTCAGCATGAGACGTGATTACAAAACAATGGTAGAAATACAGGCACTAGATAAAATGCTGTGAAGAGAGGCCTGTATAAACATCTGTTTTCCCACTTGTATGGGGACACAGGAACAAACCCCAATTAAAAGGGCTTAGTGATAAGATGCTGTGAGGGGCAGCGCAGATGGAGGGAGTAGATAATGGTAAGCAAAGGATGGGATGACGTCAAACAAGCTTATGGGAGCCAGAGATAGGCATTTGTCACGGACAAGGCCGGATAAACAGAAGTTGTGGGATCAGTCTTAAGGAAATGAGTGACGTAAGCGGAGGAGGGGGCAAACAATGAAATAAGAAAAAATATGGGGATTCAAACTGTATAAATTTCGAGAGTTTGTTGGATTTGATGTGTATTTGTCATTGTCTTACCTGGCATTAGACATTGCACCCACTTGCAAGTGTACAAATAAAACGGCACTACTAGTTCAGATTTTTGGTCTCGGACTGAAATTATTGAAGTGAGTGAGCTTTTGTTTCTCACAAGATCACTTATATGTGTGACTGCCATGCAATCAGGAAAATGCTGCATGTATCATTCTGGGTGCTGGCAGACTGGAAGGTCAGATACTGAGACCTGAAAATTAATCTCTGATTTACAGTTCGTTCTGCTATAATGCAACAGTTGTGCTCCTCTGCGACCTCATGCTATAGAAAATCCCTTTGTGGAAAACTGTTACAGAAATTTGTGCTGTAGAGGATTGCTAATGGAAAATTGCTATACTGGTTCAGTAGAAAGTTTGTGTTATCCAAACTGCATCCGCAATTTGTCAATTGCATTATAGCCAATTCGCACGTTATAGCAGAATGACCTGTATGTTGAACTCTTTAGACAAAGTTTTAGAAATTGTCAACTGAAAACAAAATTTACTATCAGGATGTGAGTCACTTTGATGAGGTAGCACTTATTGAGACAGAGATGATGGGCTCCTTGAACTGCACAGTTAGTTCTGCTACAAGGTCCGTTTCTTCAACGTGAATTGGTCTTAACGCAATTGAATAATTTAGACTGTTATTTGCAGAACGTGAACTTTCCTTACCCATACTAGCTATAACGTGATTCTTACCCCCATTAGATTGCATGGCGCAGCTATTGCATGATTTTCTTATAATGCAAGATTGCACGGGAACAGATTGCATTATATCAGAACTGACTGACAGATAGGCTCCTTAACCTGTCCTTGAACCCTTAAAGTCCATATGCTGACGTTGTATACGTAATGTGATTAGGTCGGCAAGAATGTCTTCTATTTAAATTTGCCTTTCACAGCCACAAAATATCTCAAATCCTTTTGAAGTGTATATCTGTAGGAATCTGTGGCAGAATATCCTCCGGGTTCTGACCAAGTTTGAACAATTTTCATACCGTTTTCATACCGAGCTGACCGCGTCCGGGCGTTGCTCGCCACCCCGGACGTCTACCCAGTTGGCGTAAGGTCCCAGATTTGCTCCCTTACAAAGTTGGAGCACTTTCCACAGATAGAAATCGCTCAAACTCGGTCAGGACCAGAAGGGCAAACTGTTGACAGATCCTCCAGACCGAGTCCGATGGCGCTACCTGGCCTGCAAGTCTCAAAGTCAGCATCAGTATTCGGATTTGCTCCCTTCCAAAATTGGAGCACTTCCCACGGATGGAAACTGCTGAAACTCGGCCAGAACCCACAGGATAGTCTGCCCCAGAAGGGAAGACCATTGGCAGAACCTCCAGACCGAATCCGGCAGCACCACCCGGCCTGGAAGTCTCAAAGTCGGTATGAATGCTCAGATTTGCTCCTTTCCCTAATTGGAGCACTTCCCAAGATGGGAAATTGTTCAAACTTGGTCAGAACCCGGAGGACATTCTGCCACAGAAGGGCAGACCGCTGGCAGATCCTCTGGACAGAATCCCCGCGGCGCTACCTGGACTGCAAGTCTTAAAGTTGGCATCAGCACTCAGATTCACTCCCTTCCAAAATTGGAGCACTTCCCACAGATGGAAATCGCTGAAACTCCACCTGAACCCAGAGGACAGTCCGCCCCAGAAGGGAAGACTGTAGGCAGAACATTGGAGGGAAACCCAGAAAAAGGTTGCTCTGCATGGATTTTGAGAAAAGCACTTTATAAGATGCCACTTAAAAAGATTATTGCACAAAGTAGGAGGTTTGGAATAGGGGTAACATGTTAGCATGAATAGTATGCATAAATGGGTCTATTTCTGGTTGGCACTGTCAGCACATGAGGAGTGGAGTCCTTCAGGGATCTATGCTGACTATATTATGGATGAAGCTGACAGTGGAATTGCTCTTATTATAGTTCATTTAGATTTACAGAAGCTGTTTGTTGTTTGGCAAAGTTCTGTGCGACACATTTGCAAAAATCAAACATCTGTAAAAGATGACATCAAAAAGGACTTAGTAAGGTCAGCAGTGTTAGTGCTGTCTAAACATGCAGTAACTAAGGAATTATAATTATGTAACCAAAAGTATTACAAGTCCACTGAAGCTATTCTCAGTCAGGCTGTCCAATGCATGAGTAAGACTACACAGCATTTAGTTCTTGTTGCCATGCGACAAAAGTGATGTTCAATATCAAGAAAAAATAGAATTACATTTACAACCAATCAAGTGCTTTTGACATGTAGACCCTGTTGTTAAGTAGGAAACATATTATTAATTTTAGAATTACTGTGGGGGAGAATGTAAAGAATGGTTCCATAAGTACAAAAAATGAACTTTGAGAAAAACTTTGGAAATGTATTTACTGCAGATTCAGAAGTGCAAACAGGTGGTAAATCTTACTGAGGTGCGTTGAATGTTTAAAGGTTTGAATTGGATAAATGCAAAGTAATTCTTAGAACTAAATCATGTTTGTTGAAATAGAATTCTATAAATTTCTGACAGATTTAAGGCAGCATAGGAGGAATATCAATCTGAGAGAATATCAATCCAAAATAATCTTACAAGGTATTGAGCTGTGGTAGGTTTTGTTTTTGAGTGCTTAGGAGAAGTTTTCACTGACAAAAATGGACTCCCAAGTTTGTCAAAACTAGAACTAGAATTGTGAAGCTGCAGTCAACAAATGGGTTAATATGGAGCTCACTGCCTCCTACCTTTATCAATCTTTGATGTCAAACTTTGACCAGGATGTTGTTGTCCTCCACAATTTCTCCCAGTTTTTCAAAGATCGGTCCCAGGAGAAGCACGAACATGCAGACAAGCTGCCGAAATTCCAGAGTCGGTCTGGAGGATATGAAGAAGCCTGAGGGGGATGAGTGGGGTAACAGTCTGCAAGAAATGCAGGTTGCCCTGGATCTGGAGAAAAATGTGAACCAGAGTTTGCTGGATTTACACCAACTTGCCAGTGCCCAGACTGACCTCATCTGTGTGATTTCCTGGAGACTCGCTATTTGGATGAGCAGGTCAAGATCATCAAGCAACTTGGGGACTAACCTGAAGCATTTGGGAGCTCCTGAGAATGGGATGACAGAGTACCTGTTTGACAGGCTCTCAATGGAGGACAGCAGTTAGTGTGGTACCATATTGTTGCACTGAGACACCTGGAGTACAAGAACATGCAGCCAAAAATTGAATTGAAAATCCTTTTTAAAAAAAGGGCAGCACAGTGGCTCAGTGATTAGCACTGCTGCTTCACAGGGCCGGCAAACCAGGTTCAATTCCAGCTTCGGATGATTGTCTGTATGGAGTTTGCACATTCTCTGGGTTTCTCTGATTTTCTCTGGGTGCTCTGATTTCCTCTCACAATCAGAAGATGTTCAGGTTAGGTGGATTGGCAATGCTGAAATGACCATAGTGTCCAGAGATTTACAGGCTAGGTGGATTAACCACGGGAAATGCAGAGATAAAGTGAAGGAGTGAATCTAGGTAGGATACTTTTGGTGTGGACTTGTTGGGCTGAATGGCTTGTTTCTACACTGTAAGGTTCCAATGAAAGCATGGTCATAGATTTGCAAGTGTTACAGGTGCTTGAAATGTAGTAGGTTTTTCAGCTGCAAAAGGTAGGATACAACCTTTTCAAGCTTCAACAAGCTGGAAGACCTTATCTAGACCTTTACTTTATTCCTTCTGCAAAATGTTTATATAGCATACAAATGGAACTTGTAAGATTTTTGAACACCTTAGAAGTTAATCACCATATTTTAATATATGATCTTCATAATAACCATCTGATATAGTCTTAAGAATTTCTAGTTTTATAACAATGTACATCTATAGAAGCTATTACAGTAATTACACAAATATAGATCTTTGTGCCAATATATTAACTGCATTACTTTAATAAGTCATGACATCAAGATCAAAGAATATATATGAAACACTCTTTAATCTACCTATTACCGCTTTTTCAAAAATCAGTCATTTTAATGTTGAAGGGTACTTGTTCTGCACTGTTTGAGAAATTGCAAGGACTGCAATTCAGCAGGCAAGATTAATCATGAAGCAGCATTCAGAGTAGAGTTTAGATTTATAATTTATTTTATTATAAAATAATTAAATGAATATTTTATCTGAATAAATTTGAGTAATCATCAAGTTGTTCTTTTGTTAACAAATCCCTGCTAACACCCACATCTGATCCCATCCACCTTCATTCTTTAGGAACATAGAACAGGAGTATATTATTCAGCTCATTGAGCCTGCTCTGCTATTTATTACACTCATAGCTGATTGAATACTTCAACATCACCCGCTATCCCTATAACCCTTTATACTATTGATTATCACAGTACCAGACTAGAGTCAAGCTCAATAGGATCTTCTTTCCCTGCTGATTCTGCCAAGCCTGAAACTGTTGGCTGTAGTTTTGCTAGATAGTAGGTAGACAATTGCTAGACAATGGCAATCCCATTCATGCGCATCACTGATTAGGAGACGACAAATTTGGCTATTTTGAAACACTAACCTCTACATTAAATATGCTCAATGATTGAGCTTTTATAGTCCTTTGAGTAGAGAATTCCAAAATTTCACAACACTGAGTAAAATAATTTTGCCTCATCTTGGTCCTAAATGGAAAACCCCCTTTTTTAAATTGTTCCCCTGTTGTTGACCAAGGGAACCATTTTACTACCTTTACCCTCTATATCCTTGATGTGATTGACAATGGATGGGATTTCTAAGGGTAGGATTTCTGAGATCTTAACCTGGGAAAGGTTTGACATTGCTCATGTTGCATAAAGGAGCAATGTGTGATGATGTCATGGAGATGCTCCTCACTAGGCATAAATAGCACAGTGTAGACAGAGTTAGTTAGAGGTATGCATGTGTGACATATATAGGGAGAAATACATGTTGGGAGTAGTTTTAATAATGTGACAGCAAGATCAGAGCCTGGTATATTATAGATGAACATGTATAAGAATAGTTAGGATTAATATGCAATAAACTGTGTTCTGAAAAGCTTAAGAAAACAAATTCTTGAACTTTCTGTCTCCTCAACCAGTTTGTCTTGAATTTTCAACTCTTAGATGTGGGCACAATGCTATGTGACAAAGGAGACATCCTAATAGACATTTAATTTGGCAGGCCTTCCTGAAGGAGGGTGATGTCATAGTCACAGTTGGAGTTTTAACAGCCTGGAAAGAGATCCTACAGCCCATCACATTATGCTAGTCCTCAAACATCCATCTATTCTTGTCCCATTTTCAAGCATTTCGCCTGTAGTTTTGTTCTATGGTGTTTCAAGTATTCATTGAATTAGTTCTTATATGTCCTGAGGGTTTCTATCTCTACTACCTTTTTACGGAGTGAACATGAACGTTTGGGTGAAAAATATTTCCTCAAATCCCTCTAATCCTCCTTCTCTTTACCTTAAAACTATGTCCCTGGTTATTGATCCCTCTACAAGGGGAAACGTTTCTCCCTATCTACACCACCAAGAACTTGGTATACCTCAATGAGCTCAATCAGATCCCCTTTCAGCTTGCTCAGAAGAAAAGCAATCCCAACTTATACAGTTTCTCTCCATAGTTAAATCACTCTAACCCTTGCAACATCCTGGTGAACCTCTTGTGCACCCTCTCTAGTGCAATCACATCCTTCCTATAGTGTGGCAGACAGAACTGTACACAATACTCCAGCTGTGGCTTAACTAATGTTAACCTCTTTGCTCTTGTATTCGATGTGAGAACCTTGCTGCGCTTTAGCTAGTGAGTGTCATTCCCTTTGCCTGCATTAAATATCACCTGTCAATTCTGTCATCTTCTACTGTCACTGCAGACGGTCACAGATGTATTATCTCTTTCTATACTAACTCTGTGTCATAGAATGTCTCACACAGACTTTTAAGTGATCTCATTTTGGAGACCATCTCTGGGTTTTGACAGGTTTACTGCCAAAATTAGAATGGACGTTTTGGAGAACCTTGTGGAAATTAACCCTTCAATTTCCTGGCACTTAGTTATTATCTCTAGATACCATGATAATCCAAATGTATCACTGCATTCGCACCCTTGCGACTGACATCTGTTTGTTTCATATTTAAAAACAGCAGTGTTCACCCGTCCATCCAAGGCATGCTAAACTTTTCCAAGAATGAAACCCCTCTTGTAGTAGTTTTTTGGTGATAGTGTTGGGGGGCAGTGGCGGCATTGTAACCTGTTCAGCAACACCTGAAAGCTGAATGTCTTTTAAGACTGTAGCTTGGGGTCAATTTGACTCTTCTCGCTATTTGTGGCTCAAAATCATCTCAGCTGCTTTTACTGTGTTAAGCTGTGTGTAATTTTTTTTGTGGTCACTTTCTGTTAATCGACTTGGGCAGTGTGTGTTAAATAAAAACCGAAAGAAATGCGGGCTCCGTAAATCAGAAACACAAAAAAAAGTTGCTGGAAAAGCTCAGCAGGTCTGGCAGCACCTGCAGAGAGAAATCAGAGCTAACGTTTCAGGTCGGGTGACTCTTCCTCAGAACACACTCAGGTTGTGTGTTTGTCACTTGACAGCCTGCAGGTGCAAATAAAAAGAAGTGGGCGACATTTTTTCAACATCAGTGCACTGATTTCTGGAAGATGTTGCGGGAGGAACTTGAAGAAGTAGATGAATGAATGAAGAAGGGCTCGTGCAAGATTGCTGAAGAGACAGACTTCACTCCCAGCGGACGCGCCGAGCTGCAATGCCCTCGGAGCCGGGACCTCCTGAGAGGGCGCGAGTGAGCAGCTTGACGAGGGGTTTTATTTGGGGCTGGATATTTCTTTCAGTGGCCGCGGGTCTGTCTTGTCGCTGTCCTGTTGTTGGTGTCCGGGTGAAGGGGCGGAGAGACAGATTGCCGCTTGTCGCCAGCGCAAGTCCAAATCCTACCAGCTACCTCCCTCCAAAGAGAGAGAAGAGAAGAGACCAGAGCACCACGGCGCGGCTTGTTCCTTCGGACGGCAAGAATTAGATGTTTCCTTTCACACCTTATTTTTCCTCTGGGGGGCATGGGCGAATGCACCCCGCAGTCAAAGCACCTCCGCAGCTGTGCCGAGGCCCCGCGCTGACGTTTTGACGTCCTCAGGGATCACGTTTCGAAATATCCCCTCGGTGTGTCTGAATCGTTGCTGATCCCTGGGGGTGTCAGCGCCGCCTGGCACCGACCTGACCTGAATCATAGTCTCCCTTCAATGTTGCCATGGCGTCTGTGGGCACAGAGAAAAGCTCCATCAAGAAGAAAAGTGAGAAGAAATTCGCAGCCAGGGAGGAGGCCAAGCTCCTGGCAACTTTCATGGGGGTCATGAACAACATGCGAAAGCAGGTAAGGATTTCATGTGTATATATGTTGGAGTCAGAGAGATGTACAGCACGGAAGCAGACCCTTCGGTCCAACGTGTCCAAGATGTTTGGAAAAGGAGAAAAGGTGTCCAGTGATGCACGTTTTCTTGAAACATTTAATGTAAGAATGATGTTTATACTGGCAAGTTGACGTTTTTCAATGCTAATTGTTATTTGAAGATGCATTCAGGTCTACTGTTTTCAGAATAGATTTGGTAGGGTTCGGAGAGCACGTGTAACATGGTACTGAAAATGTGGATGAACTGTCATGATTAGGAACGAAGAGCGCATTGTGCATTTTGTTGAATTTACTTGAATAACAATTTTTTGTGGGGGAATGTGTAATTAAATTAATGGCATTGCAAGATGTTTAAGCTTGGTTCACTGGGAGAACCACTGAGTCAAAGGATGATGTAATGTTGAAGTATATTAATCTAGGCTGGCACTAGTGTGTCATTGTTAAAGCTGTCTCCTCCTGTCTCCAGCATTTGAAGAACAGGTGAGTCTTCCTGGTGTCCTGGTCAGCATCTATCCCTCCTCCAGTACCATATTAAAACAGATAATCTGAATGTTGTCTCATTGTTATAAACAAATTGATGAGCATCCTTCCTGCATTTCAATAATTTTAAAAGTCCTTAATTGGCTGTAAAACTATTTAGGATGCTCTTGTGCAAGGTGTCTCTACATTTACATGTGTAAATCTTGCCTTTGTTTGTTTGACCAAGATGCAATATCTTGCATTTATCCAGATTGAAATCCACATGCCACTCTTCACCCCATTGATCCAATTGATCATGATCTCTTGTAATCTTAGATAATCTTCTTCACTGTCCACTATACTACCAATCTGTATCATCCACAAATTTACTAAGCATGCTTTCTATAGTCTCATTGAAATCATTTTGTTCAAATGACAAACAATGGTGAAACCAGCAGTGATCCCTGTGGAACATCACTGGTCACAGCCTCCTGTCCGAAAAACCACCCTCCACCGTCTCTGTCTCCTGCTGTTAAACCAATTTTATATCCAGCCGGCAAGCTCACCCTGAATCCCATGTGATCCAGCTTCACTAATTAGTCTATCATGCAGAACCTTGTCAAAGCTTTACTAAAGTCCATGTAAACAATGTCTGCAGCTCTGCCCTCATCGATCTTCTTGGTTGCTTACTCAACAAACTCAATCAAATTTGTGAGACACAGTTTCCCTGACACAACCATGCTGACGATCCTTAATCATTCCTTTACTCTCCAAATCCTATCTTTCAGAATCACTTCCAACAACTTATCTATCACCAAAGTTAGACTCCCGGGTATATATAACTCATGGTAGGCCACAAGGTTGAGACATCATAAATGCTGTTGGATCCTGAGCTTAAAAGAGGTGCACGTGTGGCAGTGGGAATTGAAGTAAATCACTGAGTTGCTCTAGTTATGATTACAGAGTTGTAGAAAGCATGTTCTGTGAGGTGGCCATATCACCGGTAAAGATCAAACAGGCAGAAAGGGGACAGGTGACCACCAGACAGTGTAGAGGAAGGCAGGTAGTGTAGGAGTCCTCTATAGCTGTTACCCTCTCTGTAACAGATATACCATTTTGGATACTGTTGGAAGGCACAACATCTCAGGCTATAGCAGCAGAAGTCAAGTCCATGGCATCATGGGTGGCTCCTGTACAGAAGAATGACAGGGCAAGAGTGATAGTGTTCAATAGTATGGGGAATGGACAGATATTTCTATGATCCCAAAAGAAACTCTAGAATGGAACATTGCCTCCTTGGTGCTAGAGTCAGAGATGTCTCAGAGCACTGCAGAAGTTTTCTGAAGTGGGAAGATTAAGACCATAAGACATTCGAGCAAAAATTAGGCTATCAAGCCCATCGAGTCTGCTCCACCATTGAATCATGGCTGATAAGTTTCTCAACCTCATTCTCCCACTTCCTCCCAGTAATCCTTCATCCGCTTGATACTCAAGAACTTACCTATCTCAGTCTTAAATATACTCAATGACCTGGCCTCCACAGCCTTCTGTGGCAATGAATTCCATAGATTACCACTCTCTGGCTGAAGAAGTTTCTCCCTTTGCTTTAAGGCTGTGCCCTTGAGTCCTAGTCTCACCTACCAATGGAAACATCTTTCCAGGCCATTCAGTATTCTGTATGTTTCAACTATATCCCCCCTCATTCTTCTAAACTCCATCAAGTATAGCGCCAGAGCCGTCAAACGTTGCTCATGTGTTAAGCTTTCCATTCCTGGGACTATTCTCATGAACCTCCTCTGAATATGTTCCAGGGCCAGTACATCCCTCGTGAAATAATGGACCCCAAAACTGTCACAATAATCCAAATGTGGTCTGACCAGAGCCTTAGAGAGTCTGAGGCTCCCTGTTTTATATTCAAGTCCTCTCAAAAACACCATCATTGCATTTGCCTTCCTAATTACTGACTCAACCTGCAAATTTACCTTGAGAGAATCCTGGATGAGAACTCCTAGGTGTCTTTGTACTTCAGACTTCTGAATTTTCTCCCCATTTAGAAAACAGCCAGTGCTCATGGTATGTATCAATGCTAACGTCATAGATTTTAAAAATGGGGATGCTGTGCTGCAAGCAGAACATAAGAATTTAGGATGAAAATAAACAAGTAGGACCTCAAAGGTAGTAATGTCAAGATAACTCCCAGTGTCCCATGCTAACAGGAGTGAAAATAACAGGATATATCTGATCAATATGTGACTGGTGAGGTGGTATAATAGGTTGAGGATTCAGATCCCTAGGATATTGGGACTGGTTCTGGGAAGGTAGAAAATAGGAGCAGGAGTAGGCCCTTTCATGTGATTGTGGCTGATCATCCTATTTAGTATCCTGTTTCTGCTTTCATTCCATACCCTTTGTGTCTTAAGCCCTATAAACCATAACTAATTCCTTCTTGAAAATATTTGATGTTTTGGCCTCAACTGCATTTTGTGGCACAAAATTCCACAAGCTCACCAGAATAACAGTCAAGAAATTTCTCCTCATCTCAATCCTAAAGGACTTTGTATCCTTAAACTGTGACCCCTGGCCTGGACTCTCCAGTCATCAGGAATATCCTTCCTGTGTTCACTCTGTTTTGTCCTGTTAGAATTTTATAGGTTTCCATGACATCACCCCTCACTCTTCTAAACTCCAGTGCATATAGTCCTAACTATCAAGTCTCTCTTTATACATCAGCCATGCCATCCCAGGAAGCAGTCTGCTAAGAAACAAACAGTGACCATTCTTCAGAACTGGCAAACCTTTATTGTACTCCCTACATAGCCAGATCATTGTTCCTCAGTTAAGTAGACCAGAATTGCACACAGTACTCCATGTGTCGTCTCAGCAAGGCCTTCTGCAATTTCAGCAAAACATCCATTCTCCTGTATTTGAATCCTCTTGCTACGAAGACCAAAATACTATCTACCTGCTTCACTACTTGCATGCTTACTTTCAGCGACTGGTACACAAAGACACCATCTCATTACACCTCTCCCTTTCCAATCTATCATCATTCAGATATGCCTTCCTGTTTTTGCTACCAAAATAGATAACCTCCCATTTATCCACATTCTACTCCATCTGCCATGCATTTGCCCACTCACCCAACTTGTCCAAATCACACTGAAGCATCTCTGCATCCTCCTCACAGTTACCCTCACACTCAGTTTTGTGTTATCTGCAAACCTGGAGAAATTACATTTTATTCCTCATCTAGAGCATTAATGTATATCTAAATAGCTGGGGCCCAAACAATGATCCTCACTGTACCCATTAATCACTGCCTGTCACAAAGCTGGTCCCTTTTTTCTAAAAGCTCTTCCTTTTCTCAAGGATACTGTGTCCTTGGTTTTTTTCCAGAGGGGTAATAAAATGCTGCTGGTGCCAATTAGATTGGTTTGGTATAGAAGTTAACGGGTATGGAGGGGCCTTTTTGTTTGTATGTAAACAGATGAGACTTTGGGCCAAAGTGGTCATGTTTTAGAAGTGACCTGTATAATGAAAGGGGAGTGGTCAGCTCTCTAGTTGAGCGGTTCAATCCAGAACTAGTTGGGAGTTCAACAGTGAGCTATGTGGAAACTCTCTCTCTTTCTCCCTTCTAACTTCAGCCTATAAGCATCTGTTCTTTTTTAAAAAACTGATCTTTAAGGGGGCCTGCTTATTGGGACTGTTGTGTGTATTCAAAACAAGATAATTAAGTCTAGTTTGGATAGACTAGGTTCTGTTCTTTGTGTTGCATTGTGTAATTTTAAGAATAAATTTGTCTGTTTTAAAATCTAGTAGTCAACCCAGCTACCTCACTCGGTAATTTTCATTGTACACTTACTGAAACAAATTGCAAAGTTATGGTCTGGGCTGCTTGCTTAAGAATGTTTTGAGTGGTCTGGCCTAGTCCATAACACTGCCACTCACATAATTGCTGGCCTAGTTCACATTCCTGTGAATGAAATGTTTTAAAACGTTGCTTTCATGTTGCTGTACTGCTGTGTTAACACCACCAGTGCCTGATGTAATATATGCAGCCTATGACAATACCAAAGTAAACTTGAGGTATTAGTTGAGACTAGCTGATGCAAAGACCTAATTGAGGAAAAAAGGCAGCACTCTGAAGATGTACTGCTGTGCAAATATTTGTATGATATGTAAAATACAATAACTGTGTGTGACCTTTATCATCCTAGCTGAAGTAACTACCAAACAAGTCAGATACAAGATTGAAATCTGCTTGATAAATCGCATTTTATTGATTTTAATTTTAACACACATTTTCACTGACATCCAAGTGCAACATGCCCCAGATTTTGCTTTAATAGCAAAACAAATCATATACTAAATAAAGATTATATAAAACAAACCAAGCAATTTATTTTAACACAATTTGAAAATTTTCAAACGTCTGGCAAATTAAAATCTCATCTATCCCAGCAACATCACTTTGGAGTAATCAAATTCTAGAGAGGTTCCTTCTCTAGCATATCAATAAGTTTGACTTGTATTTCTTTTAATTCCTAGTCTTGAGAATTTTCCTTGACTACCTACACAACTGGTCTTAAATTTTTTTTTAGCTTCCAGTAACCCCTTCACAGTTCTAACCAAACATTTCCCGTCTGGAATTTTCAAATTGAAACCCTTATGCTGACGTATGCTATTTCCTAACTATTCTGAATTACCTCCTTTCCTTTCTCCCGTGTTCTTTCATCTGGTCCCAGCCAGGTCTTCTGAAAACTGCTCCAGAAGCTTTCCAGTCCAAAGGGTTTTTGCCCGGAGAAAAATTGAATTTTGATTTAAAAGAATCCAAGAATTAATCTAATGCCTTTCAATGGTTATGCTTTGATCATACAAGTCTCATTGTTCAAATAATTTCTCAGTATTATGAGGTATGCCACTTGTTCTCCAGTTTAAAATCATGACTCCAAAAGACTGACAAGTTAAACCTTTTTTTATTAATATCAGACCTATTCATAAAATTAGACCAAACTCAGTGCCACTGCCCAAAATCCCCAAACTCTAAATACATGATATTAATACGTAATTTTCATACTTTACCTCTCCCCTTTAAAAGAGGATAAGGTAATATAAGAGCAGGTGGAAACTAGTTTAGGCATGTGATTACCTTGATAAAGGTTTACATTGTTATAAATTGGGAATTTGATTCATTTTTAAATAGAGGCAGGTGAATTTTGATTTCAGTTTTGTGAAGATGACTTTTTTTTTCGAGAGATCAGAATGTCATTTGGAACAATGACATAAGTACATTGTTTGAAAAGTATGTTTCAGTTAATTGCCTCTCAAGATACCTGTGATGTCAATTAACTTTGTTTGTTTGTACTGCTCAATTAACATCAGACAGAAAAAATGGAGCAGAGGCAACTAGTTCAGCTTGAACTTTAGTTCATAAGAACAGTTTCCTCCGAGCAAAGAGTTAGGTTACCAGTGGAGGAGAACAGTCAGCCTTGTAGAATGGTTTTTATTTTGTGAAGTTTCTAAACTGAGGGCTTCTATAGAAGTTTTCAAGTTGATAGAACTGAAAAAAAGCTTTAGCCATCAGAATAGGAAAGAAGTTGTAAAACGTTCCAAGTCAGTTGAGTTGTCATCCCGTTTTCTTCTCTCAGTGGAAGGAAAACGTTCAGAGACACAGTATAGTTTTACCTCCTTCATCTTTATTCTGGGCCCTGGAGGGAGAGAAAACGATAACCCATGTGTACAGGGACATGAGTCCCCGGTTTTCTGGAAGAGCAGTTTCTTAATGAATTACGTAGTTATTTTACAGGAAGGTGCATCCAGATAAGGCAACATACATATTGATTGGGTGACTATTACAATCAGTGAGTGTCAATAGCAAAGGCTAAGCCATCTGTTGTTACACAAAGTGTTCTTAACCTTAACTGGTTTCACATAATGAATACTTTTAACCTTGTTAAACTGACCTTACATACTGAATGCTTCCAATATTGTTAAATAGCTCTACATAATGACTGCAATTCAACCTTGTTAACCCATTACCCTTGCTTCCAGCGTCCCATTATTAACTATAAGTTCTAATCAGATCTAAGTCATGCTCAACTGAACCTTTTGTTTCACAAAACTCAGAACTTAACTCTTTCCATGTCTACTTATACCCTATACACATTCTCAAAGTAAGTTATTAAAGAGTTAAGATGGGAGTGATACTTCTTTGGGATTGAAAGAATATCTGAAACAAAAACAGAAATTGTTGGTGAAACTCAGCAGGTCAGGCAGCATCTGTGTGTGGAAAGCAGAGTTAATTGAACTCTGATAAAGAATCACTGGATTTAAAACATAAATTCTGCTTTCTTCCCACAGATGCTGCTGGATCTGCTGAGTTTTGCCAGTATTTTCTATTTAACTTCATATTTCCAGTGTCAACAATTCTTTGATTCATTATTATGAAAGGATGTTGTTGGGCGACAGTTTGAAACATTGTTTTGCTGTTTATGTTAAGATGTTTCTAAACTGTCAGGTATACAGCTTTGATTTTTAAAAATATTTTGTGTAATTAACTCTCTTTTTTCCCTCATTTTTAAAGGAACATTGACAGCCTTGTGTGGGTAGGCTCAGTGAGGTAACCCACTGCAAAAATTAAACATGATCAATGAAACCAGATCTGGGATCTGGCTTGTCCAGTACTGCTAATCGCTAGGATCATAGCATTGATAAAAGATAAACACCAAATGGACTGGTTGAACAAATCAACTTCCTCCTTTTTGTATTGAATTATTTTTTCCTTCTTTCCATTATCATGTTGAACTAATTTCTGTGCTTCCTATTCAGAAGCTTTTGTGTGATGTCCTTCTGGTGGTATCGGATCGAAAAATTCCAGCACATCGAGTAGTGCTTGCAGCTGCCAGCCACTTTTTCAATCTAATGTTTACCAGTAAGTTTCTTTTTGCCAGTTACTTTTACAGTTTTAGATGATTATTAAAACACCTCATGCTGAACTATAATTTATTCATTATTAATGGTTTGCTCTCTCCCTGGTAGCAAATATGCTTGAATCAAAATCTTATGAAGTGGAACTCAAAGATGCTGAACCTGACATAATTGAACTGTTGGTCGAGTTTGCATATACTGCAAGGTGAGTGTATATGTTTCCTTTAGTATCTTTTTTTAAGTTAACCTTTTAATTGTTGTGATCTTTTCCTTTAAGTTTTCAACTTGGGGAAACTAAACAAACTTTTCCACAGCTCTTTGTTAATCAACCTGAAAATCTGATTTACAGTTAAATGTAATGCAGTGGAATGGTAGAATAAAATTCCTTTCTTTTATTCATTCAGGGATTGTGGGTTTCACTGGCTCTGCCGGAATTTATTGCACATCCTAGGTTCCCTTGAGAAGGTAGTGGTGAGCTACTTTCTTGAACTGCTGCAGTCCTTTAGTTGTAAGTACACCCACAGTCTTATGAGAAAGAGAATTCCAGGATTTTGACCCAGTGACAGTGAAGGAACATCAATTTATTTCCATGTCAGGTAGTGAGTAGCCTGGAGAGAAACCTGTTGATGCTGGTGTTCCCATTTATTCGCTGCCCTTATCCGTCTGGGTGGTTGTAATTGTGGGTTTGAAAGGTGCTGCCTAAGAAGCATTATTTAATTTCTGTAGTGTATTTGTAAATGGCTTGCGCTACTGTTATTGATTGTTAGTAGTGGAGGGAGTGAATATTTGAGGAACTTTGAGGAAGTGATGTGAAACAAGTTGTCCAGTTTGTGCTGGATGGTGTTAGGCTTCTTGAGTGTTGCTGGAGTTGTCCCCATCTAGACAAGTGGAGAGTATTCCATCACACTCCTGACTTGTGCTTTGTAGATAATGGTCTGATTTTGGATAGTGAGGAGGTGACTTACTCATTGTAGGATTCCTAGCCTTGAGTTCATGTGAATTGAGAATCTGGAAGGTTTTCTGCCAACTAATAGTCCTATTTGTACTTGTCTGTATTGAATGAGTTATTGTTCTACTTTCTCCTCTTGCAAGCAGTGTGTGTTCATGGAGGATAGTAATGCAGAATGAGCCACCAGGAAGACACCTTGCATTGTTTTGTACTTTTGCCAGTTCCAGGCACACAACTCTTTCAAGGAGTTTGTGTCTTACAACTGCTGTTGCTATATGGCTTTGGAGTGAGTTCATTGAACTTGTTGGTAAGTCTTTAGTGAACAGAATATTCAGAATGGTAGCATACAAGCTTCTATAGTAAAGATTTAGTATGGAGTAGCGAAGCTTGTGCGAGATATGACAGTTTTGCTGTATGAGCTCAATTTGGCCCTTGTAAATCTTGTTGCAGGTGACTGGGTCTTGCTACTATGCCATCTTTGAGGTTTCCAT
The DNA here is from genome assembly GCF_037043375.1 of Chiloscyllium plagiosum. Classification (NCBI taxonomy): domain Eukaryota; kingdom Metazoa; phylum Chordata; class Chondrichthyes; order Orectolobiformes; family Hemiscylliidae; genus Chiloscyllium; species Chiloscyllium plagiosum. The sequence goes on along the minus strand of NW_028270143.1, from coordinate 30,239,750 downwards.
GTGGTAATTTGTGGTTTAAATGTTGTAAGTATAAGCAGAAATTTTGGGGAACTCATGTAGCGTCATAGATTATTCTATGAGAGAGAACATTTTTTTTTACCTGTTGGTAGAATGGAATGAGCTGCCAGAGGAGGTGGTGGAGGCAGTTACAATTACAACATTTAAAAGACATGAATATGATTTGCAAGAATAGGAAGGGTCGAGAGGGTTATGGGCCAAGTGCTGGCAAATGGGACTAGATCAGTATAGGATGTCTGGTTGGTGAGGACAGGTGGACCTGTGACTGTATAATAGTGAAAGCCATGCCTTCTGTTTGGGGAAATCTGACACTGTCTGGTTACTTTCTCTTTTTTTGTTATTCTATTCTTTCATCGATTTAAAGTGGGATATTGGGGATAGGAGTTAGTGATCACTGATACTACACTTTCAGTTCAGCTGTTCTCTTGAAAATTCATCAATGTTTGATTTCGTCCAAAAATTGGTCTGTCGCAACCTTCCATTGAAAAGGATGGTGAGTATATAGCTCACCGTTTGGAATGATAACAGTTATAAATTTATTACAATGCAGAATGAAGCCATCGGGCCATCATGTTTACACCAGCTCTCCAAATGTTTATTTCATTTGGTGCCGTTCTCCTGCCTTCTTTCTGTAACCTTGCACAATGTTCATTTTTAAATCCCAATCAAATTGCATTTTGAATGCCAACAAAGCTGTTACTGAAAGAAATACAGAAACTTAATATAAAAAGCTTGAATCAAAGAAACTGCATTTATAGTTTCCAATTATTTCATATGTGTATTTGCAGGATCTCTGTTAACAGCAATAATGTTCAATCTCTCTTGGATGCAGCAAACCAGTATCAGATTGAACCAGTGAAGAAAATGTGTGTTGAATTCCTCAAAGAGCAAATTGATGCTTCAAATTGTCTTGGTATGTAATTAATCTATGCAAAGCCTTATTAATAGGGAACTACTGTGTAACAGTGATACTATTTTCATTTCACAGGCTTGTCCTATGTATTTATCCTATATTGTCTTGGTGACTCAGTGGTTAGCCCTACTGCCTCACAGCGCCAGGGACCCGGATTAGCTTCAAGGCTCGGGAGACTGTGTGGAGTTTGCACATTCTCCCTGCGTCTGCGTGGATTTCCTCCGGGTGCTCTGGTTCCCTCCCACAGTCCAAAGACATACAGGTTAGATGAATTGGCCATGCTAAATTACCCATAGTGTTCAGGGATATGGAGGTTAGATGTGTTAGTCAGGAATAATGTAAAGTAATAGGGTGGGGGAATGAGTCTGGGTGGAATATTTTTCAGAGGGTCAGTGTGGACTTGTTGGTCCAAATGGCCTGTTTCCACACTGTATGGATTCTATTCTATGGTAGCTAATTAAAACCAAGGAGTAAAGACAAATGATGCTGTACATACAGACCTTGGTAACCTTCATTTAGGAAAATCACTTCCAAATCATTTTCTGCAGTGTCATCCTTTGTTGACAGTTTCCTTTTCTTTTCCATTGGATTAAATATTGGATTGTAATGAATTACTCAACTAGTTTGCAGTTATTTTAATCAACCTGTTCGGACATGCTTTGACACATCTCCAGGCTAGGTGGGATTTGAACTTCAACCTCCTGGCTCTGAGATAAGGACACTACTACTGTGCTGCAAGAACCTTTCGACCAGGCTGTTCATTTGCCCTGAGCACCATTAGATTAGAGATTGGAAGATTGGCTAGAGGCTGCACTTCTGATTGTTCCTGCTAGAATATGTGAATGACACTTAGGGTTTGATTTCTAAGCAAAGGTGTAGATTAGTTGGTTCTGAGTAGGTTTATAATGCTTTAAGGCTTCTCTGAAATTTGTGCAATTGATGCATATTCATATATATATTCATAGCTCCAGTTGTAAACCCCAGTAGATCTCAAAATGACATAACTGGTAGGAGGCCAAAGTTGCCACCCAGTGTTTAATCCAATAAATTGGATCAGCAGAAAGTCCTTCAGCCCTTGAACCTGTTGCGCCATTCATTTAGATCATGGCTGATCTGTATCTCCGTATTATTTACCTTTGATACCCATCTTTCTTAAAAAAAAAAGTCTTGAGTTTTTTAAAAAGCCAAGTATCCATTGTCTTTCTGTGGAAAACCTAATTTTACTAATGGCATAGCTGCTGTTTCTTTTTTTTTTAAAAAAAAGCCCTTTTGTTTTGGATTCTGCAAACCAGAGAAAATAAGATGTGTCTCCCTCTTGGAATCCTTTCGTTAACAACTTGATTAGACTACACTTTGCTTATCAAAATTAAGAGGAATATAACCCTAGTTTGTGCAACCTACGCACATAAGTCAACCCATTCAGGCACTGGTATTGTGTTGATTCTGAAGTTATCTTCCAAAGTCAATATATTTTTTCAGAGCATTGATTTCTTAAACTATGATTTCCTAGTCCACATGGGTCTAACCAAAGCTATGTACAGCTGAGGCATCCCTTCTTCACTTTTGTATTCTAGCCCACATGAGATAAAAGCCAACAATCTATTGGCTAATTTTCAAACTGTGCACTAGCTTCTAGGGCTTTATGTAGATGCATGCCTAAACCCCTTTGCTCCATCACCACACCTGGTCTCTCAGAATTAAGAAAATGAATCTATTTAAGCATATCATTTTTGCAATGCTAAATTAGGCTGTGATTGTCATTCATGACTGGAATAGGACTAGGCCATTTATCTTCTCGGAGGAATTTTAATTATTTTAATGTTTAATGAATTAGCTATTTGTACAAGATATTTTAAAGCCAAAATTAGAGAACTGTGTGCGGTTTTTGATGTTCCATCACAGGAAATTTAAACCACAGGTTATAAACTGTAGAGCACTAAAAATGATAGCATGAAACTATGAAAAGAGTCAGTTATAGAGCATGCAAACAGAGCCTTCAGTCCATCGAGTCCACGCCAACCATGTTCCCAAACTAAACTAATCCCACTTGCCTGCACTTGGTTCATATCCCTTCAAATTTTCCTATTTATGAACTTCTCCAAATGTCTTTTAAATATTGTAACTGAACCTGCATCAATCACTTTCTCTGGCAGTTCATTCCACACACGAACCACTGTGTGTAAACTACAAGAGTTCCAAAATGATTCAAAATAAAAGTGTTATGAATCTGAAATGTGAAAATCATAAGAGTTATATGAGAAGGCCTGCAACTCAGGAGCAGCTGCAATATCCACGCTACAGAAGAGATTTGAGAGATGGGATTATTTCTATGGAACCAGAGTATGAAGAAATGCTGTAGAAGTTTTTAAAGTTATGAAGAATTTTCTTTCCATGATAACAAAACACTGTTTTCTTTGGTCATTTTCTCCTGATTAGTCAACAAGGAGTCGACATTTAAAGTAGTTGCTGAAAAGGTTTAGTGTTTGGAATGATTTTCTCTTATATGGAGGTGTGTTGGTGCATGTAATCCAATGCTGCAGAAAATAATTGAACCAGCGGCATTGAACCTTTTGGAGGAAAAATTTTTAAATAATTGAAAAAGAGATTTTGAGGATCTGTTATTGGCGAAGTATTTTCCTGTTATGGAGTGATGAAATTTGTTTTTTTTTATCCTTTTGTCACCATTTGTACATATCTAAATTAGAGTGGTGCTGGAAAAGCACAGCAGGTCAGACAGCATCTGAGGAACAGGAAAATCGACATTTCGGGCAAAAGCCCTTCATCAGGAATAGAGGACATATACCATTTGTACGTGTCAACCAGCAATCACTGAATATTGTAACACTCCAGGAATCAATGTGTTCTTGTTGCAAAATTACATTTTGCCTCGAAATAAAGGCAGGGCTAGTTCGTGAGTTACTAAATAGTCAGAATTAGTCAGAGCTGAAAGGGTCCTAAGTAAATAGTGGCTTTAAGCAACCTAAGTGCTGTTAGCAGACTCCTAGCCGTTAGGATGAGTCCTGGGAGGAGAAACCTGTGAGCCATTATTAGTTTAGTACAGTTGAGTGGAGGAGAAGGGGGATTGAGGAAGCCCTTGTATTGTATTTTTTTTTTGTGCAGCTGTATAGAATTAGACTATGAAAAACCAAAGGCAGTATTAGTTTGGTGAAGCTATCTATCTACGGATAAACTGAAATCTTGACCACAGGTAGGCTGTGTAGTGCAGTTCCCTAAGTCTAGAGGAATGCAGACCCAGGAAGGGGAGTAAATTACTTAGACTTGTGCAGAGTTTGAGGAGGTCCATTTTAGAGTGGCTTTTGAGGGAGTTCTGAACCTAGTTTTTGAGTGAAGAATCTGAATTGCTTGTACAGTTTTGAAGCAATATGATGACGCACGTCTCTATTGTCTGGGAATGTCCTGAGAAATCTATTGGATCTATCCTGAATGCATTTGGTATTTGTGTTCTTTGGAATGTTATCCATATTCCCTCAATGATTATAGGTACAGGAATAGAAGAGAGATTTATTTGCACACTATAAACCTTTTTGCTCTAAGTTTTCTTTTTGTAATGAACTAGCTATTATTTGACTGACCTGTTTCTGATAGTGAACTAAATTCAATCTGGTACCTATATAATTGGCAATATCATTGCCCTTGTAAGTACAAACTTTGTTATGCTATGACCAGTAGAAGAGTGGGACTAGCAAAGGAATCAGTTCATCCCTCCAACTTCCATCACCTACTCTGTGTGATCATGTTTTTGTTTACAGGAATAAGTGTGTTGGCAGAATGCCTTGACTGTCCAGAGCTCAAGACTTCTGCAGATGCATTCATTCATCAGCATTTCACTGAAGTTTACAAAACTGATGAATTTTTACAACTTGATGTTAAAAGAGTAACTCATCTGCTGAAACAAGATGCACTGACAGTTAGAGCAGAAGACCAGGTACTAACAGCCATATTCAAATTCCTTTCAGAAGCCCTCATTATTCAAGTAAACTTGCTAAGCATTTAAAATCAAATGTCGTTACTATGACAGACAACAACAGTGATTATGTATTAGTATTGAGTTTGAGGTTGGATTAGATGGGGAGAAGACCTATTTATTAATGTTATTTCCAGCTGAATACAAAATCGCTTAGAAAATAAAAATGCTTTCTCTGTAACATCTTAATGTCTTATTATTTATTTTAGAGGTAGAGAGAAAGCTGAATTAAATATTAATTTGATAAATTTTATAGTTTCTCATCTTTGATATACATGTTCAATGTATATATGTTTTCTTCAAATTTGATTTATTTGTGTTGTTTTATTTCTGTTCCATTGTAGGTTTATGATGCAGCAGTCAGGTGGTTAAAATATGATGAACTCAATCGACAGCAGTACATGGTTGATATTCTGGCTAAAGTCAGGTTTCCATTAATCTCTAAGAATTTCTTGAGTAAAACTGTCCAAGCAGAATCACTCATACAGGATAATCCAGAGTGTCTTAAAATGGTTATTAGTAAGTATCAGTTTTGCCAAATCATTCCTTTCTTAGTTTGAGTGGAAAAATATATGATTACTTTAAACTTTGTTCTCAACTAAGTGGATTTTATTACTGTATAGATGAGAACACTAAAGTTAGGACTTTTTTTTTCAAATAATTAAATTTAAAATTTACTTAAGTCTGTTTTTTGACATATTTCATAATGACCTTTTTAAATGAGTATTTACTATGCTTTGATCAGGATAAAGATAAGTTATTTTAGTATATCTACATAATAAATGCAGCCAAGGCATAATGAAATCATACACAATAATGCGACAGAATAGTAAATTATTGTTGGATATAATAGGAATAATATGTTGATCCAAGGGTGGTAATTGCATATTTATTGTGACCAGAATGTAATGTAACACATTAATATATTTCACTTGAATCAAACATATTTATTTGAAAACTGGTGTTACATGAGCTAAATCACTGTCATTTTGTCCCAGGAAATGATTTTGTCTTCAATAACTTGGTTTTGGGTGAATTCAGGCAATCTCAACCCAGTAATCTAAATAAAATCTGGCTATAGATTTTAACTAAGTATCACTTAAGGGGTAAGGTGATAGTCTTGAAAATTTTCATTGAAGTGAGCCTTTGATCTTAGAGGGAAAGCACATTGTGTGGCAATCGAGAAAATCTTTCAGGCCACCTTGACCTTTTCAGGGAGTGACATTCCAAATGGATTTTGAAACACACTACTTTTATTTACCTGAACGCCCAGAATATTTTGGGTACTCTTTTTCATTCTGGACAATTTCGCTATCAAGGTGGTATGCGCTATCATCTTCTGTCTCCAGAGGACAGAGAAGAGTTGGGAGAAAGTACACGACCACGACAAAAGAAACATGATTATCGTATTGCATTGTTCGGTGGATCTCAGCCACAATCCTGTCGATACTTTAATCCTAAGGTAAACGTCTGGGGGTGGCGGGGGGGGGGAGGGAGAGAGAAGGATGGTGTAACTGAAACCACAGAAAACGATTCCATGGATACGGGGTTCGCCTTGTACTGCCTTTTGTGGTATAGCAATGAAGGGGTTGTTTGTATCTTGCTGTTTTGGAGAAAAAACATATTTCGTGTGGGTTATATCATCTTGTTCATTTTTAAAATAACATAGTTGTTCCAGATCACTTTGAAAATGTTTAAATGTGGGTGTAATGCTACCTCAAGATTAGTTCTAAGTATTTTAACTTTTGATATCGTTTTGCCAAGAATCTGATATAAATTGAATTTCCTTTCATCTTTGGGAAATATTACCATTACTCTAATACCACCTGAAACGTTCAGTGTAATGTGCCAAATTTAAGTGAGATGAATTAGCTCTTGCTATGTTTTGCACTACTCCAGTTGGTCAAATTCCATTAATTGGGAGATAGTTTCCTTAAATGATATAACTCTTTGCACAGGATTATACTTGGATGGATATTCGTTGTCCATTTGAGAAACGTCGAGATGCAGCGTGTGTCTTCTGGGACAATGTTGTGTACATATTGGGTGGTTCACAGCTTTTCCCCATCAAACGGATGGACTGCTACAATGTGGTTAAGGATAGCTGGTATTCTAAGCTTGGTCCTCCAACACCTCGAGACAGTCTTGCAGCATGTGCTGCAGAAGGCAAGATTTACACATCTGGTGGCTCTGAAGTAGGTGAGTTAACTGTTAATTCAGTGACACACTGCAGCAAATCAACAATGCTTCTTTGCAATCTGTTCCTAAATCTAGGACATCTTCCACCTAGAAAGACAAGCCCAGCAGGTGCATGGAAACACACCAGCTCAATACGTAAACTGGCCTACCTTGGACTTAACTCACAGTTCCTTCACTTAAAGGAGATTCAAGAAGGTCCATGATCACCTTCAAGGGCAATTAAGATGAGCAATACATGCTGACCCTCTAGGAAAGCCTATGTTTGAGTGTTCGATTTTAAAATATTTTTGTTTAAAACTACACTGTCCTTTTAATTGGGAAATGCTCTGTATAATGAGCATAATGTAATTTTATTGTATCTATTTCATTATTGTGACCCTGAGCCATTCATAAAGCTAACAAGGTACTTCTGTTATTCTCCACTATTGCTGCCTACAGAATATAAAGTCAGCGTTGTTTCAGAATTGCCTGTAAATTGATAACTTATGCAAAACAAATCCCAGCATTTATTTAGGAATATTATTCAGTTGTATTACTTCTATTCTCATGTGTTGCAGTAACTGAGATCAGCTACTACAGAACAACCCTGAATTTCTATTTGTTACCCTGTGATCTGTCAAGTATAGTGGTACAAGATACCCTTGGCTTTATTCATTAGTCATCAAGAACATTTTATATGTTTTGACCATGAATAAATATTAATGGTTTCTGAAGATTTTGCTTGATTTGTCTTTTTCCTGATAAAATTTTCATTGTAAACGTGATATGGCAAATATATAATCAGATAGTTTTACCATTTGAAATTTGGTAGAAAAAAACATTTTGTTGAAGTTTTAGTCTTGCACTCATCAGGGTGTTTTGCAAGAATATCAACTCAAGGGGACAACAAACATTTATGCTGCATAAGAGGAGAGTACTAATTGGTTGTCAAATTTACTTGGCATTTGTATTGTTGTGGAAAATGTAGCCATTAATGCTGTTTGTTTGTTTGTGAATTACCAATCTTTTTTAAATTGGGCAGGTTGAATCTGATTGGTCAGGGAATTGCACTGAGAAATGTGCTATCAAATGGCTAAGTGTGTGAAAAATTAGGCTGACAACCAATTTAACATTCAGTTGGGTGCGTAGTATAGTGTACTTGTGTGCATTGGAATCTTCCAATGCACACAAGTACACTATACTACGCACCCAACTGAATGTTAATATACAGCCCAACAAGTCCACACTGACCGTCCGAAGAGTAACCCCCACCCCCGACTAATGCTGCTGACAACTATGGACAATTTAGCATGGCCAATTCACCTGACCTGCTCATCTTTGGACTGTGGGAGGAAACCGGAGGAAACCCACGCAGACACGGGGAGAATGTGCAAACTCCACACAGATAGTCGCTTGAGGCTGGAATCGAACCGGGGACCCTGGTGCTGTGAGGCAGCAGTGCTAGCCACTGAGCCACCGTGTCACCCCAATTGTTGTATTCTCCATGCCTCAATCAATTAGTCAATTTTTCAATCACCACTTTTTTCATGTTGTATAAATATTAAATTGATATTCTTGTGAAGTGTCCTGCTGAGTGTTGTAATTAATGGATCCATAGGACATACTCATTAAATGTGGGTTCTTAGACATATATGACAATTCTGTCTCTCAAATTATTATTTTTTGCCATTACCTCTCTACTGCAAGTCAAAAGCAAGAAAGCTGCAGCAGACATTTGCCAGCTCTGCTGTAGCCTGAAGTTGTGAAAGCACTAACTTGAGCAGAAAACATTTCTTTATTCCATTCTGGGTAGGAGTACTTTTTGTCTGTTTTGGGATTTAAGTTGAATTAATTGATGTATAATATAGCATTGTCACACTGGCAAAATAAATTGCCTGCACATAAGATAAAAACGTACCACACTTCTAGTTGATTAGTACTAGCCATTTTCATTATTTATCTTTCCTCCTGTAGGAAACTCTGCCTTATATCTGTTTGAGTGCTACGATACCAGAACAGAAAATTGGCATACCAAACCCAGTATGTTGACACCCCGATGTAGCCATGGTATGGTGGAGGCTAAAGGACTCATCTATGTTTGTGGGGGAAGTTTAGGCAACAATGTATCTGGAAGAGTTCTAAATTCCTGTGAAGTATACAATCCAGCAACTGAATCGTAAGTGCCAGTAATTTTGGAATCTACAAATAATGTGCTTTTCCAAAATTGTGGTTTCTGAGACAGCCATATTTATGTCTTTCAAAACTAATTCCCCCCCTCTTAATTTTGAATTCACATCTTTCAGATTTGAAATAATAATAGTCCTTCGCAGCCTGTCTGCAGCCTTTGGTATGGTCAACCATAACATTCTCCTCCATTCCCTCTGCACTTCTTGTTTTGGCATAAAATTGTGTTTGCCTAATTCTATTCTTATCTATCTAATCACAACTAGAGTATCACCTGGAATTAATTCTCTTTCTGCTCCAACACCTTTTACTTGTCAGTGTTGCACACCGATCTATCTTTGGCCTTCCTCCTGTTTCTCATCCACACATCACCCCCCTGGAGGCAACATCTAAAAGTACAATGTTACTCTTAATATGTATTCTGAGGCTACCCAGCAGCACCTCACCACCATCACTCTTGATTGCTCCACTCTTGCTAAATTAACATTATTCTTATCTGACATCCAGTATTGGATGACCAGACATTTTCACCAATTAAATATTTTCTGTTCAAAGTTTGTGCGAAGATTTGTAGCTCGGGTGCAAGTTGTTGTGGTTCTGTTCGCCGAGCTGGAAGTTTTTGTTGCAAAGGTTTTGTCCCCTGGCTAGGCGACATCATCAGTGCTTGGGAGCCTCCTGCGAAGCGCTTCTTTGATGTTTCCTCCGGTGTTTATAGTGGTCTGTCCCTGCCACTTCCGGTTGTCAGTTTCAGCTGTCCGCTGTAGTGGTTGGTATATTGGGTCCAGGTCAATGTGTTTGTTGATGGAGTTTGTGGATGAATGCCATGCCTCTAGGAATTCCCTGGCTGTTCTCTGTCTGGCTTGCCCTATGATAGTAGTGTTGTCCCAGTCGAATTCATGTTGCTTGTTGTCTGCGTGTGTGGCTACTAAGGATAGCTGGTCATGTCGTTTTGTGGCTAGTTGATGTTCATGTATGCGGATTGTTAGCTGTCTTCCTGTTTGTCCTATATAGTGTTTTGTGCATTCCTTGCATGGTATTTTGTACACTACATTCGTCTTGCTCATGTTGGGTATCGGGTCCTTCGTTCTGGTGAGTTGTTGTCTGAGCGTGGCTGTTGGTTTGTGTGCCGTTATGAGTCCTAGGGGTCGCAGTAGTCTGGCAGTCAGTTCCGAGATGCTCCTGATGTATGGTAGTGTGGCTAGTCCTTTTGGTTGTGGTATGTCCTCGTTCCGTGGTCTTTCTCTTAGGCATCTGCTGATGAAGTTGCGCGGGTATCCGTTTTTGGCGAATACCTTGTATAGGTGCTCCTCTTCTTCTTTTTGCAGTTCTGGTGTACTGCAGTGTGTTGTGGCCCTTTTGAATAGTGTCCTGATGCAGCTTCGTTTGTGTGTGTTGGGGTGGTTACTTTTATAGTTTAGGACTTGGTCTGTGTGTGTGGCTTTCCTGTATACTCTGCAAAAAGAAGAGGAACACCTATACAAGGTATTCGCCAAAAACGGATACCCGCGCAACTTCTTCAGCAGATGCCTAAGAGAAAGACCATGGAACGAGGACATACCACAACCAAAAGGACTAGCCACACTACCATACATCAGGAGCATCTCTGAACTGACTGCCAGACTACTGCGACCCCTAGGACTCATAACTGCACACAAACCAACAGCCACGCTCAGACAACAACTCACCAGAACGAAGGACCCGATACCCAACATGAGCAAGACGAATGTAGTGTACAAAATACCATGCAAGGACTGCACTAAACACTATATAGGAGAAACAGGAAGACAGCTAACAATCCGCATACATGAACATCAACTAGCCACAAAACGACACGACCAGCTATCCTTAGTAGCCACACACGCAGACAACAAGCAACATGAATTCGACTGGGACAACACTATCATAGGCAAGCCAGACAGAGAACAGCCAGGGAATTCCCAGAGGCATGGCATTCATCCACAAACTCCATCAACAAACACATTGACCTGGACCCAATATACCAACCACTACAGCGGACAGCTGAAACTGACAACCGGAAGCGGCAGGGACAGACCACTATAAACACCGGGGGAAACATCAAAGAAGCGCTTCGCAGGAGGCTCCCAAGCACTGATGATGTCACCTAGCCAGGGGACGAAACGTTTGCAACAAAAACTTCCAGCTCGGCGAACAGAACCACAACAAATATTTTCTGTCTCAACTCCAAATTCTGTTCCTTCAATATTCCTCCTCTTGAGACTAAGCCAGTCTGTTCAAAATGGGACTGGTTCAGTTTAGGAAACCTGGTTGGCATGGATGAGCTGGCCGAAGAGTCATACAGTATAGAACAGACCCTATCGCGAAATTATATTTGATGTCTAGCTGAGCTTCTTCCATGTATTTGTGCCGTCACGAAGATCACCACCTATTTTCATACCTGTAACATCATCTGACTAAACCTGTGTCTCAGTACATGTGCTGCTGGAACCCTCATTCATTCTCTAAACTTTCAAAGCTCTGTCACCAATGGCATGAATACTCACCTGGCACCCATTGCTCACTGATCTCATAGGATCATATGCAAGCACGGTATTGATTGTTGAATTCTCAACCTTTTTTTAAAACCCTTCCATGTCCTCATTACTTCCCATCTCTGTCATTGACATTGTCAGCCTCACAGTCCTTCTGAGATTTCTACGCTCAACCAATTCTGGAATCTTGGGGATGAACTGTTTTAATTGCTCCACCAATAGTGGCAATGGCTTCAGCTGAATACGTCCTAACCTTTGAAATTTCCAACTACTGCATGCAGATCTCCCAACGTCCCATTCCGCCTAGTAGCATTGCCTTAATAGCTTGGTGTCTTATTTGTTTCTGGAATGTCCCTGTGAAATCCATTCTGATGTTTTATTACAATAAAGGTTGAACAAATTCTTTGTCTCTATTATCTCTTGAGTCTATAGAATGATAGAAAAGTAACATCGAGGAAACAGGCAATTTGATGTCAGTGTGTTTGCAGCATGACTTGCCAAATCCCATTGCCTTTGTTTTCTGTGAAGCCTTACAAATTTTTTTTCTCTTTAGGATAATTATCCAATTTTCTTTTGCATGCCTTAGTATATTGAAGGCAGATATAACTCTCAGGCAGTGCATTTCATATAATTTGATTTCCATTTAATAAGGTGCCACATCAAAGGTTATTGCAGAAAACAAAAGCTCAAGGTGTAGGGGATAACATATTGGTATGGATAGAAGATTGGCTGGCTAAAAGTACAACGTAGCAGAAAGTAGGAATAAATAGGTCCTTTTCAGACTCACAGGTTGTCACAGGTAGTATGCCACAGGATTCAGTGCTAGGGCTTCAACTCTTTACGTATATAAATTATTAGGATGAAGGGAACCTCAGGAATGGTAGCTAACTTTGCTGATGACACAAAGATAAATAGGAAAGTAAGTTGTTAAGAGGACATAAGCCTACAAAAAGATATAAATAGGGTATGAGTGAGCAGGATCTGACAAATGGAATACATTGTGGGGAAAGCACAGGAAAATGTTTTTGGCAACAAAAATCAAAAATGAAGCATATTATCGAAATGATGAGAGGAGGCAGAGTTCTGAAATACAGAGGAATCTGTGTCTCCAGTGCACGAATCACGGAATGTGAATCTGCAAGCACAATAAGTAATCAGGAAATTTGATTTTGTTTAAGATTTGGAGTACATTTGACTGAGTGGATGTGGAATGGGTGATCCCTCTTCTGGGAGAAGCTAGAAATAGGAGGTTGCCCATTTAAGACTGCATAGAGGAAACCTCCTTTGAGTGTTGAGAGTTTTTGAAATTCCCTTCCTGAAAAGAGAATTCATGTAGAATCTTGATTACCAAGGCAGTGAAAAATTATCAGGGATATATAGGAATGTGGAGTTGAGGTTCAAATCAGATGAGCCATGATTTTATTGAATAGC